>NC_045629.1:60386743-60760021 GCF_009829155.1 Mustela erminea
CTAAGTGGGTTCCTGGGGACTAGACACAATGAGACACAAGAAGTTTGGGGAGAATGGAAATGTATGCATGAGTATACTACTGTTATAATTCTTTGAACTATATGCTTAAAATTGCTGAATATTGTTGTATGCCAATTATACCTCCAAGTTTATTTAAAATAAATAGTTGAAATTTACTACTGAGTAAGAAAAAGAATCATTGGCTAATCAAGTTCTGTGAGATAATGGAATTACTGAATGAATGTTAATGAAAGTGTCAAATTATTAAATGGATGTTATTAAAGTTATTTATGATACTTGAAATTTATTTGAAATATTAAGTAATGTCAGCTTTCAACTAGAAATGTGATTTAGCATTTTCACATTTCTTCCTTCTATTATTGAAATCCCTAACCTTCCAATAATTCTGTGTATATTTACACAAAACAATTTTTTCCAGTGAATGATATTTTATAAGAATAGAAATGTAATGAAATACAATAGAAAAGAGATATACTTTCCCTCTGTATAAACATACTTATTATTTTGGTATATTTCTTTTAATCATTTTAGGCATATATGTATATTGTTTTCCAAAGTTACATTTTTGGAATAACCTGTAATGGACAAATAACATTCCATCCATGGAATGGATATATCATATCAAGATTCTCTTAATTTTTTAGTTCTAAGCTGTATGTTTTTTTAAAAAAACATTTTGTTAGACATCTTAATGGCTGTGGTAGTGACCTATCTCCCATGTAACTTGGAAATATGAAATTCAAATAAATCTATATGAGTTCCCTCTCTACACAATGTAAGAAATTAGTCATCAGATGGTGCAAACCAAAGTTGTATGCAAAATGTTTCTGTGAGTATAAGAGCTTAAAAAATGATTTTGCAAAATGGGGGAGATATGATTACAATGTATGTGTCATTTAAAAAGATAAAACATATGTATATTGTACCTTTTATAGAGAAAGGCTGTTTGAATAGTAATGTAGGATTCTTAGATTGCAGTACAGAACAAACACGTATTGGCCATTCAGATTCTCTCCCCTGAGATGCTGAAACCTAAAGGAGTGTTAGGAAAACATGGAACTGGTTAGAGGTCATTGTTCTCTGCCACAGCAGCAACAGGTGGACGAGGCAAAGCCTTTGCTGTGGTTCTTGCTGCCTTGCCTTTCAGAGCTTGTTTGGATCCTGCCCGTTTCCTAAGCCTCAGTTCAATCTAATATCCTGCCAATAAATCCACTTTTGGCTTAAGTTGGTTAAATTCACTTTTTGGCAGGTACACCCGAATATCTCTTTACTAGATTACATCTTTAGGGAACAGAAAATACATTTTATTCATCATTTTGTTCCCAGTGATGGAATATAGGCATAATGCCCAATGCATGGCTTAATCTCATAAATATATGGTGGGTGTACAAATTGAAGTATGGAAGTATGGTATGCATAGAACTTCTTTTGTGGAAGGGTGCCTGGGTGGCTCAGTCAGCTAAGCATCTGCCTTCAGCTCAGTTCATGATCCTGAGATCAAGCCCTGGGTTGGGCTCCCTGCTCAGCAGGGAGCCCGCTTCTCCCTCTCCCTCTGCCTGGTGCTCCCCTGCTAGGACTCTCTATCTGTCAAATCAATAAATAATGTCTCTTTTTTAAAAAGATTTTATTTATTTATTTGACAGACAGAGATCACAAGTAGGCAGAGAGGCAGGCAGAGAGAGAGGAAGGGAAGCAGGCTCCCCACCGAGCAGAGAACCCAATGTGGGGCTCAATCCCAGGACCCTGGGATCATGACCTGAGCCGAAGACAGAGGCTTTAACCCGCTGAGCCACCCAGGCGCCCCAATAAATAAAGTCTTACACACACACACACACACACACACACTTTTTTTTGGAGCTGTAAGTCGCCCTGTTTGGTTATAGTGTGAGTATATTAAAAGGAATAATGGGATAAAAAATTTGAGTTGTAGGTAATAATCAGAATGTGGGCAGATTTAAAAGCCAGATTGAGATGTTTGTGTTTAATTTACTTACAAGGTAAATGTTATGAGATAATTATTATTTTTAAAGAAGTACATGCAGTACTATGTATAGTACTGTACAGTATAATATAGTACTATAGTATAGTACAGTATAGTTTAGTACTACATATAGTACTATATAGTAACTAAAATTTAAATGAAAAAAAATACATCAGGGATGCCTGCGTGGATCAGTCGGTTAAGCTCCTGCCTTCGGCTCTGGTCATGATCCCAGGGTCCTGGGATGGAGTGCCCATCGGCTCCTTGCTCAGAGGGGAGTCTGCTTCTCTCTCTCTGTCTCTGCCTGCTTCTGCTCTCTCTCTCTGTCTGACATATAAATAAATAACTAAAAATCTTTTTAAAAATACGTCAGAAGAAGTATATAGGATGAATTTGAGAGGTTTTTCAGGGAAAAATAATATAGTCTTGGCTACTGTTTTCCTACTGGATATCTTAACACACTGGTGAGAGAAGTGTGTGTGTGTGTGTGTGTGTGTGTGTGTGTACATACACACACATGTAGAGAAAGGTATATATGGGGAAAGAGAGAGGCAAGATTAGCACTAAGACTTTCGGAAGTATACACCACAATGTAATGTATAGTTTAGCATAAGCAACTACCAAATTATTGTATATACATTGGAATGGCTTCCACAATGTGTATTCAAACAAACAAACAAACAAACAAACAAGAAATTATCCATTGCTTTTAGTGAGAAGTAATAAGAAACAGAATTAGGATACAGTATATTTCTATACTGCATATTTGACATGTCACTCCCTTGTTGAACAGTATTTAGTGTGTTCACAATAGATGCACAATAAAATTCAGTGTCTTGACATTACCAATTCATTGCCCTACAAAATTTATAAGCGCACAGCAATCTACTTTCTCTGGGTTCTTAAACTGCTTGATAGCTAGGACTATTCAGAGTATCCTAAGTGAGTTTCCTGGTAAATTTCATTACAGTGTTCAATTTATGGGAATAGATTTGTTCGCAGTATTTCTTTACTATTTTCGAATGGCTATGTGACCAGCAGTGATGTCTACTCTTTCATTCCTGATACTTTAAATTTTTAATTGAGACACCCGTCTCCCCACCTTTCACCCATAAGTTACTCAGGGATTGTTGATATTTTGGTATTTTACGCCTATTTTTCTGTTCTTGATTTCTAGTTCAAATTTGTCATAGAGTGAGAACAAATTTCATTTGATTTCCATTCTTTTCAGTTTCTTAGACATCACTTTTTGCTTGTACTGAGGATAGCGATCAAACAAAAGTGAAACCTTACCTTTTCCAGGTCTTTTCTGCCTACACTCTTCCTTAGCCATGTATGTGGCTTTTAAAATTCCAAGTATACACAGGCATCTTTGAATGCCCTAATACCTTGAAGAAACTTTCTCCTAAGCTTTTCTTCTGAGGCTTAAGACTGTTCCTTATATGTCATGAGTATAATATTTTGCCCCATGTTAACTATGGACATTTTGTTTGCCTTACAGTGTCTTTGAACAATTCCTACTGCTTTTTCACCTGGAGTGAGTTCTGAGTTAGGCAGAATAGGGACATGAATCTTGTGTCAGTCCTACAGGTAGCTCCCAGATAATTCAGAGCAGACAAGCACTATAATCTGTAAATATGGGCAGCTGCTCTTCCTCTGGAGCCAGTTACCAGGATCACGCTGTTACTAGGGAACATAGACTGCTGCCTTCAAGAGTTTTGCCAAGCTATGGGGAGTTGAGGGCAAGGAAAATTAAAAGTACCACTAAATTTCCCTACCATTTTTGAAGTACATTTTTTTTTTTCAATCATCGTTTACTTGGTTGCTGTAAACCCTTGGCTGCTTTCTAGTGTTCTGAATAATTTGGCTCATTTAAAGTGATTATTGACAAGGTTGGAATAAAATGTAGTTTCTCCAGCTATTGTGTGTGTGTATGTATTCTTTGAACACTTCAGTGGTTTTATCTTCTATTAGTCATTTGTCCATCAAACCTGAAATGAATGTGTCTTGTTCAATCTAAGCTGTTTCCCACAATAAGCTTTTTTTCTAAGATTTTATTTATTTATTTGAGTGCGCAAGCAAGAGAGTGAGAGAGAAAGAGCACAGTAAGATTTTATAAGTTTATTTAGAAAACTTTTTAACAGATTAACTGGTGCACACTGTATGTCAGTTTTTAGATGATTTTAGATCTTTGGTTTTCCTTCTGTAGGTTTCATCTTAGTCATTACTTCACAGATGGGCAGAGAAGACCAATAAATGAACAGATGACACCTATGAACTAGTGGGGAAAATATACATGCTATCCAAAAACAGAGTGAAGTTTTTAGGGTCTGATCCCTGCTAGAGAACTGTCTCTAGGATATCAACATGTTTGTCAATCTTATATTTATATTTCACATATTTTCTTCTGTTGAGATTATAAACATTTATCAGTGTTCATGTCTTAGCTCTTTTATTTTATATGATTCACTTGGTGGTGTGGCAGTTTTCTAATCTAAATTGGAAAGTAGCCTCTTCTGGCATTCTAGTTATAGTTACAAACACCAAATTTAAAACATATGATTAGTGGAGTCATGGCATATGCACACTTAACACACAAAATTCAACCATATATGCTATGCCAACTCAAAATAAAGACTTCTCTAGCTGTTTTCTATTTCATGTGTTCTTTCTTAAACTATCCTTGTTATGTTTTCCACTCTAATTCAGTATATTTTATAATTGTTTTATTTTTTTATTGACCATTTTTTTTAAAAATTTTCCAGTGGTTTAGTGTCTGTGTGTTTTAGTGTTAAAGGTTAGTATTGTATATCTCAAAATAATCGCTGTATACTTTCAAAAATGTTTTAGAATTTTATGTATAAGGATTTTCTACCAACATTTTCCCTATTTCTTCCATCTATTCCTGCTACCATTGTTGTTATACATTTAATTTTTGCGTATGCAATAAAAACATAATGCATTGCCACTATTTTATGATTTGATTTAAATGATTAGTGGGGAGAGGATTAAGATAAGAAAAATCATTATTCTTTTGTTTCTAATACTTTTTATTTCTGTCTGTAGATCTGAGTTTCTGACCATCATATTTTTTCTTGAACATTTCTCATAGACTAGATCAGCTGATAATTATTTTTTCATTTTAGTCTGAGAAAGCCTTTGTTCCTTATTTCAGTACTTTTTTCTTCTGAATTTATTGAGCTATAATTGAGGTATCCTGAACTGCATGTATTTAGAATGTATAGTTGGGTCAGTTTTTACATATATGTACTTATGAAACTATATCATCACACTCTTGTCTCTTAATTTATAGCTTTCATTTCCCTCTTTTTCATTTCTTTACTTACAGTTTATTTGTGAAGAAACCAAACTGTTTACTCTGTAGAATTTCTCGCATTGTCTTTCATTGATTGCAGTACTGTGGTGGTATTTAATATATTGTTTTGTTTTCTTTATTTTCTTTAAATTGATATTTAAATCTAGATGTTTTATTGGATTCAACCTTTGAATTTTTTGAGAGCATGGGCAAGGCTACTTCACAGTCTTCTTTTTACACAGCAGGTTTTACCTTGTATTGACATTCTCTTACACATTTGACAGATATTTATTCTAGGTACAAACTTCTGGGAGAGTAGTATTTTTCTTTTAGAAATCTGTGGTTTCACCCTATCTTCTACTTGTTTGAATAGTTTTTGATGAGAAATCTGCTGTAATTTTTGATATTTTTATTCTGTATAAGGAATGTGTCCATTTTCTTATGGTTTTAAAGAACTTCTCTGTACTTTTTAGTAGTTTGAATATAATATACATAGATGTTTTTTGTTTGTTGCTGTTTTGGAGTATGTGTTTTATACTACTTGGTATTCCTTAACCTAGGATCTGTGGTTTGGAAAATTCACAAATCTTCAAATATCTCTTCTGCTCTTTTTTTCTTTGTTGAGTTATATGTTCCTTTTAATATTATTCCACTGCTATTAGATGCTTTGCGCTGTTTTTTATTTTCCCTATTTTCTTCTTAGTTTGTGCAATTCCTATTGACCTGTCTTCAAGTATACTGATGCTTTTGTTGACTGTGTCATCTATTGATTTTTTTTTCCTGTTATTGTGTTTTATATCTAATGTTCCCATTTTATTGTTGGACTTTTTCTCTCTGTTGAAACTACCTATATGGGCAATCATGTAATTCATTAGAACCTTTAACATGTCAAACATACTTATATGAAATTTCCTGTGTGATAATCACAGCATCTTTTCATATTTGAAGCTAGATCTGATGATTGCTTTGCCTCTTAAAACTGTAAAAAAAAAGCATTTTTATATGTCTCATTGTTGTTGAAAGATGGACAGGTTGCATAGATTAGATACTGAGGTAAATGTTTTTAAAATTTACTTTTTTAAGGTTTAGTTTAGTTTTCAATTAATCTACTCAGGTGTTGGACTGGTTTTGAAATTCTTATTACTGTGGTTACTATGCTGAGTGCCCCAGAGGCTTCAAATTCTTCTGGTGATAACTGTGTTTAGGGAGTGTGTTAATGTGTTTAGAGGATATCTGAATGCCTGACTTTTGTTTGGCTTTGGGCCAATCTACCTGTCTGGTCTAGAGTCTTTTGTGCTATACCCTAGAGAAAAATCAGTCTCTTGCAGATTTCCCGGTTGTTTTATACTGTTATTTCTGCTGGACCTTGTTAGCACAGTAGCGGGGGTGGGTGGCAGAGATATTATTTGATTTTACTAACTAAGCCTCAATCTTAGCCAGGCAATGTGAATCTAAGTCTTAGGAGTGTGGTGAGCACAAACGCTCCTCTTCCTCCTTGAGTGTCCTACTAAGCCTAGCATGTATTCTTGCCCATCCCTAAGGTATAAAATTTTCTTTTGTTTTCCTTTATTTCCCCACTCCTGGAAGCAATGGATTTCCATCAGTGCCTCAGGTTACAGTTTGTAACTATTTCTTTCGCAGATCAAGGCCTTTGTTCTGGAGGAGTAATAGGGAAGATGAGTCTGTGTGACGTATCAGTGGTAGCTGCTGTTGCCCTACAATCCCCACAGGAAAGAAGTTTTCTTAGAATTCTGCTTGATCTTGTTAGAGGCTCCTGGGAATCCAGAAAGAAAAGCCCACAAGAGGGTATGACTCTCCATATGTCTGCATCTGTTACGAGCTTCACAGGCTCATGCTAGCCCACTCTTGATCCACAGCAATTAGTTAAACGTTACTAGACTGACTCATTTTACTGGCTTATAGGACATTTAGGAACCTTTGTCCTAGGGAAGCAAGTGTCTGCATCCTGTTTCTACCTTCAGTCACCTGTTTCTTTCCAGATTTTGGGTTAGTTGTTTGTCCTGCAATCTTAATTCCCTCGTGTATAGTAGTTACAGATACCCAGTTTTTTCCACTCCACAGCTTTCAACATGTCTGAACTAAAACTAAAAGGCTCCTCTGGGACTGTTTTGAACATAAATTTTAGAGGAAGTTGTGTGGTGGAGTTGAAACTTTATACTTTAGAATCCACATAGTTGATTCAAGTTCTGACTCTTCCTGCTACATATTCCTGCTACAGATTCCTGTATCTCTAGGTTGATGACCTCTGACCAACACCAAGAGGAAATGGATTCTAACCTCGTAGAGCCATTGAGAAACATAAATGACAACAAGACATATGAAGAATCTAGTACAGAGAAAGCATGCATTACCTAACTCTTTTCTTCTCTTTCTTGCTATGCGAAAATCTTTGAATTGTTTATATGTCTTTAGTGTGTTAACTAAATACTGAATTCTCTGAAATTACAAACATCTTCATATTTAGATTGGACTGATTAACTCATTGCAGACCTTGAAACATAAAAATTTTTGCTGAAAAAATATTCTCCTTCAGATCTGTTTAAAGCTGTGGAGTAGGTGGTGCTTAGGAAAAGATTTGCCAGATGTATTTTAGGTATGAAAAGCTCCTGCAAAAAGGCCATAACATTAAGTAGTTGGGAAAGCCATGTACAAAAGATTGAATCATTACCTCTCAGAAGTAACTTTTCCTGTTTGGAGATCTTTAGGGAAGGATGAGAAGACAGAGGTTTTGTTGTTAGATAGGCTTTGTTTTTATCTTGATTTTTCTAAGCTGTGTGAATTTAGGCATATTAGTTAACCTCTCAAAGGCTTGTTTTTCCTATTTGTACCTTACAGAATTTTGAGAACTCAAATAATTAGCATCAAGTTTCTGGCACACAGAAATGCTTAATAAATATTATTCTTAGTTTTTATGTACAATCTTGTCCTGAGTAAATCATATTCTTTTAGTAGAAAGGAATTTCCATATTAAAAAAATGCTCTAGGAACAAAAGGAGCTTTCTATTTACAGAATTTAGGAAAAGATACATGTTTTGATATATAGAAAATCGGTTCTGCGAAGAATGTGAGTTCTTTTCAAATGTAGTTTCCTGGGCCAACTGTGAGGGTGATAAAATGATTATGCTGAAAAATTTATAACAGCCAATTTTGAAAACATAAACAAATATGTCTGTGTTTATATCTAACTTTTAATTAGGGTGTTAAACTTAAAATTATATATAGTTGCTGGAAGTCTGTTATCAAATAGACCTTCAAAATTTATTAACTGAAGTTCTAGCGCTTGAAAGACATGAAAAAAACTGCCAAAATACCCACTTTTTAAAAAATGGAAAGGGATAAGAAAGAGGATAGGAAAGGAATAGGAAATCTTTCGAAATTATGGAATATTTATACCACTGACCATGAAGTAGATTCTAGAGAATATTGAGATGGTCGATTCCATGTCCCCAGACAGAAAAATTATTAACATTTTTGTGACAAATATATTTCAATTATTAATAAAAGATATCAATTAATCCAATATCTATCACTAAAATACTTGTTATTAAAATTCTGTTTCTTTGACAAAAAACTTCCTTTTGGATCCTACATATATAATGCCTTCTCATTAGTAAACTATCTCATTTCTTTAGATTTAATTATGACATGAATTCTAAAATTTTCTGGAGTTTATTTTCAAAATAATTTATTAAGAGCATTTTTTAAACTTAAGCCTTCTCATTCTTTTTGAATAATTTCTAGTTTGGGCCATCTTTTAAATTTTTTTAATGTTTAATTTTCTAAATTTTAGTTATTTTTAGGTATATTAGAACACATAATTTGAAAAAGAAATAAAAGCAGTTTTATCTATCGAGAAAAGAAGAAAAATAATTAGTAAACATTATTTGCTTAAACATTTATAAGTTGTAGGGACACCTGGGGGGCTCAGTGGGTTGAAGCCTCTGCCCTTCGGCTCAGGTCATGATCCCAGGGTCCTGGGATTGAGTCCCGCATCAGGCTGTCTGCTCAGCAAGGAGCCTGCTTCCCCCTCTCTTTCTGCCGGCCTCTCTGCCTACTTGTGATCTCTGTCTGTCAAATAAATAAAATCTTAAAAAAAAAATTATACGTTGCAGAGTGTTTTCTCTTTACTTATTCTAGGTGATTCTCAAAGCAGTTCTGGCAGTGGATAAATAATTTATCCAAGACCACATAACTAATAAATGGAAGAACTATGACTCATTCCAAGAGTGGATCTTAGCTCTGTCCACTAAATGTATCCACTGTGCTTTCCATAACCCTTTACATTTTCCCGTGTCATATTGGATTTTGCAATTTAATTAACCTTGCCCTGGTGACAAATATTTAACTTTTGGCTTAACTTTGATTTTCAAAGTTTTGGTCTTGATAATTTTTCTTCATTACTAATATTGCAACATATTCTTCCATAGTATTACTTTTTCCTCCTCAAATCATCAAGGTCCTACAAATTAAAACTCTTACCTCCAAAATATTTGAACAGAATTTTATTGATAAAGCTCTTTTTTAAATTAAACACTGATTCATATAGAGCATGAATCATTATGTTACTGTCTTTAACATAGAATTCCTGCTGTATAAAATCTTTTAGCCAGTTTTGCATTCTTATCATGTGCCACGTGTAATATGGTCCTTCTCTCCCTCTTCTTCCCTCCTTCCTCCACTTTACCCTGTTTGTCAAATAACATAACATCCATGTTTTCACACAGTATGACTTCAGAATCTGATTCTGTAAAATAAGTACCTAGTGAATCAGTCATGTAGGATGTCACACTAGGACTGTGAGAGAATATGGAGTTCCAATCTGTAATGAGAAACCAATTCTGAGAAGAGAATTGTAGTGTATAAGTGAAAATTTATACATCTTACACAGATACTCATTTTTAAAAGCTATTGTTTCATTTAATTTTAATAAATATGCTGAAATTAAAATTGTTTTACTAGAGAAAATTATGCAGTGGGGCCAACTTGGCTTATTTTACAGAGCTTCAAACACAAAATTATGATTTAAAGACCCAGCATAGACTTCAGATCAACCACAATGCCACTTATGAAACTCTAACCCCCTCTCCTTTTCACTCCTGTAGGATGCACATAAGAAAAATATGTGATTTTATTTGAATTGATAGTAATAATAACATGCATTTCATTAGGTTTCTGTAAAGTTCACAATTTTACTTCATATTATTATGCATGCTATCATAGGTTTGTCTTAAAAGACAAAGTTTTGTGGCATATTTTCAGAGTGTTATCTGGAAATCTAATGGCCTACTCTAATTTTACTCGGGAGTGCATTGTTCTCATTCTCAGAAATGAATCTTTAAAAGAAACATATGTTCAACATTTCCTTAAGGGAAGGGTGACAGTTAAATACCTGAAGGAGGAAAGAGCAGATCAAAGTGGTAAAGAAATAAAGATGTACTTAGTTGTTGAATAAGAGGCTTGCCACGAAATTTATCTGGAAAGCTCTCAAGGATAGACAGTCTAAAGAGGAGTTAATTAAAATAAATGTAAGTATGACTGCCTAATTGTGATCATTTTCCTCTTGTATCTACTTGATCTCACTTTAATGCTTACAATATAAATATAAAATAATGGTCAGCTTTAACAATTGCTTTGCCAAGCTAATCCATCAATGACAGAAACCCAGGGATCTGGAAGGGATTTTGTTTTTGTAAAATAGAGATTGCTTCTTTACTTTTTAACCTTAAGTATAAATTGGACATTGACCCAACTCATTTTGAGTTGGAAGAGGAGTTTTCATACCCTTGCGGTGTTACCTAGGAAACCACATCCTTGCTGCATGTAGACACCTGCACGATTGCTCTATGTACACTATCTCAGGTCACTTGTGAGGTAAATTACAGAAAGTCATCTAACCAAATATGATTCTGACGAATGGAATGACTGCAAAGTATTTGAGGTTTTAAGTATTTTTAAATTATTCAGAAAAAGAAAAACAGCCTTTCTCTAGTATAATTTTTTAAATCAAGTTTTTCTCTGAATAATACTTATTGCCTGTAGTTTCTAACTTTGTTACCAAAGCAGGATGGCTAAAATTGGTGATGTTGTTGACTCTCATGTAGATACAATTATAAAAAAGCCTAATTTCTTCTAGTTTATAGGTTGAAGTCAATAGTCATTTTTAATAAATCCTTTAGAATAAGATTTTGATGGTTTCACATAATCAAGGGAACTAAATCCCTAATAAAGATTTAATTATAAAGAAATATAAATTTTATATCAGATATAGTTATTCTATAAAACTGTGTAATGTTTCCTTACGTATCTCTCTAACCCATTTGATCTCCAGGAATATCCATTCCAGTAAATCATACCATGATTCAATTAAATAGTAAGCCTTGTCATTTGTACCCCAATATAATCACACTTATCCAATTCCACAAAAACATCACGTTCAAGTTACAGATAATTCCTATTTTGGACTTTTTCATTTTAAAGGGTATTCCTGCTTCTATTCTCCACAGTCCCTTTCCACATAGCAGTAAGAGTAATCTTTTCAAAAGGAAAATCAGACTCCATCACTCTAGGTTAAATCTTCTGCTTTTCATTGCACTTAACGTGCAATCCAAGCTCCTTATATTGGCTTGCAAAAGCTATTTGATTTGTTCCTGGCTGTTTCTCTGAATGCGTGTCTTATTACGTGCCATCTCACTGACCACATATCAGCCATGCTGGCTCTTGAGTACTTCACACAATGGCCAATTTTCATCAGAGGTTGGGTTGTTTTCAATAATGATATTGTATGTCTGGACTGGAGATTATACTACTTTAGACCTGTTTTAGGTCTGGTAATAGAAAAAAGACTGGGATAAAAATTTACTTTCAGGTAATTTACCTAAAAACCTGTAAAAAGGATAATGGGGGAGAAGAGAGCAGCTGCGATAAGGATCTCGTGTACTTGCTCAGATAACCCTTCAAGATGGGCCTTCGCGATGCAGAGGATCAGGACTTTGTACCCACCCTGGACCAATCTTTGGACACAAAATTCTCCCTCAGGACAGACTGAAAACGTGAGAAAGTTAAGTTTGTTGGCCAAAAGCCAATATTTTCTTTTAAGAATGGGTTCTCTGGTCTTCTGATTGGTCTTCCTCACCCATCCATCCCAGGAAGACTGACAAGAAGATAGCAGAATGAATTATAACCCTTGATACTGCAGCTGATCTCAGGGCTGCAATTTACTCATATCGCTTTCTTCCTGTGCTACTTAATCTAGCTTCTCACCTTTAGCTACCACCTCTGCATGCCTGGATGGGTCTAGTTGCCATATACTTCTTAGGCTGTGATTGCTGCTCTGACCAATTTACCATATATAAATCTGTAGGACAGTAATGGACACCCCAGTGGATTATCTGGATTGCCTAAATATTAAATGTATTCCTTCCTGTATCATGTATAATAGCTTTCTTTTGCAAGTCAGACCAACATGGTGACTACTTTTCTGTTTTTTTACACATAGAAATTGTATTAATTACCAGGTAGCAGCTGTGAATTTGCTTTTAACTTGACTCTTGATCCTTTCTCTGACACAATTCCACCTCTGGTAACCAGGAGATCTATACATGCAAAGCTGTGTGGAAACAGGAAGCAAAAACCCTAAGTGAGTTGCTGAGATGTTGGTAAAAGAGTCCATGGCTATGGTTTTTGGTTCTCCCATGTGTTCTCCATATTGTATATATACATTGATCTTGATTTGGACGATATATTAAATCTCAAAGGATGGTTTCTCATCCTTGTGAGGTACTATGTCCAAGCTGGAATCTTAAGTAAACTTTCAAAAGTTTATTCCATTTTCTCATCAGGCCATTGGTTGCTGAGTATGTGGTAGGTGATGAAATGCATGTCATGCTAATGTGCTCACTGACATGCATCTTCTACTTCACCCATGTGACATAATGAGGGATCTTATGTCAGTGGATCATCACACGAATCTATAGATAGTGATGCTGGCTGAAATCCTATGAAAATGAAAGACAATGTCCAGAACATGAGTTAGTTCTAGTCATAATAAAAGGAACCCAGCAGTGAAAGGAGCCCAGTATAATCACCTCACCACTGAGTAGCTCACTGGTACTTTTTTTTTTTTAATTTTTAATTTATTTTTTGAATTTCAGTGTTCCAGAATTCATTGTTTATGCACCACACCCAGTGCTCCATGCAATATGTGCCCTCCATAATACCCACCACCAGGTTCACCCAACCCCCCAAACTCTGCCCCTCAAAAACCCTCACATTGTTTTTCAGAGTCCACAGTCTCTCATGGTTATTTTCTAAGGATGAATTCATAACAGATACTTTGTATTAGATTCTATTGGATATTCAGAAGCATTAATAGCTATATTAGCTTTAGTGAGTGGGACTAGGTCTATTGCTGTCATCACATGGCTCATTATAACAGCACTGGGAGTGCTAAAGATAAGCTGACTCACCTGAATTTGTCAAGTCAAAGCTCTACCAATTGCGACGTTGTTTTCAGGGCCATATCTGAGTGTGGTTTTCAGGACCATACCTGAGTGTGGTTGTAGCATAGGAAGGGTGCATCTTCACTTTGCATCTGTATATGGACTGAAGCATACTTAAACCACTCATTTATGTTCTTCTTTCATCATCTGTTTTAAGTGCTCCCCTGCCCTCCAGATACCACCCATGAACCTGTTGGTATGCTCTGAGGGAGAGGAGTTGGGATAACACTGGAGGACATGGGAGTCTACGTCACTTGCTTGTGCAGCTTATTTCTGCCCTGTGGACCTAGCTATACCCTATACTAACATGATACTTCTGTCTTATGAATCACTGCCACTGGGCCTCCTCAATTTTTTGACTGGGTAATTGGTAGGTCTGACAAAACCAATTCATGATAGGCATTCTTAATTAGAGGTCACTTGATATCTCTTAATACATTTTCCATTTTTATAAGTGCACAGTAACATTTCACATGATGACATGACCTTGCTATTAGAAAATTAAGGCTTTACTTTGTGATGTTCCTACTGGGACTTGCCACAGGTATTATTCCTGCAGGGTCTTATGGCCCAAGAAGAAGGTCTGCTTGAATCACAAACTATTTCTTCTGTAGATACCTTTTCTTCTGTGGGTTCCACTAAAAACTGTCAGCCTTCCAAAATACCTGGGAAATTGGTCCAAGTGGTAATATCCAGTGTGGAATATACTGTTTCTAGAATACAAAATTTCTACCAGGTATTATTCTTCATTTGTACTTTTAAACGGTGCAAGATGCAATCTATTGTCCTTTACTTTTGAAAAAAATATACCCCAGGACATTGGACAAGTAAAAACTTAATTGGTGTGATAAGTCCTAAAGCTTTTTTATTTATTTCCCACCCTCTGTAACACACGGATCTTATCAAGTTCTCAAACATACTTGTTTTTTATTGCTCAGTTGGTTTGCTTATTATGTCACTGATGAAGTGGACCAATTTAAGAGTGTTCACAGTATCCCAGTGGTCTAGATTGCTCAGAAGTATTTTATGAGAGAGGTGGGGAGAGTTAACATGGTCTTGTGGCATCCTATGTAAATGTGAACTGATTCCTCTTTCATGATAAAGTTTAAGAGGAATGCATTGGCTAGATCAATTACTATACACTATGAACCTAAGGCCATGTTAATATGCTCTTAAAGAGATATCTCCTTTTATATAACAGCAATATTGATATTACCTGCTTTAATTTGAGGTAGCTGACTGTCATTCCCTAGCAACCATCTCATTTTTTTTAAGTGCTGGCATGATGAATGAATGGGGATATAATAGAGACCAGAATCCTAGAATTCTTTAGGTACTTAGAGGTATCACTGACCTTCCCTATTTCCTCTTAATATTCCTCTGAATTGTAGTTTTTATATAAGTTGGCTGGGAGAATGCCTTTACCTATGAAAAAGCTACGCAGGTCCAGGAAGCAATTTGGAGGTTGGTTTACTGACAAGAATGTCCAGTTAAATTATACACGCAGGGATTGGGAAAATGAGGACTTTGTGTTAGTGAGTCTATGAAGTTAGTGGATGCAATGTAGGTCAGACCTGGGCCAGTTCTTTACTTATTACTTGGTCACCATTGTAGCAAGGATTATGATGCTTCGGGTACCATATATTATCATCATCTAGGAATTTTTCCATCAGTTCTTCAAAGATTTATATATTCCCACAACCCTAGGATATTATTTACTGAGTAAATGGTCCTGGATATTTTTGGAAAGAGGCTAGGTGAATTATTACTATTTACATGTTAAGTGGTTTTTCAATATCCTTCCTTCTGTATCTCCCCTTTAGTCAAATAGTTCTGCCCTCTAAGCCAGCCCAGGACCAAAACGTGGTCACAGCATGATTTTGTGAATGTCTATCCTGAGCCTTCTGATCATGCACCCTAATTCATCTTGATTATTTAGTTTAGACTGATTGTACAAATTGAGCCATCCATCTTTCCATATATACCTTTACCCTAAGGATGCAGCATCTTATTTCTATAGCTGGATGTCAGCCTCTATCCTAATTTTACTATGATATTATTGCTTATTACAGTAATTGTACCCATCTTATTTTTGACCATTAAGAATCATCACATGGTCTTCTTTCAGGAAACTCTCATTACCATTCCCATTTCTGTCTAGGAACCCAATTCTGTAATAGCTTTTCCAGCTATCAAACCCAAACTACAGAGTCTTTTTTTTTTTTTTTAGAATCATTTTTTTTAAATTTCTTTAAAGCATAACAGTATTCATTGTTTTTGCACCACACCCAGTGTTCCATGCAATACATGCCCTCCTAAATACCTACCACCTGGCTCCCCCAACCTCCCACCCCCCACCCCTTCAGAACCCTCAGATTGTTTTTCAGAGTCCATAGTCTTTCATGGTTCACCTCGAACTACGGAGTCTTACAGAGAAAACAATGCTTAGTTTCTCAGAAGTACATGCCTTATTGACTGAGTGAGTGGAGTAAAGGGAGTGTTGTTCAGGCCTCCTTTAAAGTTGACTGGTGGTTTCCAGCCTTACATAATAGATATCCTTTCCAACATTCCGTTTTGCTGAGCTACCTAATCCCCTTTTACACTGCTTGCATTGTAGTTGGGGTTTTATTCTTCATTTAATGGGGGACATTGACATTTTCAGGCTTTAAAATGCTATCCTACCAGGATAGGAAGGTCTCCTGCATCCTTGATGAACTTTTAAATACAGTTGCATAGGAGATTGTTTCCAATATTTTAATCCTCCCCCTTTATTAGACTCTTTCATGATAGTCTTGATAACATATTTTTTGCATCCAGTCTCTTTCATAGGCCCTGACTCCTGTTAGTACATTTGGCAAGTTTGTATAGCCTTCAGTTATAGTCCTTTTACTCCCTTAGTAGGTCAAATTCTATCTTGGTTGAGTTATGCTGTCACTTAATACTGGTAATTATTGTCATGGGCAGAACTGCAGAAGTAGAGGTTATCTTTTAAGAAAGCAACTGGTAGATTTTCTTCAAATAAACTACTTACAAAATTTTAACATAATCTGTGCCAGCAGATTATGGTGAGTACTGAGAATTTCAGAGGATTTGAGAGGTTCTGAGGTCTCAGAGTTCAGAAGAACCCAGATGTTCATGCACGTTGACGGACATGTCTCCATCCCAGTTATGAGGATCCCATTTCTTCTCAGTTAAGGCTTGGATCGTGGTATTATGGAATTGCTAGATTAGGGTTTCTAGTCTTCTCAGGGGCTACATTACCAGTGTAATTAATTGCGATTTTTGGGCCTCAGCTTTCTGCTTTCTAGCTGCAGGAGAACAAAATATTCCATTTATGTTGTCAAGGAGGCACTATGGCTTTTAAACACATTGTCTTAAATTAATGATGAATTAATTCCATCTTTTGATGTCATTCTCTAACTCATTGGTCACCCCTAGCAACACTTCTAGCAATTATAACTTACTGTGAACATTTCAAATACCTAGATACTGATGCATTCCTTTCACTGGTATACCATTCCAGTTCGCTACCGGTGAGATGATCAACAATTACACTGCTCTCTCATGCCAGAGGTTATTAGTACTCCACCTATTCCGGTAATGGATTCCCCATTGCCAACTGGCCGATGAATGATTCATCTCCAAATTCCCATTTTTAGAGATTGCTCTTTCCTCCTGACACCATTTATAATTAACTTGGTTCTGCAGAAAACCGAGTCCTAGAATACTGGGGAATGTTCTGTAAAAAAATACCTTAAGTGATTGAAGGAAGCAGGACAGGGCAGAGGGAAAAGTTGACTTACAATGCAACTGAAGCAAAACTCTCAGTCAGTCACATTGATTGATCTAAAGCTGGAGTAGCTCTTCAGAGATATCCTACATTGGATCTGAGGTGTGGGTGGTGGTCAGGGAGGCTTTGTACTCTTGCATCAAACAGCCATGGGAAGTAAGTTATCTCTAGGGAAGAAGAGTAACTTTGGGAAAGCAATTCTTCTTGCCTAATAAGTTTTGTAGGGATTTGGCCATAACCCATCAGCAAGCAACACTTTTAGGCCTGGAGAAATATCTGAGTGGTGAGCCCCACACTATTTTCTATAGGACCCCTAGTATAATAGTTCTACCACAGTTATGCCCCATGTAATCAGATAGGTAGCCTTCCATATGTCTTTTTTCCCCTCTTCCACATGCTGATATCTTGCAAAATAAGTCTTGCAATGACAGTTATTCACATAGAATATCAGAGGACTCTGTGAATTTTGTAGACAGGTTATTAAAAGATGAGAAAATGTAGTGAGTGTGGCATTAAGATATCTTAATTCTTTTATTTTTAGCTCCCCAAACATAGAGATCACACCTTTCCCATGGAAAGGGAGCAGTATGGTATTAGTGAGTGGAAATTGACTGAGAAAAATGGAAAAATGGGGAATGGTGTTTTATTTTACACTATCTAGTTTTTGCATTAACAGTAGTCTTAAACATAGCAGTACATTAGAATCTGCTCTAGTGTATTTTATTTTATTTTATTTTATTTTATTTTTTTTTTTTTTAAAGATTTTATTTATTTATTTGACAGAGAGAAATCCCAAGCAGATGGAGAGGCAGGCAGAGAGAGAGAGAGGGAAGCAGGCTCTCTGCTGAGCAGAGAGCCCGATGCGGGCCTCGATCCCAGGACCCTGAGATCATGACCTGAGCCGAAGGCAGCGGCTTAACCCACTGAGCCACCCAGGCGCCCATGCTCTAGTGTATTTTAAAGACCTTATTTATTTATTTGACAGAGAGAGATCACAAGTAGTCAGAGAGGCAGGCAGAGAGAGACAGAGGAGGAAGCAGGCTCCCTGCTGAGCAGAAAGCCTGATGTGTGACTCATCCCAGGACCCTGAGATCATGATCTGAGCCAAAGGCAGCGGCTTAACCCACTGAGCCACCCAGGCGCCCTCTAGTGTATTTTAAAATATACCCATATCTAGGTCCATCCCTGGCCAATTAAATCAGAATCTCTTAAGAGTGGTGGTCAGCAATTTATAGGTTGTAAATGGTTACTACATAATTCTAAAGTTCAGTGACCTATTATTTTAACTGTTTACTAGAAAATTCTCAAGTTACTAGATAATATTGGGCTTATGGGTTAAACTTACAACCAGCTACTCTTGCTGCTTTCGTTAGAAGAGACCAGCAGTCATGTTTATATATGTATACTTCTACTCTGTTAATATCAACCACTACTTCTTTGTATATCTTTCTGGAATCACTGAAAGATACTTTTTATTTTGTCTTTGGTGGTCCAAAGCATGGGTCAAGAATATAGTGTTCCCTGATGAAATTGTACTCTTTTCTATCTTCTATCTTGAATGAGTCTAAATGGAAACCTACAAATTCTACAAATATTTTAAGAATATTGATATTAAAGAATAATGATACTTACATTGGTTCCATATCTTAGCTATTGTGAATAACACTGCAATAAACATAAAGAGTGAGGTATTTCTTCAAGATTTTTTTTTTTTAAGATTTTATTTATTTGACAGAGAGAGATCACAAGTAGGCATAGAGGCAGGCAGAGAGAGAGAGAGGAGGAAGCAGGCTCCCTGCTGAGCAGAGAGCCCGATGCGGGACTCGATCCCAGGACCCTGAGATCATGACCTGAGCTGAAGGCAGCGGCTTAACCCACTGAGCCACCCAGGCGCCCCCAAGATTTTTTTTTTTTAAAGATTTCTTTATTTACTTAGAGAGAGAGAGAGAGAGTGTGCATGAGCAAGGGGCAAGAAGGAGAGGGAGGGAGAATCTCAAGCAGACTCCACGCTGAGGGCAGAGCAGACACAGGGCTCTATCTCAGGACACTGAGGATCATGACCTGAGCTGAAATCAAGAGTTGGACATGTAACTGACTGCATCACCCAGGCACCCCTTTCTTCAAGATTTGATTTCCTTTGGATATATGTCCAGAAGGGAGGTTGATGTATTATATAACGTTCAGTTTTCCATAATATGTATACCAGTTTACTTTCCACTAACTGTTCTCTTTTCTCCATATTCTCACCAGCATTACTTTGGACTTTTTGATGACAGCCATCCTAACATATGTCAAGTGATATTTCATTGTGGTTTTGATTTGTATTTCCTGATGATCAGTCATGTTGAACACCTTTTCATATACCTATTGGCCATTTGTATGTCTTCTTTGGAAAAATGTCTAGTTGGGTCCTCTGCCTAATTTTTATTTATATTATTTTTTGTTGTTACCACATTGTATGGATTCCTTGTATATTTTGATCTCCTTATCATATAAATGGTTACCAGATATTTTCTCCATTCTATAGGTTGCATTTCCACTATGTTGATTGATTTCTTTGCTGTGCAGAAACTTTTTGGTTTCATGAGATCCACTTATTTATTTTTGCTTTTGTTGTTTGTAGTCTTGGTATCATATTTAAGAAATAATTGCCATGACTTATGTTAAGCAGCTTTTCCCCTTTGTTTTCTTCCAAGAGTTTTATGGTTTAAGTGTTCAATCCATTTTGAGTTGATTATTCTTGTTAATTGTAGATATCCCCACTGGTAGCTTCTTATTGTTTTAATTTGGTTTTATCTCTTGGCCAATAAATTTCAGCATTTATTGGCCATGAGCTTATTTTTTACCCATAAATGAAGTTTTTGGTGAAGTATTTGTTTAAATTTTTATGCATTTATTTAAGTTGTTCATCTGCTCATAATTGAAGTTTGAGAATTCTTTACATATTCTGGATATAAATCCTTTTAGATATATGCCGTGTGTGTGTGTGTGTGTGTGTGTGTGTTGGTGTTTTTTGGCCTGGTCTGCAGTCTCTTTCACCTTTTGATATCCTTAATTGTGTGGTTTCTTAAAATTCACTTTGAGAGAGAGAGAGAGAGAGAACACATGCACAAGTGGGGGAGGGGCAGTAGGCTGGTGGGGGCGGTGGGGAGAATCTCCAGCAGATTCCCTGCTGAGTGAGGAGCCAGAGATGGGATTTGATCCTGAGACCCTGAGATCATGATGTGAGCTGAAATCAAGAGTTGGGTGTTTAACCCACTGAGCCACCCAGGTGCCCCACTAATTGTGTTTTAGGAAGAGTAGGCATTTTAAATTTTGATGAAATCCAGTTGAGTAATTTTTGATAGATCATAAATTATAAGTTCCAAGGCTCTCAAAAATATAAAAATTATGTATCTATCCTATTATATGTATATATGCATAACCATTATTAAGAATGAATATGCAAAAAGATGGGATAATATGTTATAAAAATGGAGGCTAATTACAGAAAATTGGGGTTTAAATATTTTTTTCAAAATCATTTATAAATCACCACATTAAGAACATATGATAATTAAATTAAAAATTTCATAATCATCTCAATCACCTTTGAAAACTAGAAATAAGGAACTTTATTTTATCTTATCCTATTTTTAACTAAAAATAAATATCACATATTCAGTTTGCCTCATAGCACTACTTATATTCATTCTTGCACTAGAACTCTTAGAAGTGTAAACAGGAAAATGTGAAATAAAAAATAATAAAATAAAATCAAATACAAGCTATGTAGATTTTAAAGAAGAAAATGCAAGTTTTATTATTCATTGGCACCGTAGTTTGGGCATTGAAAAGCCAAATAATCTACCAAGAGACTCTTAGAATTTAAGTGTATATTAAGGAAATTTCTGAAGGGAAAAAAGGGAGCAATCAAAATTAATTTTATTTTGGTATATTAGCAATTGACAAAACTCAAAGTTTAAGAAAGGATTTCATTTACTATGCCTTTGAAAACAAAGTCATTAAGAATACATCTTTTGAAATATGCAAGTCATCTCTACTGGAAACTATAAAATATCACTGAAGCAAATTAATATAGTAAACTAAAATGGAAAGCTAAACCTTGTTTATACATTGGGAAATAATTTTATTATGTTAATTTTCCCCACATCAATTCGTAGACTTAAGGCAATTCAAATCAGAATCATTGTTTTTTTCTGAAATTAACGTTATTTTAAATTTTATGGAAATGCCAAATGCCCAGGATAGCTAAGAAAGTATTGGGTAAAAGAAGAATGTTGGAAAACTTACATTATGAGATATCAAAATAAATTATGAAGTCATAGTAATTGCTGATGGTGTAATTCGAGGACAAACACAAATAGATCAATGAGACAGAAAATAAAAATCTATAAATCATGCTGTGTCAGCTACATATTGAAAAGTAAAAAAGAACATTGACCTCTATCACACACTTTAAACACAAATTAATTTGAAATAGAATATAGACATAAAAATGAAAAGTAAGCCGGTAATATATCTAGGAAAAAATATAGAATATTTTATGTCCATTAAGTTGGCAACATTTTCTGAAGCAGAACACTAAAAGCACTACTATCAAATAAAAGGGTAATAAACTGAACTATATTGAAATTTAGAAATTAGTGACCTCAAATGTACCATTAAGAAAATGAAAAGGCAAGCCAAGGGAAGTTTTGGCACTTCTATATCTGGCAAAGGCCTTATATCCTGAATATTTAAGATATTTTATCATTAATACATATGAACAAACCAATTTTTTTTAAAAAGTGGTCAAAATATATGAAAAAAGTATTTTGTGAAAGAGGGTATCTAAATGATTAATCTGAAAAGTTGTTCCACATTATCTGAGAGAAGAGGAAAAAACACGTTAAACCATTAAAAAAACCAAAAGACAGCTTACTGAATGGGAGAAGGTATTTGTGAATGACATAATCAGTAAGGCCTTAATATCCAAAATATAGAAAAACTTGTACAACTTAACACCCCCAAACCAAATCTACATAAAAAAAATGGTCAGAAGACGTTAAGTAGTCATTTTTCCAAAGAAGACACACACATGGCCAGTAGACACATGCTCAACCTCATTCATCATCAGGTAAATGCAGATCAAAACTACAGTGAGGGGGCGACTGGGTGGCTCAGTGGGTTAAAGCCTCTGCGTTCAGCTTGGGTCATGATCCCAGAGTCCTGGGATCAAGCCCCGCATCAGGCTCTCTGCTCAGCGGGGAGCCTGCTTCCTCCTCTCTCTCTCCCTGCCTCTCTGCCTACTTGTAGATCTCTATCTATCAAATAAATAAATAAAATCTTAAAAAAAAAAACCACAAAAAAAACTACAGTGAGATGCCACTTCACCCCTATCAGAATAGCTAAAATAAAAAGCACAAGAAATAGCAGGTGTTAGCAAGTAAGTCTGGAGAAAAGGAAACTCTCATGCCCTAGTGGTGGGAATGTAAATTGGTACAGCCATTGCAGAAAACAGTATGGAGGTTCCTGAAACAAATAAAAATAAAATTACCATATGATCCAGTAATTCTACTACTGGATGTTTACCCAAAGAAAATGAAAACACTAATTCAAAAAGATACATGCACCCCTGTGTTTATTACAACATTATTTACAATAGCCAAAATATGGAAGCAACTGAAGTGTCCATCCATAGATTAATAGATAAAGAAATTATAGTATGCATATGATGTAATATTACTCATCCATAAAAAAAGGATGAGATCTTGATATTGACAACAATATGGATGGACCTAGAGGGCATAATGCTAAGTGAAATAAGTCAGTCAGAGAAAGACAAATACAATGTGATTTCACTTATATGTGGAACTTAAGAAACAAAACAAATGAAAAAAGTAAAGGAGACAAACAAAAAACAGACTCAGAATGTTAAGAACAAACTGGTAGTTGCCAGAAGGGAAGTGGGGCAGGGGATGGATGAAATATATAAAGGGGATTATGAGTATTTGATGAGCACCGATGTATACAATTGTTGAATTATTATTATGTTAAATTCACAATGAGCTCCTAATATTACTCACACAAAAATATCTGAAATTTAAGATTTAAATGATTAAAATTAAAATTTGAATTAATTTAAATGTCTTCTTACAGGAAAAAGAAAAAAAAGCTGAAAAAGTGAGGGATAGTCAGTTCTAATTTTTTTTTTTTAATTTATTTGACAGAGAGAGATCACAAGTAGGCAGAGAGGCAGGCAGAGAGAGAGGAAGAAAAGCAGACTTCCTGCTGAGCAGAGAGCCCAATGCAGGGCTTGATCCCAGAACCCTGGGATCATGACCTGAGCCGAAAGCAGAGGCCTTAAACCACTGAGCCACCCAGGCACCCTTCAGTTCTAATTTTGAGTGAAGGAAAGAGGAAGAATGTTGAATGAACGCATCCTAGACTGAGCAGTCTAGGGAAAATTCTGCAAAGCCATCAGAGTCCTTGAACGAAAGGAAGCTGACAAAGGGATCTTGTCTTTTCCAAGAATTCATCTGCCCTGGTATCTGATGCAACACAATAATGACACTTTTTCTGTGGAAATGGGATGATGACTTCTAACGTGGGAATATCCTTTGGTCATTTATATTACCTACCTCAGCAAGGCATGTTCACATGACTGTCACATCTTAATGTTATAATACTGGCACAAAATTCCAGTTTACATGATAGTACTATTGCCATAGGCATATTTGCTAGTATTTATCTGGTATATAGTATTCATGTCTTCATTTTTTTAGATATATCTCTTATATGAAGACCATTTTAAAATAATTTTATATTCTTCTGTGAGAATCAAACTCATTCTGATTTATTTGGATTATTGATAGGCTTGGATTATTCTGTCTGATTTCATATTTTTAATCTTTACAATGTTTCCTTTCTCTTTTCTGTCTCATTTGTTTGATCACTTTGGACAGTTTCATTCTCCTCGTTTGTCTTGGTAACCCCCCCATATTGATTTCAATCACTAATGGTCTTTTTTTTTCCCCCCTCAGGACATTTAGTGTTGAGTACATATATTTGGATTTATGTTTTTTTTTTTATTTTTTATTTTTTATAAACATATATTTTTATCCCCAGGGGTACAGGTCTTTGAATTGCCAGGTTTACACACTTCCTAGCACTCACCAAAGCACATATGGTTTTTGATCAGTGATCTTAATTACCTCCAGAGTAGATCTGAATGGCAGAATATTTTGTAGATCTTTACATTCCATAATTTGAATTAACTTAAAGGGATTAAGAAATTCAAAATTCTGATATAGGAATGGAGTATTTCTATAATATCTGGATAGATTTTTATTTTGCCTTAGTAAGAAGAGTTTAGAATAATTCATAATTCATGTAATGTGGGTATATAAGACTATTTGGTTTAGAAATAATAATTATTTTATACTGTCATAATTTAAATAGATTGGGAACAGGAATATCATTTTCTTGAACTTCTCTCTAAATCTGTCTTTTAAAAAGAAAACTTTTTTTTAAACTAAAAAAGCTTTCTAAAAATTTGTGGAGTTAATGGTATATACATTACATAAATTGATCAATACTCTTAAAATTACTTTAAAAGTACTCAAAATAATGATTGTAATAATTTACATCTACCTGATGTGTGACCCTTTGGTTCATAATAAGGAAAGTACAGATAATAGAACTTTTTCCTTTGTTCTAAATAACTGGAAAATAATAATGCCAAGTTGTCAGTCCGAAAATTACACCCAGAAAAACTTCTACCACAATGTAATTAAAAAGATTATTGTAGTATTTTTCTGTCATATATTCTTTCTGTGTGGATGGTCTCTAACATGAGTTCAATTCTTGACATTTTGTGGTAGATAGCAACAGAATTTTTGAATGTAAGTTCCTACTCATTAAGTTGTATTGTCAAGTTACTCTCTTTTGATACCAGGTAGATTTTCTCATTTCTATTTACTTTCTCTTCCTCCTTGTGAGGTGTACAACTCTATGAATTCCATAGATTCTTCATAATTTATTTTTAAAATATCAGAAACCAGAATTAAAAAAAAAAACAAGCTAAATATCTAAATGTAGTCTTTACAAGGACAAATGTCTTTCAATCTAATATAATCATTATAACTTTTGAAGGTTAGTATTATAAAATCTAGAAAGTATCAATAATAAAAACCATAGAAAACTAGCTTTCACAGCATGTATAAAGGCAAATACTCTGTCCACTGATTCAACAGAATACACTGAACATCCACTACATGCAGTCAATATACAATGTAATTACTTGGGTAATAAAAATGACACAAGTCAAACAATGATATACAAAAATAATTGCAAAATATGATTTTGACTATAGTTGCCTATGTAATGGAAATCTCAAAGATTTAAAGTGGTGTGAATTTAGTATGCCAAGAAGGGCCACATTAGGGGCGCCTGGGTGGCTCAGTGGGTTAAGCTGCTGCCTTCGGCTCAGGTCATGATCTCAGGGTCCTGGGATCGAGTCCCGCATCGAGCTCTCTGCTCAGCAGGGAGCCTGCTTCCCTCTCTCTCTCTCTCTGCCTGCCTCTCCATCTACTTGTGATTTCTCTCTGTCAAATTAATAAATTTAAAAAAAATCTAAAAAAAAAAAAAAAGAAGGGCCACATTAATGGGGAAGAAGATTTTACTAATCAATAGAGGGAAAATACTAATACATCTTACATCTAATTTCTAGGACTCCATATACAACAAGAGCACTGGAGTAAGATGCTTAAATTCTGGATAAATATTGGATAAAGATAAATGACAGTTTAATAGTTTCTTACTGTTATCTTCAATTTAAAAAACATAATTTGAGACCTGTTGATTATTATTATTTTATCTGTTAAATGTAGTTCGTCTTGGTGGTTTTTATTTTTATACTTTCTTTTAAAATTATATGTTTCTTCTCATAGTATCCCTAGGCATTAGAATTCTATTTCTATTTATTTATTTATTTATTTTAAATTTAAAAAAATTTATTTTCAGCATAACAGTATTCATTGTTTTTGTACCACACCCAGTGCTCCATGCAATCCGTGCCCTCTGTAATACTCACCACCTGGTACGCCGACCTCCCACTCCCTGCCCCTTCCAAACCCTCAGATTGTTTTTCAGAGTCCATAGAATTCTATTTTTTCTACTTGTAATATTTAAGTTCAAAAGGAGTAAGTACAAAGAGACAAAAGAGAAACACAACGATCAGTATTTTTTGGTGATTCTAAAAAATTACTTGAAAATGAAATTTCCTTTTCTTGATACATTAAATTTGCCAAATCAATTTTAACTATACATATTTATCCCATGGAATATTTACATATATACATATACACACACACACACATATGCACACACACACACATATAAATTCTATGGATATATTTAAAAAGATGTATCTTAGAATCTAAGACCTTAACCATTTTAGGACTTGTCTAAGAAATAAAAATGTATTTACTCAAAGAAAACACAAAAAAAAACCTAATTTGAAGAGATGTTCACACTTATGTTTATTGTGGCATTATTTACAGTGGTCAGCCTGTGTCCATCAATAGATGAATGAATAAAGAAGATACGATATATATATATAAATATAATATATGAGATGAGGCATATCTCTCTCTCTCTCACACACACGCACACACACATATACATAGTGGAATATCACATAGCCATAAAAATGATAAGATATGACCATTTGCAAAAAAATGGATGAATCTAGAAGATATTACACTGAGTAAAAGAAACCAGACTGACAAAGACAAATACCATATAATTTCACTCATATGTGGACTCTCAAAAAACAAAACACATAATTAAAAAAAATAGACATAAATACAAAGAGCAAACTTATGGTCAGAGAATGAGCAAAATGGGTGAAGGGGAATGGCAGATACAGGCTTCCAGTTAGGGAATGAGTAAGTCATGGGAAGAAAAGGTACGGCATAAGGAATATATTCAATGATTTTATCATAGCAATATGTGGTGCAAATGGTCACTGCACCTGTGAACATAGGATGATGTATTGAAAAGTTGACTCACTATGTTGTACACCTGAACTTAATGTAACATTATATGTCAAATATACTCAAAATTAAAAAACAATAATAAAAGTTATAATAAATGCAAATCTTAATATTTTGCTTGTGCTATATTTTTGTTCATTTATTTTTCATTATCTTAGTATCAGTTTGAAAGAATCCCTTTCCTTCAGTTCCATGCTTAGGATGATATTCTTTACTGTGGCATATTAAGCCATGTAATTTTGCTGTAATTCTTATCTTTTGAATTAGTCAGAAATCCTGAAATAAATTTAATCCATGACAGTATGGAGGTTCCTTAGAAAGTGAAAAATAGAACTATCCTGTTATTCAACAATTGCACTACTGGGTATTTACCCAAAGGATACAAAAATACTGATTGGAAGGATACATATACCACAATGTTTATAGCAGCATTATCTAAGATAGCCAAATGATGGAAAGAGTCCAAATGTCCATTGAGTAATGAACGGATAAAGAAATGGAGTGTGTGTGTGTGTGTGTGTGTGTGTGTGTGTGTGTAGCAAGATTTCATTCTTTTTGGTGGTTGAGGAATATATATAACAACATAGATGGGGCTAGGGAGTGTTATGCTAAGCAAAATACCAGCAAATATGTCAGTCACAGAAAGACCTATACCATATGATTTCATTCATCTGTGAATTAAAAAAAAACAAAACATGAACATAGGGGGAAATGAAGAGAGAGGCAAACCAAGAAACAGACACTGAACTATAGAGCATAAACTGAGGGTTGCTGGAGGGGAGGTGGGCAGGGAGATGGGTTAAATGGGTGATCAGTGTTAAGGAGAGTACATGTTTTGATGAGCACTGAGTAATGTATGTCAGTGATGAATCACTAAATCCTACACATGAAACAAATATTATAGGGTATGTTAACTAATTAGAATTTAGATAAAAAGAAGAAAAGAAAAATTAATGCATTACTACCAATGACATGGGTTAGCTAAGGTCAGTTGTTTTGTTTTGTTTTTACTTTTTGAAACATAGGTAAAATAATTTGATACATCAAAGAGACTTTGATCTCTTGTAAAACTGGAAAACAAAATAAATAACACATGTACATATTAGAGAATTAATGGCAACAGTGAATCTTAATTTCATAGTTTCTATACTCTGGCTTTTATAAAAAATATTATTTCTACCAGGTGATACTCTTTTTAACACAGAGGGTGTTTTTTTTTGTTGTTGTTGTTTGTTTGTTTTTTCATCCTCAGTGGAGAAAAACTGAGAGCTTTTCCTCTCTGGTCAGAAACAAAACAAGGATATCCAGTCTCACTATGGTTATTTAATATAATATGAGAAGTCCTAGCGTCAACAATCAGAGAGCAAAAAGAAATAAAAGGCATTCAGATTGGCAAGGAAGAAGTCAAACTTTCACTATTTGCAGATGATGTGATATTCTATATAGAAAACCCAAGGACTCCATCAAAAAGTTGCTAGAACTGATATATAAATTCAGTAAAGTCACAGGATATAAAATCAGCGTATAGAAATCTGTTGCATTTCTATACAACAATAATGAAGCAGCAGAAAGAGAAATCAAGGAGCTGATCCCATTTGCAATTGTACCAAAACCCATAAGATACCTAGGAATAAACCTAACTAAATGTTGTTTTTTGGTGGTCTTTAGGGTTTTCTCTATGGATATCATGGTATCTGCAAATAGTGAGAGTTTTACTTTTTCCTTATCAACTTGGATGCCTTGCCTTTCCTTTTGTTTTCTCTTTGCTTGGCTAGGACCTCCAGTACTACGTAGAATAAAAGTGGTGAGAGTGGACCCTTTGCTTGTTCCAGACCTTAGAGAGTTTTCCCCCACTGAGAATGATGTTTCCTATGGGTTTTTCATATAAGGCCTTTATTATGTTGAGGTATGTTCCTTCTAAACCTACTTGTTACAGACTTTTATCATGAGTGGATATTGTACATTGTCAAATGCTTTTTCTGAATCTATTAAAATGATAAGGTTTTTTCCATTTTTTCTCTTACTGATTTGAGAATAATATTGACTGTTTTCTAAATGTTCGACCACCTTGCATCCTGGGAATAAATCCCACTTGATCATGGTATATGATTGTTTTAATGTTTTGGTGGATTCAGTTTGTTAATATTTTGCTGAAGATTTTTTCATCTATATTCATGAGAGATATTGGCTTTAGTTCTCTTTTTTTTGTGGTGGCTTTATCTGCTTTTGGTGTCAGGGTGATATTGGCCCCATACAATAAATTTGGAAATGTTCTTTCCTCTTGTATTTTTTAGAATGGTTTATGAATAGGTATTAACTTTTTTTAAAAATGTGGTAGAATTTACCTGTGAAGCCATCCATTCCTGGACATATAAACATAACATAAAACATAACACATAAAATATAATCTATTTTAAGTTGATAGCAACTTTTTTGTTCCCATTCAAATCTGAACATTTTTATTCTTCCTCATCATGTTTTATGTTCTTACTGTCACATTTTATAACTTTTTATCTTGCTTGTCTATTAAATAATTTTTATAATCATGATTATTATACCACTTGTGCCTTTTAACCTTCATTTTTAATTCATAAATGATTAATCCACTATCTTTAGTATATATTTACTTTCTAGTAAAAGTTACTCTTTCATATGTATTCTTGTTATAGTTAGTATTCTTTCTTTATATTTATAACAAACTTTGTTTATGTTGATAACAAGCCAGCTAAGAGTAAATGGTAGAAGTGAAGAATAAATTTCCTTAAGACCATATGCTTGGACTAGTTTAAATATCTGTAGTGAAACTAGTCAACAAACTGTGATTGGAGGAAATTTCACAATGAATCATGAAAAATGTAATTCTTGCTATTTAATAGATGAGTTGATTAGATTATATCATAGGAAATGTGAATCTTACGCTTGTAAATTATAATCAGATAAATGAAAAGAGACAACTTCCATACCAGATAACCTTCCATTAAATGAAATATTAAAACAGAATGAACTCAACTATTAGTGAATAGAGTGTCAGACAAATTAAGATCTGGCAATGTTAAGTAACATTTTTTTTTTATTTCAAGTTTGTTATGATCTTAATCTGGAATTCCTCAGAATTTTAGTTATATATCAGCTAGACGTTTAGCTCATAGACCTTATTATTCTCTGCTATAATATCCTTTACATTTTCTTTACATTTTTATTTATCTATATGTTCTTGTTCTTTTTTTTAAATTGTAGCTGTATAGTTTTTAAGGATAAGGGATTATGTTTGTAGTGTAAATACCTAACATAGTATTTGACACTTTTTAGCTATTTAAATACTGTTTGAGTGAACAAATTAAGCCATTTATTATATATTCTCTGCATATCACTTGTATATTCTCTCCTCTGTTGTTGCAGGTTACAAGAGTTGGTGCAGGATTTAGAGTCAAAATATATTTTTTATAGCAATAAGCTTGGTTTTCTTTCTTTGTAGAAACTAATAAACATAATAAAGAAATAAACATAATAACAAAACTTCCTTAGCTATATCCCCAGCAGGCATCTGACTAAAGACTTAAAAACTGTAAATACTTAATATTACTCCTATACTATTTGGTATACTATTTCAATTTTCCACTCTGCCAAGTATTAGTTTAAAGATGAATTATTGAAACTAAAATCAACTGTAATGTTGCAGCTATTTTGGTACATTAAATGCCAAATGCCTATAGGTGACTCCATTAGAAAGGATGGATAGAGTTTCACTTAGAGCACTGGCTAAATGAAATTAGCATCTTACTACCTTTAATGAGCATAATGTCTATCTTTTATTATGCTAAATTTAACAACCACTCTCTCTTGAGTGTTTAGTTTTATTTTCAGAAAATTAAATGATGGAAGACGTGACTCAGTATGTAGTGCTTAAAATGTGAATGCTATATGGAAATAATCTGGTTCACATAAAAGAGTGCTTTCTAAAACTAAAGAAATTTCCTTAGAAACCTTATTTTAAAAACATAGCAGTTATGATGGTAAAATTTAGTTCATGTAGGAGTCTCATATTTTTCTGGGGTTCCCACATCTGTGCACATAATTCAAATTGTAGTGCTTTTTTTTTTTATTTAAAAAATTAGTCACTTTAGTCACTCTGATCATTACTTCTATATTTTTTGTGTCTTCAGCTTTTAACAAACTGATATGCTTTTATATTTTACTATATATTAAATCTGTTTTCCTGGATTGGGTGGTGTGATATACTTTTTGCATAGTATGATCCTAAGTATTAACAGAGAGCAATTAAATTCATTTTCAAGGCCATCATTCAATAAGTACAGTATCTATCAATTTAGCCCCTGTCTGACAATTTTAGAATCAGAGACTGCTCAGATAAACCAATCAGAATTGATTTATTTGCCATTAAAAAAATCTACATAAAATTTTGAATTATGTTGTTTTTAATAATCCTGTCTCCTCTAAATTTTCTTTACAATGCTTTTTATAGCAGTTTCTGAAACTATTAAATTTGTGTATGTTATATCATCATCACCATTTCATTTATAGGCAGACTAAAAATCAATGTTTTATTCAAGTTATTTTCTTTGATTTTACATAGGGATTTACTGGAAGATGAAAAGACTAGATAAAGAACCATTATCAGCTTGATTCTTATCTTCTAATGTTTTTCTATTAAATTTTGAAAGATTTTTAAGCAACTAACTTTACTAGATTTTGAGGGCTTGTTTAAAATACATCACAACTGATACATACTTTAGTAGTATTGTGCCAATGCCTAATTTTATTTGGTAGGGCATCTATTAGTCAAAGACAACTAGGTCAAATTTGATCTTACAAGAGGAAAGACAAAGAAGTTTAAGTTTTCAGTGACATTCTTGGGAATATACTCTCACAAGAGGAAAGACAAAGAAGTTTAAGCTTTTAGTGACATTCTTAGGAATATACTCTCTGATCCTGAGAATATTTTGCCAGGTGACTGAACTCAGATTCCAGCATGCTGGTTATAATTGCTAATACATTGTACCAAACCGATATTGAAGTAAAGAGAATATCTCCAAAATACTTGTCACAGAAGCCATGATGTCAAAATCACACAGAGGATGTGATGGGTAAACATATGTGAGACTTTCCAAAATGATGTGATAAAGGATTTTATAAGGAACTGTAAAGCTTCATTGGCAAGTCCCTCCTTTCTTACTCATTATATTCCTCCTTATTAAACTACCCTAATTTGCCTGCTTCCTCTTCAGATAAGGTTAGATATCACCTCTTCCAGGAAGTCTTTCCAGATCTACAGAATGTTTTGTCCTTTGAGGTAGTGGCAAACTTTTTCTCTCTAGCATGTTATCTTTTCTTTTCTTTCTTTCTTTCTTTCTTTTTTTTTTTTTTACATTATATTGGTATTTTTAATTTATTTCCTTGATAGTAGCAACTGAGACCTTTTTAGCCTGTGGTAGGCATTCAAATACATGTTCCTTGAAAGAATGAATAATTTAGTAAACAAATTCACAGAAGAAAACACAAATTACTTAAGTGAGAATGAGTCACTTCACTGAGTCTATATTTGGAGAATACCTCTATCAACTAGTTAAGAATTAAGATATGGTTCAATGGCTTCATATTCTAAATAAGAAAATAACTCAGAAGCTTCTGGAGACACTCAAAATAAAACCATGATATTATAATTATAAATGTTTTAAGTAAAATAGGAGGAGTATCCAAGGAAATCACATGGCAGAGTGTGCTTGGGATTCTTAAAAAAAAAAAAAAGAACTTGGATGAATGATTTTTAATTTTTAAAATTTATTTGAGAGAGAGAGAGGGAGAGAAAGATGCTATGTCTGCGTGTGACTGGCAGGCAGGAGCAGAGGATGAGTGGGGGGGAATCTCAAGTAGGCTCCCCACTCAGCACAGAGCCTGAGGCAGGGCTCGATCCCAGTACACCAAAATCATGACTTGAGCTGAGATCAAGAGCTGGATGCTTCCCAACTGAGCCACCAGGTGCCCTGTGGATGAATGATTTTTTAAAAGTTATTCTTGAGGGAAAATATCCAGTTTTGAATTCTTGTCATCAAATGATCCGGATGTGACCATAAAAATAGTTTAGAGTTCTAGTGAGAATATTTGGTTCACTTGGATATTTGATTTGACCATCCTCAAACAATAAGGGGACCCCAAAACTAGAGAAAGCTGAAAGTCAGGCATAGAGATAGGTAAAAACAGGGAGATTTTTGTAAAGAGAATTGATAATAATTAATTTTGATAATAATTAAAATTGCTTCCTTAGGGTTCAGGTCAATTTCAGACTTAGTTTTCTCAGAGGAAACTACGTTGCAAACAGCCCAATCATCTGAAAGTAACTTTGGTTTTATGATGACTAACTACAACTTATTTATTTGTTATTTTTATACACTTTTAAATATATATATATATTCATGTATATATTTATTATTAACTCACAGTACTAGACTTCTGTTTACTTTTTTAAAAAAATGAATAGTACTTTTTAATTAATAGCAACATTGCATTGAAAGAATAAAGGGAAAAGTTCAAACTGGTGCTCTCCCTCCTGGAATTAGGATTAATGTCTAAGGGTTTTTCTAAACCTAATGAAATTTACATGGTACTTATATTCTGTTATGCTAAAGAAAGCTACCAAGAAACACTACTGTTATCCTAAAATTTTACTGGAAAGTAGTTCAATAACGGAGGAAGTCTAAGGTTCATATTTGTTGTTGGTGGTTACTCTGATACAATTAAAGTTTATAAATTGTCACTGTTAGTGCAATTTGAAACACTTTGAATGCAATGTGTTTCAGCTGTTATGCCTTTATTTTCCTCTGAAGTGAACACTAAACATTGAGAAAATGGCTTTGCTCTTAAAAACAATATGCTATTTAGTTATGAAATGTAATACTTGAATTATATCTTAGATCTCTTTTCTAAATAGGGGAAGAATGTGGCACCATCACAATTATTTATGATAAGATGTATAGATTAAATGATGTGGAAAAAAGCTCAGCTAGGTTAGCTAAAGTTATATAATGGAAATCAAGCACGATGCTAGAAATATAATATAAAATAAATATAACACATTTGGAAAGTAGATCTTTGATCAAGTACTAAAAGCAGACATTTTAATTTTTTCAAAGAAAATTGTGTTTGGATGGTTCAGAATGTATTTATCCTACAATTTACTTTATAATTGAAAATCATTTGAGGATGATTCATAACAGAATCCATGATCCATAACAAAATTACAAGTTTCTGATTTGGCTTCTCTGTATTTAAACCATAGCTTGCATTCATTTAGCACTTATGTATTGTCATATCCTATGCTGGGTTCATTACACACATAATACATAATAGGTAGGCATGATTATCCCAGTTTCTTCAGGGGAAAAAAGGTTCAGATAAATTGGATAACTTTCCCAAAGTAAAACGTTTAACAAATGGCAGAGGTGGAATTTAAATGCAGATGAATGGATAAAGAAGAAGTGGTTCATATATACAACAGAATATCACTCAGCCATCTGAAAGGATAAATATCTGCAATTTACATCAACATGAATGGAACTGGAGGATATTGTGCTAAAGGAAATAAGTGAATCAGAGAAGCACAATTATCATATGGTTTCACTCATATGTGGAACATAAGGAATAGTGCAGAGGACAAAAGGGCAATAAAGGTTAGGGGGGCTACTGAATGGGAAGAAGTCAGAAAGGGAGACAAACCATATGAGACTCTTGACTCCAGAAAACAAACAGGGTTGCAGAGAGGGAGGTGGATGTGGGGATCGGGTAACTGGGTGATGGACATTGAGGAGGGCATGTGATATGATGAGCACTGGCTGATTGATGATACTTAACTAATGAATCATTGAATTACATCAAAAACTAATGATGTACTATATATTGGCTAACTGAATTTAAATTAAAAAAAAAAATGCAGAATTTTTTGGCCTCGAACTTAAAGCCATTTTCTCTCTACCAAACTGCCTATCTGTTTAGGATCATATCTTACTCTCTTCTTTCCCAACTCATTTTCTACTACAGCAATATAAAAATATACTACTTTTTTGAAAATCTCATGATCTTTCGTGCCTTACTCTCTTTATAGTTTTTTTTTTTTTTCTTTTTTTAGTTTATGTTCCTTAGGAACGTCTAAGGCACTTCCTTCCTTAGGTTCTTTCTACTTTTAAATACATGACAAACTTCTATTTTCCTGAAAGAGTATCATCATATTACAGATTCATTATAAATCCTTTCCCGACTACCACCGTTTTCCTCCAAAGGGGCATTTGCTTTCTATTTAACCTCTGCATTCTATGTTTTCTGTACGCTGTGTGTGCATTCTACTTTTAAAATTTTATATGTATATCTAAGTTTTCTTTTTTTTAAAATTTTTTATTTTTTATAAACATATATTTTTATCCCCAGGGGTACAGGTCTGTGAATCGCCAGGTTTACACACTTCACAGCACTCACCAAAGCACATACCCTCCCCAATGTCCATAACCCCCCCCTTCTCCCAACCCCCCTCCCCCCAGCAACCCTCAGTTTGTTTTGTGAGATTAAGAGTCATTTATGGTTTGTCTCCCTCCCAATCTCATCTTGTTTCATTGATTCTTCTCCTACCCACTTAAACCCCCATGTTGCATCACCACTTCCTCATATCAGGGAGATCATATGATTGTTGTCTTTCTCTGCTTGACTTATTTCGCTAAGCATGATACGCTCTAGTTCCATCCATGTTGTCGCAAATGGCAAGATTTCATCTAAGTTTTCTAATCATGTGTTAGCTTCTTCAGAGGTTATATATATTTTACTCATATTTGGGTCCACACAGTGCCTAGAACATTGTCTGGTATGTAATAGGTACTGAGTTAGTGTTGAAGTAATGGCCTTTGTTGTTTCTTTTTGTTTTGTTTTCATAATCATGTTGATGGGGGAATGAGGCCATATCTGAATAAGAGGAGAATATCACTGTTTTTGACTTTAGGTGATTGGAATTATGATTAAAAAAATTTTAAAGTTTGAATATTTTCTAGAAGGATACTAAACTTGAAATCAGAAGTTTTAAATAAATTACTGCTTTTTCATAGATAACCTGTGGCAATTTAGGTGTTTTAATCTCTAATTATTAAATCTATAATCTATGATTATTTCTTCTCTTTAATTTATCATTATTTCTTCTATGGATGTGACTTACATAACTCTTTTTAAAATCATATGGTTATTTGGAGAATCAAATGAAAATGTAATAATGTATATGAACACATTTGCAGAGTACAAACCATTATACACGATAGATAGTCCTATGATTACTTTAGGGAGAGAAAGTGATCCAAGAAAGATTAGCAAAAAATAGTGAGTTGGGACTATCATACCTAAAGGTAATGAGATTTTTGAGAAAAGAAAAAAATGTGGCTAGAATAATTTAGGATCATCCCATAACATATCCTTCTGTGATGATTCAGAATGCCCATATTCAAATAAATATTTATTCCTTTTCGAAGTTTAGCAATTTTCAGAAATTGAGTTTTATTTTTAGTAATCCTAACACAAGTTACGAACTTGAGAAAAATCTGTCCTAGAGATTTTTAGCAAATAAGAAGGTAAGAGAGGAGACACTGACAATTTGAAGATCAAGTATAACTGAAAATTTATCCCCAGCTAGACTCAAATTAGGAAGGATGAATAGTGAGATCCCTACTTGGAATTATTTCATTATTCCACTGTGGATGCTTCAATTTTTAGTAGTAGTAATGAAAGTAGCAAAGTGATGTGTCAATCAAGTATGTTCAGCAGAGTCATTTCAAGGGCTAGGCAAGCCAGTAGCGATACATTTTGTGAATATATTCATTTCTGGATTACTGCTTTACCAGTGGATGAAAAACTGTATGCTGGGATATAATGGTAGTTCAAGGGGTAAGAGAGAGCACATTATTGCACAGCCAGAATATAATCATAGGTACCCTTAGGGAGTAATTGTTACATTTTAATCCAGAAGAAAGCAAAGACAGTCTAAATAGCTCTTTAAAAGCAGAATTAATTCATAATTAGGAAATGATAGAGTTCTTAACTGTCATATATGGGAAAACCCAAGAGCAAGCTCTATTCTAAATAGACTTAAAAAAAAAAAAGAGAAGTACTTGATATTAAAACAAGACAATTCATTAAATTTCACAAGGGAACTTGCAGTATACAGATGTAGGCCAAAACATAGGGTTCTTTAGGTCAAATGTGAAATTATTTTAAATTAATTCTTGGCACCAAATTAAAATGACTTTTGAATAGTAATTATTTTTTACTTTCATTAGCAATGGTTCTTGAACTTTAATTTCTAAAGTGTGATGCAGCAAGGTTCTTAGTATGCATTTATAGTAAATGCAGGCTCTCTTCTAGCATTTTAAGTCTCTTAACAGGTCTTTCCTTTTCTGCAGAATTTCACTAGCTGAATGTTAATATTACTCTTGATTATAGAAAGGAATATATTAAAGTTTCTTTCCCTATTAATGTCTTTTTAACAGAAGTTTAATATTTAGCTAAAGTATTCAGATTCTATGCCTATAGTAACATTAGAAACTTGAAAACTGTTAGCGAAGTTAACCTAACATTGTGTACTTTTGAAAAATCCAGTTTGAGGAATAATATAAACTTTTATTTTGAGATTTAAATTATTTATAATCAGTTTTGTAAGTAAAAATTAGAAAAATATTTTTACTTAGATTTTTCTGTAATTTTCCAAAGGAATTGAAAACTTATTGAAGGATAAAATAAAATATTTGGGAACAATGAGAGGAAGATGGAGAATAATTTTTTTAAAAGATTTTATTTATTTATTTGACAAACAGAGATCACAGGTAAGCAGAGAGAGAGAGGAAGGGAAGCAGGCTCCCTGCTGAGCAGAGAGCCCGATGTGGGGCTTGATCCCAGGATCCTGCGATCATAACCTGAGCCAAAGTCAAAGGCTTTAACTCACTGAGCCACCCAGGCGCCCCGGAGAATAAAAATTTTTTAAAATTAAACTGATTCTAAGATTAAGGAAAGTTCTAGAAGGAATGATTAAATAAATGTCATCTTAGAAAAAAGACTTTATTAAAAACACATTGTGGTAGTAATATCACACAGTATCTTTCTCTAAAATCTTATGACTAATAAAGTCATATATATATTCACTTGCAAAAAGTCATCTGTGAAATCATCTTGGAAATAATAGTATTTCCAAGCCCTTCCTTAGATTCTGTGAGCACAAGTCTTTAATGTTATAAACAAACAAACAAACAACAACAACAACAACTGCAAACCGGCAAATGAAACCCTTGCTCTCATGGAATTTACATTCTAAGGAGGATGACTAATTGACAAACAAATAATTAAATATGTAAAATGAAAAGAGTGAAAAGAGATAAAGAAGGAACAAGGGGGTACCTGGGGTGAATTCTGGCAACAACCTGAAGGTGTTTGACGTAGATTACTCCCTAGTCTATTTTCCAGGTTATTGCGACTTTGTTGAATTAACATTTATAGAGTCCCAGAGTGTCTGATGGTGATTAGTGATTCAGCAGAAGACCACAAGAGAAAGTGAAATAGAGACATTTATTACTCACAGGTTCTAGACAAGGTACAGGTCATACCCCCAGGGGCATGTGGGGAACTCAAGGAAGGATGCTGGCAGAGAGAACACAGCGGGACCTGGGGCTCATGGGATCATTAGGGCCCAAGGTTTGGGTCTGTTCAAACCAAAAGAAGCAGGGTTTTGGTAAGCTTCTGGGTGTGGGATCTCTTACCAAGGGTCTCACAAGGTAAAGGCCTGGGAGTCAGGAGAGAGTGCATATAACCAGGGATGTTGGGGGCTGTATTTAGAGCACATACTTGGCACTCACCAGAAGGGCTAGTGTCAGTTCATGGCGTGCATTTCACTTGGCCACAAAAATGGCTGCCAAGGTAGAATAATATGGACTAGTGCTAAGCTCCCCACAGAAATGGACATTAGGCCCCTGAAAAAAAGGACCCAGCCAAATTTCCTCTACTCCCAGCCATGGAAACTATTAGACAACAACTGTGTTATATTATGCTTCTAAGTGTGTGGCAATTTGTTATTCAGCAGTGGGAATCAAATACAAACCATTGGAACAATTTCCATAGCAGAGTGGTGTGATGTTAGTTATATAACCTAAGTCAAACCAAATGGAACTCCATTTCCTTAGCCAGAAAAAATTGATTTAGAGGTGAACATGTGAATTAAGCTGAGTTGATCAAAATTCTTTTTAAGATATTTTCTGCTAGAGCGGATAGAACATTTTCTGTTAAAGCTTTTTATGCCAGTTGTCATGCTACTTGAAAAGAGAAAACAAAAAGTAAAACTTAAATTTCCTCAAACTAGCTATATATAAATAGCCTCTCATAAGCTGCATGTCTTAGAATTCCATAGGTCCATAAGAAATATGACTTGCTGGGGCACCTGGGTGGCTCAGTGGGTTAAAGCCTCTGCCTTCGGCTCAGGTCATGATCCCAGGGTCCTGGGATCAAGCCCTGCATTGGGCTCTCTGCTCAGCGAGGAGCCTGCTTCTCCCTCTCTCTCTGCCTGCCTCTCACCTGCTTGTGATCTATGTCTGTCAAATGAATAAATAAAATCTTAAAAAAAAAGAAATATGACTTGCTAATAAAGAATTATGGCTAATACAAAGACCAAATATTGGATCTGTTATTCTTTCCTAGCATTACTTCATAATCACTAAATTCTGGCCAAGTTTAACTATATGCCATTTCTGTAACTCATCACTTATACTTGACTTCTGTATGTTTGCTCACAATATTTCTTTCACTGCATTTCATTTCCCTGCATACACTTTCCTTGACTTTTTTATACCCAATTCCTATCCATTCATCAATGATGTAAGTTGAGGTTGCCTGTCACTAGAATGTCTTTGCTCAAAAAGTTAAAATAAATTTCTAGAATAATTTTACCTTGGTCATGCAAAGTAAATCCCACTTTTGGAATTTATTAAAAATCTTTCTGTGGCTTAGTACATGATCATTCTGTAATAATTCATCCAAGATTACTTGAAATGAATGTGTATTCTGTTTCTAGGCTTTCTTTTCTAAAAAATCACTTACCTACTTAAAATGCTGTTTCTAGGTTTTCAGTTCTGGTGTAAGAAAATATAATTTAAAATTTTAAAATGTTATTTCTTTTTTTTTTAGATTTTATTTATTTATTTGACACAGAGAGAGATTACAAGTAGGCAGAGAGGCAGGCAGAGAGAGAGAGAGAGAGAGAGGAGGAAGCAGGCTCCCTGCTGAGCAGAGAGCATGATCCAGGGCTCGATCCCAGGACCCTGGGATCATGACCTGAGCTGAAGGCAGAGGCTTTAACCCACTGAGCCACTCAGGCACCCCTAAAAATGTCATTTCTAATGTTGATTTTTTAAGGGATTGAATTTGAAATTTTGGGAAATTTGTATATATAAATATAGTTTTAATTGGGCAAAATGCTACCATTTTGACTTCTGAGAATGAAGTCTACCATATGCTATGCTACTGGAATGAGATGTAAATACCTCCTCTTACACTGGCTAGTCATTTAGCTCTTGACACTGGATAGTCTACTGAATCATGATGCTGGGACACTGCTATTTAACTCTGATTAAAACATTCAGTTTGGCAGGTTTTATATACAGCTAACAATCTATGCATCTCATCCCATACTCTAATTAATAATTTCACACTTGTATAAATTTATGCTTCATTCTCTAGACTGTAAAATTTTTTGTTTGGCAGGGATATTATCTGATTATATATATTCTCAGCCATGCCCCAGAAATAGGCACTTAGTTTTTACTCAGCACATTATTGGTACATAAAATAATAACAAAGGAAGCAGTAGTAATAGCTCAGAACCGAGTAGTTTAGTGAAAATGCTGCTTCTTCTTGGTGGCAGCATATGGGACTTACCATGAATTTAATGATAACAGTGAATTAATCTGCTGAGGAACAAGAGGGCAGACAAGTTTTGTGATGATAACTTTGCAATGTACATACTTACTGATTTTTTAAATCAAACTATATGATCTTCCTTGATTGATATATTTAACTTAATCACAATGTATGCTCTGTAAGGTGGGGACTTTGTGAATAGTGTTTATCTTTCTATCCTCAGCATCTATTCTTAGCATATATTTGGCCCTTGATAAATATTGATTATATGACTTAATGGATTAGTAATTACAACAGTTATTAAAACTATGAATTAGAATGTAGTTTGCTGGCCTGGCAGATACCAGCGCCCCAGAGCCATCTGAACCACCCAGCCGTGGTCAGCACCACCATGTTCTTGAACATCACCATGGAGAGCAGTGCTTAGGCTGTGTCTCCTTTGAACGGTTTCCAGACAAAGTTCCAAATACAACAGGGAATTTTGATGCCTAAGCACTGGGAAAAAGGAATTGGTTATAAAGTTTCCTGTTTTCACATGGTTATTCCAGGATTTATGTGTTGGGGTGGTGGTGGCAAATCTATCCATGGGGAGAAATTTGAGGATAAGAATTTCATCCTGAAGCACACTGGTCCTGGCATCTTGTCCATGGCAAATGCTGGACCCAACACGCTTCCCAGTTTTACATCTGTGCTGCCAAGGCTGAGTGCTTGGATGGCAAGCATGTGGTCTTTGGCATGGTGAAATAGGGTATGAATATTGTGGAAGCCTGGAAGGTTTTGAGTCCAAGAATGGCAAGACCAGCAAGATCACAGTTGCTGACTGTGGACAAATCTAATAAATTTGACTTGTGTTTTATCTGAACTACCAGCCCATTTCTTCTGTAGCTCTGGAGAGGTCCCCTTCACCCCCATCTGCTGGAAATTTTCTATAATCTTTGTGCTCTGGCTGCAAGTCCATGGATTCCATGTTTTCTTTACGCCCCTTCAAGTCTACCTGGATCACAGAGTTAAGATTATGATGATGAAATAAAACCTAAACAACAACAAAAAGAAGATAATCTGCTAAAAATGTGTTCCTTATTTGTTACATGAATTTCTAGCTATCATTACCATAAGAACACCCAGTGAATTGAAGAGCATCTATCTTATTTATCAAAACTCTTGGTTAATATTAAGAAAGGTTCCATCCTCACCCTGAGTTTTGGCATTTTTATGTATGTCCATTTAGTCTTCAACATAACATGTCCAGTCCTCTTTGTTATCATCTTTCCCTCAAAATAGATAGACCTTCACATCTTCCTCATTTTATTACAGCCAGTACAGTTTTCCTAGCTATCAGATCCCGGAAACTTACGATAATTTTCAAATGTCTTCTTGTTTCATCATATCCAGTTAATTGTCTTAGACTTTGAGGACATCTGTTAACCACATTTATTTTGATAACAACCCAATTGGACATGGCAGAACTCCATATACAGATGGGGAGATGGTGAATCACTCCCAAGAAGGTTTAAATAACCATTATTCAGGACCAGATCCTTTTACAATTTTCCCATTAGTTCTTTCTATAGCATTTACTCTCCTATTTTACTTTTTCCCTGACATATACAATGCATATAATATCCTGTATTTTAATTTTATGGATCTTGTGTTATAGTTGAATTGTTTCATTTGTACTTAACATATTTTGAGCTATAGTAAGCCCTTTGATGTCTCAGACTAAGGCTCTCTGTGTCCACCCTAGAAGGAGGCTGTTTTTAACTACCTCTGAAAGGTGAATAGCTATAGCATATCCTATTTATTGTATTCCTTCAGGACAGTTACTTTCAGGGCAATTACTGTTCTCATTTTGAATCTGCCTTATGATCACAGATAAACCCCAAGTAAGCATCTACAAGGTTCTGTTACACAGTTTTTCCAGTGTGGTGGATTTGTACCTCAAGCATAATTCTAGCTTTAGGCTGAGGAGCATTATCACTAATCCCCATGAATCCACAGTCAAGGTGAAAAGACATGCAAAAAAACAGCAATTTCAGGAGAATCTGGTAGAGATAGGCAATGGGAAACTATGTGACCTACAAGGAGTACCAAAGCTAAGGTAGAGAAGTCTTGAAAACTTTCTTGGGAGGAAGGGGACTCATATCTTTATTGAGATACCTTCACATAACATAAAATTCACCACCTTAACCATTTTAAGTTATACAGTTCAGTGCTATGTAGCATACTTACAATGTTATGCATACTATCACCACTACCTAATTCCAGAACATTTTAATCACCCCAAAAGGAAACCCCATATCCATTTTAAAGAGTCATTTCTCATTTTCCCTAGCCCCTTTCCCCCTGGAAACTGTGAATCTGTTTTCTGTTTCAGTGGATTTGCCTATTCTGGACATTTCCTATAAATAGAAACATAGAAGTGTAGTAGTCTTTATCTAGTAAATTTAATGTTTGGACTTCCTTAAGGACAGTTTCTATTTATTGTCCCCTCCCCCCACTCCTGTTTATGGACCATACTTTCTCATTTATTTGTATGCATCACATTTTTGTTGAAAACAGTATTTTTAATATGATAATGTAGCAACTCTAGAAATCAGGATATCTGGAAACTCCCGCCCCTAAGGTTTGCTATTGTTCCTTCTTGTTGTTATTGTTTGGGTATCTGGTGACTTTCTGAACTAATTGTAAAGTCTGCTTTCTGTTGTGTGTTGCCCCTCATGTTCTGTTAGTTTAGTGGTGAGCTAGAGGCTGGAATAAGATTTGCTTAAACACCTGTAAACAGTAAATTCCCAGTCTTTGCCAGGGGTCTGTGTGTATGCTTGGCATCCCTTCAACACTCAGTCAAGCAATTTACATCTCTGCCTTGGCCTTTACTTCCTCTCTGTGTAGATCCCGGAGGTCAGTCAGAATGAGAGCTTAGGGCCTTCTTAGTTCTTTCTGAGCATGTGCCCTGCTCTGGAAATTCACATGACTTTTCAGATCCCCTTGAGTATATTGGAGGTTTTGAAAACATGTGTTTGCTGGGACATCTGGGTGGCTCAGTCAGTTAATCAACTGACTTGATTTTGGTTCAGGTCATGATCTCAGGATCCTGAAATCAAACCCTGGGTCAAGCACCATCTTGGATTCTATGCTCAATGGGAAATCTGCTTCTCTTACTCTCTCTCCCCACCCCTGCACCTTCTCCCATTTGTTATCTCTTTCTAAAATAAATATATAAATAAATAAATCTTTAAAAAACAAAACAAAAAGCATATGTTTCCCCAAAGCATCCCATTCCCTAGTCTTCTCTCCCAAGCTTTTTCATTAGTAAGTGGTTTTCCCCAAGTGTTGCCCATTGTTTCAGAAAGCTGATACATCTCTCTATAAATGTTTTTGAGAAATACCTCCCCAAAACTGCCACAGTTCCAAGTTAAACAAGATAAAGGCAACCCTTCAGTTGGTCTTCTAGAGAGCCATTAGACAGGTCAAAACAAATGAACACAATTCTTTGCGAATGAGGTCTTTTCTGTTGCCTCTGGTACTGGTATCTGTACAAGGGTTGTGGATTAACTGGGAATATGAAATGAGAACAACGTAAATCTGAGGTGCCTGGGTGGCTCAGTTGGTTAGGCATCTGAATCTTGATTTCAGACCAGGTCATGTTCTCAGGGTTGTGAGATCAAGCCTTCCATCAGGCTCACACTGGGCATGGAGCTTGTGTGGGATTCTCTCTTCTTCCTTCTGCCCCTCCCCCATCCAAAAAAATTAAAAAAATAAAGAAAGAAAAGAACAGCATAAGTTACACTGCAAAACCCTCTGTTCTTACAAGATTCAGATGACTTTTCTTACTTAAGTCTTACCCTCATTGCTGGAAGTTTTTGGTCTGTTTCCAGAATTCCGAAAAGGTTGATTCTGACAGTTTTTATAAGATTCCATTGACTTTATGGAAGGATGAACTTTTGGATTTCTTTACTCTGCCATTTTCACTGACAACACTAGAAAAACTTTTAAGATGATGTTACAATCAAGCTGGGTTTTAAAAAATCCAGCAGGAATTAGTCAGGTAGAAAGTTGAGAGAACAAATCAGATAGAGCATTTTATCAAAAGGCCCAGAAGTACAAGGAGGAGACAAACATGTGCTGGGAAATGACCCCAGTTCAGCAAGATTGAATTATAGGATACAATTAAGTGAAAAGACATGCATTTTAGAGGAGATAAGATGAAGATTCAGAGTTCCTTATGCTGTAATACAATATTTGGACTAAATTTGGGCAATGTGTACTGAATTATTTAAATAAAACTTGTTAAAAAAATAAAGCAGACTTGTTAAGTCATTTCTGTAAGCATTATGGAAGATGGATAGTTTGAAAATGAATTTAGGCAAGGGATCTAGTAAAGAGACTAAGACAAATATCGTGAGCCTAAGAGGTGATAAACTGAGGTTGTGACTGTGGAAATGGAGAGGAGGAATACTTAGTACTCAGTACCTAGAGTGGAGATACTCAGGAGTTAAAATTGGTAAAGAGTAATCTCCTTTTTTTTCAGTGCATGTGAAGGGGGAAGGCATGGCAATGAGGAATAAGTGTAAAGAAAGTGTCTAGAATGATGCTGAGAATCTCGGCTTTAGAAAGTGAGAGGGAACCAACACCATTCACTGAAATTAAGAGTACTCAACATGAAGTAAATTTGGAGAAGAAAAAGAAAGCTAGCTGAATTCAAATTAGAACATTATGAGATTAAGTTTTTCATGAAACATGTGGCGATATATTCAATGGACCCAGGAAGACACATGTTTGGTGCTTAAGCACATGTTTGGTGCTTAAAAGGAATTTGGAGCTGCCAAAGTAAATTTTGGATAGCTAAGGTGTATATATAAGTGATAAAGAGAAACTGTAGGTATAAATGAAGTCACTAGAAGTAAAAATATACATTGCTTACATTGGCAACACATATGCTAAAATTGGAATGATACAGAAAAGATTAGCATGACCTCTATACAAGGATGATACACAGATTTCTGAAACATTCCCTATTTTTTAATCTGTGGATACAGTATTTTGTGAATAACCTTTTAAATAAAAGAGAACCTTACAGAAAAAAAAAAAAGAAAAAATATAGAGAAGAAGATTAAGGCTACCCTAGAACACTTTAACAATTGAATAGATAATTTGTTATTACTATTCCTAGCCAAACTGCATCAGAAAATAAAAGTCAATGAAAAGTTTATTCACAAGTAATGTATGAAGAGATTATACCATTCTTTCTTAACTTCAGACCTAGTGAAGTTCTCATTTAGTCAATCCAGAAAACTTTCTGATGGGACATTAAGTCTGGAGTTGTTCCAGTAGTATAGAATCCAGAGTTCTCATTTATATGGTAGAACAGTTTACCTAGGATAACCATTGATTTGTTCAGTTTTTTAAAAAATCTAGGTCATCAGTATGAATTTAATTTTTAATATTGTGAACTGAAAGAGTATTAAACTTCTCTAAGAAAACAAGCAAGAGAGTCCCAAAATGTAATCAGGGTTGAGAACTGCTGTTGGAAAATGTGAGGTATAGTTAAATCCCCCAGGATTAACCTTATTCCTAACTTTAATGTATCCTAATTTTAGAGATTTTTGTAAAAAAACTACTTCCAAAGACATAGCCCAAGATTTGACAAATAATAAATCATTTCTTTATATTTAAATGTTCAGATATTTGTGGATAAGAACTACATTTTATATTTTTTAAACTAACACCATGACTACATAGTGTCATATTGCATATATGCTGCAAAATACTGTATAGTTGCAACAGAAACATATTATTTGTACTTAAAGATTATAATAATCCGTCACTGTCATTGTTTAAAATGGACAGGATCCAAGGGTGCCTGGGTAGCTCAGTTTGATAAGCATCTGCTTTCAGCTCAGGTTATCATCCCAGGGTCCGGGGATGGAGCCCCACATCAGATTCCCTGCTCAGCAGGAAGTCTGCTTTTCCCTCACTCTCTGCCCTTCCCCCCACTCATGTTCTCTCTCTTGCTCTCTCAAATAATTAAAATATTTAAAAAGTAAAAACATTATAAATTAACATGGGCAGCATCTGAATTTCTAATGAAGAATTAACAGTTATTCAGAAAAAGATTATTTCAATATGAGTAGCTCCATTCACATAGCAAGATAATTTCCCAGTAAACATTTCCTATATGGATAGTATATGTGAAGGACAACAAACCTTTCTATAAAGATAGCAAATGTTTTAAGCTTTGCAATTGATACCATCTTTCATAACATCTGAAATTTGTCCTTGTAGTGCAAAAACAGCCAGAGAAAATACATAAAGGAAGGAGTATGCCAAAACCTTATATACAGACACTAAATTTTGATTTCCTATAATTTTTATGTGTTACACAATAGGATACATTTGATTCTTTTCAATATTGGGGGTATAAAACCCTCTCAGTTCACCATGCAAAACAAAAACAGGTAGACGGCCACATTGGGCATTTGGACTATTGCTTGCTGACTTCTGATGCAGCACCTAAAATCTCTGTGATTTTTCTTTCAAACCAAATGTATGCAAGCAGCATATACACAGGCTAAGATTGAGTTCTCTGGATTCTGAAAATTCTGAGGTTGGAGCACTGTGATTTTTTCCCCTTCACATCTTCCTGTTCATCTTGCTTTTGTTTGTGTTCTTACTGTGTTTCATAGGCTCAAAAACATAGGGTTTTGGAGTGACTGCATACATGTGTGACTGAATAAAAATACTAATGTCATTTATATTCTGACATGGCATTAAACACAACTCAAAAATCAAATGACTCGGGGCGCCTGGGTGGCTCAGTGGGTTAAGCCGCTGCCTTTGGCTCGGGCCATGATCTCGTGGTCCTGGGATCGAGTCCCACATCGGGCTCTCTGCTCAGCGGGGAGCCTGCTTTCTCCTCTCTCTCTTTCTGCCTGCCTCTCTGCCTACTTGTGATCTCTCTGTCAAATAAAATAAAATCTTAAAAAAAAAAATTAAAAAAAAATCAAATGACTCAGTTTTCTTTGTTCCCCAACATTTTTAATGTAGTTATATTATTAGAAACCCCGTTTCTTCACTGATGTTGACTTAACCCACAGTATGTAAGCATAACCATTTTAAAATTCCATAGCCTTTTTAATTGTTCACAAAGGAGCATGATAACAGAGTTTATCATAGGGTCAAAATAAATAAAGCACATTATTGATGTGCTTGCAACACTTAGGCATTTAAAGATGAGGGCTTTTTTATGATTATAAAATGTAATTAAATATTTCCTTATTTAATAAATATATGCATATAAAAACAGATAATTATATTGCTTATATTTTGACTACTTAGTAGTGTATTGAACATTGGAACATTTTTTTCCCTGAATCATGTATTTAGTTGTGCTAACGTTTGTACATATTTAATTATTCAGGTGATAATAGTTTAACAGACCTTGATATATTAAGGTATAGTGGTTAAGAGCATCAGGTCTGGGGTGCCTGGATGACTCAGTCATTAAGTGTCTGCCTTTGGCTCAGGTCATGATCCTGTGGTCCTGGGATCGAGCCCACATTGGGCTGGCTCCCTGCTTGGTGGGAAGCCTACTTCCCTCTCCAACTCCCACTGCTTGTGTTCCCTGTCTCACTGTATCTCTCTCTCTCTTTCTGTGAAATAAATAAATAAATAAATAAAATCTTCAAAAGAAAGAAAAAAGAGCATCAGGTATACAATTAAACAAAAATACAGATCTCAAATCCACTTCTTACTAGCTATGTGACCTTGTACAAGTTACTTATCTGTGACTTATTTTCCTCTTCTTTGCATGGAGGCAACAATTGCCAGCTCAGAGGAAATTAACATTTAAAAAAGTTAATATGTGCAAGTTGTTCACAGTAGTTTCTGGTGAAATTTAAGGACTTAATGGGCGCCTGGGTGGCTCAGTGGGTTAAGCCGCTGCCTTCGGCTCAGGTCATGATCTCAGGGTCCTGGGATCGAGTCCCGCATCGGGCTCTCTGCTCGGCAGGGAGCCTGCTTCCTTCTCTCTCTCTCTCTGCCTGCCTCTCAGTGTACTTGTAATTTCTCTCTGTCAAATAAATAAATAAAATCTTTAAAAAAAAAAAAAAGAAATTTAAGGACTTAATACATGTGAACTTTTTCCATGTATTTAATTAAGTTGATAAAATATTGTCATAAACATGCTTATTTTTAGTTATCTACTTCATCTCATTCAGCAAGTATAATATAGGAGAAAATAAGAGATATTAGAGAAGATTTCAGACAAATTGGTCTATGCGTTAAGAATATTTTTATATCATACAAGTAACTACATTGAAAATGAGGTCTGAAGGAAAATTCCAACCAACAGAAAACAGCTACAGGCACTGTGGAATTTTTTCCCCCAAATCACAGAAGAAAGAGATATCTTTTCTTTTTAAAAGGACATACTCCTATCCATCCATAGGCATGCTTTTGTTTGTATCTAGTTTCCTTTACCTTCAAATATTTTAAGTTAGAATATTTGTCCTCTTTTGATGTGAGTAAATCCCCTTTGGTTGAATCTTGCCTCTTCCTTGGCTGTGGAAGCATATTAATGAGAAGGTTATTTATAAAACTGTAACTTATCTTACATCATAATCACTATACTTAGAATATATAGTGGCTCGAATTAATAAGTTAATTAATAAGTTAAGGTGTCAACATGGAACTGAAAAGGGAAAAACATGAACTTTTTTAAAGAAATTATTTCCTTATATCTTATCTTTAATTTATTGATGAAGAGTCATTTTAAAGAAATGTATTGTTTGGAATCTTCCAGAATAAACATAAAGCAAATAAATAGCTCTTGATAAAAAGCAAATAATTCCCAAATATCATCAAATATAGGTGATGGGTCTTGTTTGAGAGTTTCTTGCTGTCATTTTGCCATTGTTCTTTTTAATATGTTTTATAGGCAATGAAATATTTGGCAGTGGTTGGTTTTCACTAAGAGAAATATTCTACCATTTCTAAGGTAATCTCTCTTAACATCCTAAAATTAAAAAAAAAATCCTAAAATTAGTTCCTATGTTATAATTTTGAAAATGCTAATTCATACATTCCAATATCAGTTTTTCATCAAAGGCACAACTGAATTGTATCAATCAACTACTATTTAATCTCATCAGAGATAAATTTTGACAAGACATTTTTAGTGAGACCTTATGAATTTGTTTCCCAATGTAAAAATTATTAATTCATAATAGCTTCTCTATACTTAATGCTACATTTTTATCATTTGCCTACCTCTCCCCAACACCCAAATAACCATTATTTTATTACATTGCTTCTTTTTATATTTTCATCAAATTATATTAATTAGTGCTAGTAATTTTTTTCAGATATTTTATTTATTTATTTGAAAGATAGAAATCACAAGTAGGCAGAGAGGCAGGCAGAGAGAGGAGGAAGCAGGCTCCCTGCTGAGCAGAGAGCCTGATGCGGGGCTCCATCCCAGGACCCTGGAATCATGACCTGAGCTGAAGGCAGAGGCTTTAACCCACTGAGTCACCCAGGCGCCCCTAGTGTTAGTCATTTTTTAACTTAAAAAAGTTATATCGTAATGGTAATTTTCATTTTTGCTTATTTTACTCATTATTTCACCAATCATACCTATGTTGTTCTGTGTATCAAGCATATATAGAGGAAATAGTGTTTGTTTTTTCCCCATTAAAAAAAAAAATATTTAGGGGCACCTGGGTGGCTCAGTGAGTTAAAGCCTCTGCCTTCAGCTCAGGTCATGATCTCAGGGTCCTGGGATCGAGCCCCGCATCAGGCTCTCTGCTCAGCAAGAAGCCTGCTTCCTCCTCTCTCTCTCTCTCTCTGCCTTTCTGCCTACTTGCGATCTCTGTCAAATAAATAAATAAAATGTTTTTAAAAAATTGTTTAAAAAAGATATTTGTTCTGTTTATTTGATTTGTCAGTTTCACTAAGGGAAGATCATGTGTGCATGTAATTGAGAGAGAAATTTTACTCAAAATTAACATCTGGAAATGCTTATTTACCCAAAATTTCTACCCAAGAAAGCATTATATAGCTTGGCTTTTTTTAGCTATATATGGCTAGATGAAGCAAGGTAAACTGATTTATAATCTAGTTTTAGAGATAATATATTTATTACAAATAAATAAAATAAATTTCAAGAACAATTTTATAAAGTTTCCCCAAATCCCTCTTTCTTGTCAAATTAGATGAAAATACCCATCATCATAGGCAACCACAATTTCTCTCGGTGGCTTTAATGTTCTCAAGAGGAAGAGAGAATAGTACAAACTTAAATGTAAAAAATGTACTTCTACTAAATCAGAAGGAAATTTAATATTGTTCACAATACCAAATTTAGTAAGTGTTACCAAAAGGTTTAAAAACAACGTAACCATTTCTCTTCATTTACATCTGACACCTTGTATTATATGACTTGGCTCAGACATATGGTTCATATAATCAAGTAGACTTTTTTCAACATAAGTCCACTGACAGATGTTTATACAATACAGATATCTCATGTATTAGGTGCATAAATAACATCTGGGAGATTTTTTTTCCCGAGATTATTTATTTGAGAGAGAGAGAGAGATGACAGAGAGAGACAGAGCAGTGGGGAGGAGCAGGAGAGGGATAAGCAGACTGCAGGCTGAGTGCAGAGCCTGAGGTGGGACTTGATCTTCTGACCCTGGGATCATGACCTGAGCTGAAATCAAGAGCCCATCCCTCAACAACTGAGCCACTCAGGTGTCCCTTTTTAAAAAAAGTTATAAATATAAATATATAAATATATATAATATATAATAAAAAATATATAACATATAATAAAAATATTATAATATATAAATGTATTTATATATTTATATTTTATATATTTGAATATATAAAATAGAATATATAAAATATAATATATTTTATATATAATATATAAAAAAGTTTTTGAAAATAACCTTTCAAAGGTTATTTTTAAAAGTGATATTCATGGGCTTCCTTCTCAGAGATTCACCTCAGTAGGTCTGGATTAGGGCTGAAATTTGGACTTTTGATTGTCAATTTGGAACCTTTTTTTAAAATTGTTTTTATTAACATATAATGTATAATTTGCCCCAGGGGTCCAGATCTGTGAATCATCTGGCTTAAACATTTCACAGCACTCACCATAGCACATACCCTCCCCAGTGTCCATAATCCAACCACCCTTTCCGTATTGCCCCACTCCCCAGCAACCTTCAGTTTGTCTTGTGAGATTAAGTGTTTCTTATGGTTTGTCTCCCTCCTGATCCCATCTTGTTTCAGTTTTTCCTTCCTTACCCCCCATAACCCTCCACCCTGCCTCTCAAATTCCTCATATCAGAGATATCATATGATAATTGTCTTTCTCTGATTGACTTATTTCACTCAGCGTAATACCCTCTAGTTCCATCCACTTCTTTGCAAATGGCAAGATTTCATTTCTTTTGATGGGTGTATAGTATTCCATAGTATATATATACCATATCTTCTTTATCCATTCATCTGTTGATGGACATCTAGGTTCCTTCTGTAGTTTGGCCATTGTGGACACTGCTGCTATAAGCATTCTGATGCACGTGCCCCTTCAGATCGCTACATTTGTATCTTTAGGGTAAATACCTCAACTTTTTGAGGAACCTCCATGCTATTTTATTGCAAGGCTGCACCAGCTTGCATTCCAACTAACAGTGCAGTAGGGTTTCCCCTTTCTCCGCATCCTCTCCAACATCTGTTGCTTCCTGAGTAATTTTAGTCATTCTGACTGATTTGTGAGGTGATATCTCATTGTGGTTTTGATTTGTATTTCCCTGATGCCACGTGATGTGGAGCACTTTTTCATGTGTCTGTTGGCCATCTGGATGCCTTCTTTGCAGAAATGTCTGTTCATGTCTTCTGCTCATTTCTTGATTGGATTATTTATTCTTTGGATATTGAATTTGATAAGTTCCTTATAGACTTTGGATACTAGCCTTTTATCTGATAGGTCATTTGCAAATATCTTCTCCCATTATGTCAGTTGTGTTTTGGTTTTGTTGACTGTTTCCTTTGCTGTGAAAAAGTTTTTGATCTTGATAAAGTCCCAATAGTTCACTTTTGCCCTTGCTTCCCTTGCCTTTGGTGATGTTTCTTGGAAGACGTTGTTGCGGCTGAGGTTGAAGTTTGCTGTCTGTGTTCTCCTTAAGGATTTTGATGGATTCCTATCTCACATTGAAGTCTTTCATCCATTTTGAGTCCATTTTTGTGTGTGGTGTAAGGAAATGGTCCAGTATCATCCTTCTGCATGTGGCTGTCCAATTTTCCCAACACCATTTATTGAAGGGACTGTCTTTTTTTGTTGAAGATTAGTTGACCATAGAGTTAAGTGTCCATTTCTGGGCTCTCTATTCTGTTCCACTGATCTATGTGTCTGTTTTTGTGCCAGTATCATACTGTCTTGATGAAGATAGCTTTGTAATAGAGCTCAAAGTCTGGAATTGTGATGCCACCAACTTTGGCTTTCTTTTTCAATATTCCTTTGGCTATTCAGGATCTTTTCTGGTTCCACATAAATATTAGTATTATTGGTTCCATTTCTTTGGAAAAAAAATGATGGCATTTTGATAGAGAGTCTATTAAATGTTTAGATAGCTTTAGGTAACATAGACATTTTCATAATGTTTGTTCTTCCAGTCATTGAGCATGGAACATTTTCCATTTCTTTGTGTCTTTTTCAGTTTCCTCATGAGTATTTTATAGTTTTCTGAGTATAGATTCTTTGCCTCTTTGGTTAGGTTTATTCCTAGGTATCTTATGGTTTTGGGTGCAATTGTAAATGGGATTGACTCCTTAATTTCTCTTTCTTCTGTTTTTCAGTTGCTGTATAGAAATGTAACTGATTTCTGAGCATTGATTTTTATATTCTAACACTTTACTGAATTCCTGTATGAGTTCTAGCAGTTTTGGAGTGGAGTCTTTTGGGTTTTCCACATAAAGTATAAAACCATCTGCAAAGAGTGAGAGTTTGACTTCTTCTTTGCTGATTCAGATGCTTTTTATTTCTTGTTGTTGTCTGATTGCTCAGCCTAGGACGTCTAGTACTATGTTGAATAGCAGTGGTGATAATGGACATCCCTGTCATGTTCCTGACCTTACGGGAAAAGCTCTCAGGTTTTTCCCCATTGAGAATGATATTTGCTGGGTGATTTTTCATAGATGGCTTGATGGTATTGAGGAATGTACCCTCTATGCCTACACTTTGATAACTTTTGATCACGAAAGGATGCTGTACTTTGTCAAATGCTTTTTCAGCATTTACTGAGAGTATCATATTGTTCTTTTTTTTATTAATGTATTATATCACATTAATTGATTTGCAGATGTTGAACCAAACTTGCAGTCCCGGAATAAATCCCACTTTGTCATGGTGAATAATCCTTTTAATGTACTGTTGGATAATATTGGCTAGTATTTTGATAAGAATTTTTGCATCTGGGTTCATTAAGGATATTGGTCTGTAATTCTTTTTTGATGGGGTCTTTGTCTGGTTTTGGGATCAAGGTAATGCTGGCCTCATAAAATAAGTTTGCCAGTCTTCCTTCCATTTCTATATTTTGGGGCAGTTTCAGGAGAATAGGTATTAATTCTTTTTTAAATGTTTGGTAGAATTCCCCTGGGTAGCTGTCTGGCCCTGTCGGTCTTGTTTGTTGAGAGATTTTGATGACTGCTTCAATCTCCTTACTGGTTATGGGTCTGTTCAGGTTTTTTTATTTCTTCCTAGTTCTGTTTTGGTAGTTTTTCTGTCTCTAGGAGTGCATCCATTTCTTTCAGGTTGTCAAATGTGCTGGCATATAGTTGCTCATAATATGTTCTTTTACTTCTTTGTATTTCTTTGGTGTTGGTTGTAATCTCTCCTCTTTCAGTCATGATTTTATTAATTTGGGTCCTTTCTCTTTTCTTTTTGGTAATTCTAGCCAGGGATTTATCAGCCTTATTAATTCTTTCAAAGAACCAGCTCCTAGTTTTGTTGATCTGTTCTACTGTTGTTTTGGTTTCTATTTCATTGATTTCTGCTCTGATAATATTATTATTATGGTTATTATTAATATTATTATTATTTCTCTCTTGCTGCTGGGTTTAGGCTTTCTTTGCTGTCCTTTCTCCACCTCCTTTAGGTGTAGGGTTAGGTTGTATATTTGAGACAGACCTTTCTTGTTTCTTGAGAAAATCTTGTATCACTATATACTTTCCTCTCAGGACTGCCTTTGCTGTGTCCCAAAGATTTGGAACAGTTGTGTTTTCATTTTCATTTGTTTCCATGAATTTTTTTCATTCTTTAGTTTCCTGGTTGATCCGTTCATTCTTTAATAGGATGCTCTTTAGCCTCAATGTATTTGAGTTCTTTCTAACTTTCCTCTTGTGATTGAGTTCTAGCTTCAGAGCATTGTGGTCTGAAAATATGCAGGTTTGGTCCCAATTTTTGGTACTGGTTGAGACCTGATTTGTGACCCAGGATGTGATCTATTCTGGAGAATGTTCCATGTGCACTAGAGAAGAATGTGTACTTTGCTGCTCTGGGATGGAATGTTCTGAATATATCTGTGATGCATCTGGTCCAGTGTGTCATTTAAAGCCTTTATTTCCTTGTTGATCTTTTGCTTGGATCTATTTATTTCAGTGAGAGGGGTGTTAAAGTTCCCTACTATTATTATATTATTGTTGATGTGTTTTTTTGACTTTGTTATTAATTGGTTTATATAATTGGCTGCTTCCATGTTATGGGCATAAACATTTAAAAATCTTAGATCTTGTCAGACAGACCCTTTAAGTATAATATAGTGTCATTCCTCATCTCTTACTATAGTATTTGGCTTCAAATCTAATTTATCTGATATAAGGATTGCACCCCAGCTTTCTTTTGATGTCCATTTGCATGGTAAATTGTTTTCTACCCCCTCATTTTAAATCTGGAGGTGTCTTTGGGCCTAAAATGAGTTTCTTATAGACAGCATATCAGTGGGTCTTGTATTTTGTTGTTGTTGTTTTGTTTTGTTTTGTTTTTACCCATTCTGATACCCTGTGTCTTTTGATTAGGGCATATAGCCCATTTATGTTCAGGGTAACTATTGAGAGATATGAATTTAGTGCCTTTGTATTGCCTCTAAGGTGAATGTTACTGTATACTGTCTCTGTTTCTTTCTGGTCTACTATTTTTAGGCTTTCTCGTTGCTTAGAGGACCCCTTTCAATATTTCCTGTAGGGCTAGTTTGGAGTTTGCAGATGTTTTTAGTTTTTGTTTGTCCTGGAAGCTTTTTATCTCTCCTTCTATTTTCAATGACAGCCTAGCTGGATATAGTATTCTTGGCTGCATATTTTTCTTGTTTAGTGCTCTGAATGTATCATGACAGTTCTTTCTGGCCTTCCAGATCTCTGTGGATAAGTCTGCTGCCAATTTAATGTTACAGACTTCTTGTCCTGAGCTTCTTTCAGGATTTTCTCTTTATCACTATTAGTTGTGACTTTTACTATTAGACGATTGGTTGTGGACCTATTTTTATTGATTTTGAGGGCAGTTCTCTGTGCCTCCTGGATTTTGATGCTTGTTCCCCTTGCCATATTAGGGAAATTGTCTACTATAATTTGCTTTAAAATACCTTTTTCCCCCTCTCTCTCTTTCTTCTTCTTGGATCCCAATTATTCTAATATTGTTTCATCTTATGATATTACTTATCTCTCGAATTCTCCCCACATGGTCCAGTAGTTGTTTGTTTCTCTTTTGCCCAGCATCTTTCTTCTCTGTCCTTGGTCTTCTATATCACTGATTCTCTCTTCTGCCTCATTTTTCCTATCAGTAAGAGCCCCCAATTTTTATTGCACCTCATTAATAGCTTTTTAAAATTTCAACTTGGTTAGATTTTAGTTCTTTTATTTCTCCAGAAAGGGATTTTATTTCTCCAGAAAATGATTCTCTAATATCTTCCATGCCTTTTTCAAGCCCAGCTAGCACCTTGATAAGCATCGTTCTGCACTCTAGTTCTGACATATTACCAAAGTCCATATTGATTAGGTCCCAAGCCATCGGTGGTGCCTCTTGTTCTTTATTTTGTTGTGAGTATTTTCACCTTGTCATTTTATTTCCAGATAAGACTATATGAATGAAAGAATAAAATACTGAAAGTGTGGCAAAGACCCCAGAAAATTATACGCTAACCAAATCAGTAGAGACTCAAAACTGGGGGAAGAAGATAAGGACTAAATAAATAAATAAATAAAATTTTATATATATATATATATATACATATATATATATATATTAGACTGATGAATAGAACAAAGCCACAACTCTATTTTGAGTTTATTCTTGTCTCTTAGAAGAAACTACCTCCCAAAATTTTAAAGAGAGAAGAACTTATTTATATACAAAAATAAGGGTAAACATGGTGAAGGGATGGAATATTACCATAAACATGAAAATTTTAAAAAGATTCTAAATAAGGAATTTATAAGATAAGTTGGTTGGAAAAAGAAAAAAAAAAGGAGAGAATGTGATCAGGCTTGAGACTAGAACAAAGCCATGTGCTAGATTAAGGGTATATTTTGATCTATTAGAAGAAATTATATCCCAGAATTTTATTTATTTATTTATTTATTTATTTATCCCAGAATTTTAAAGAAAAAAACCTATGTGTAACAAAAAATAAGGTTAAATACAATGAAGGGATAAAATATGATGATAACAATCAAAATTTAAAAAGATTTTTTAAAAAGTATTGTTAATATAAAATATTTTAAAAACTTTAAAAGAAGAAAGAGGAAAAGTTCAAAAAAATAGAATAAGAAAAAAATAAAATTAAAAAAATTAACTTTGCAAGAATAAATGATCATGGAAAAAGCTATGGATTCTATGCCTTGCTTTTCCTAGCTCTGGAGTTCCATAGTTCTGGTTGTGAACTTGGTCTTGGCTGGATGTTCGTGCTGATCTTCTGGGGAAAGGCGCTGTTGTAGTAATTCTCAAATGTCTTTGCCCAGGGTGGAATTGCACCCTCCTTTCTAGGTGCCAGGCTAAGTAATTTGCTCAGGTTCATTCTTGGTAGTTTTTATTCCCTAAATGCTTTCCATAGATCTTTGGAGGACAGGAATGAAAATGGAAGCTTCCCAATCTCTAGCCTGGAGGAGCAGAGAGCTCGGGGTCCCACTCCTCAATATGCCCTCAGAGAAAAGCAGTCAGTCCCTCCCATCTCCCTAGTCTCTGTCCATACTCTGTGCTCACCTGACCTGTGACTGAGCATTTTTATGTCTGGTACATGGCCCTGTTTGGAGTCTCCAAACCCAGCAAATTCCTGCCTCACACTCCCACACCACTCCTGCCAGTGGAGGAAAGAGGGATTCCCTCCACATCTGCCACTTGTGGGGTCTCTGCTTGAAGAGCAGTGGCCAGCCTGTCCCTTGGATCTTGGTTGAAGGTAACCTGAGCTGAAAGCCGACTCCTTCATTCCATCTCTGTACTCAGCTTCCCTGCTCTGATACTAGGCAACTCTGCCACACTCAGACACTCTGGGTCTTTCTGTGGCCCTGCTCGTCCTGAGACCACACTGACCCTGTAAGGGCTCCACCCCCACTTAGCCTCTAGAGCGATGTCCCTTGGTGGAGCAGACTTCTAAAAGTTCTGATTTTGTGCTCTGCTGCTCTACTACTTGCTGGGAGTCGCCCCTCCCCCCCACAACCTCCCCCTCCCCGCCCCCCCCAGGTCTATCTTTCCCTCCCTTCAGATTCACTTCTCCACATGTCCTACCTTCCAGAAAGTGGTTGATTTTCTTTTCCTAGAATTGCTGCTCTTCTTCTCTTCCATCTCCTATGAGTTTTTACATATTCAGAATGGTTTGATAACCATCCAGCTGAACTCGCAGGACCTAATGATATTTCAGTCTGCTACTCCTCTGCCATCTTCCAAAATCCCAGTCTAGAACCTGCTAATGTAGATTTTCCACTCGTTTTACTTTGAATACCACTGTGACTATTCCTTTCTCTCAACTTGTTATAGATCATTTCTATCTTTTATGAAGATTGAAGCACATAGTTCAGTATTGTAAACTATTTCCCTGTAGGGAAATAACATAATTTTATCCATGGTCAGAAAAAGGTTTATGTTGTTTCTGTTCTTTTTTGATGTTAAATTTTATTTTGTAAACAAAATATTAAGCACAGTAATTTTTAAGGAATAATTTAAATACATTCCATATCTTTCCTAAGAGTCAGATTATATTTAGAATGCTTCACTTATACGTTATTTCTCCTTAAGGTTACCTGTGTTTGTCCATATAGCCACCATTTTTATGTGAATAATTCACCTTTTTTTTTAATTAAAAAACTACTGAGTACCTGTGAAATACCATATTTGGTTCTTGAGCTGCTGGGTTTACAGATAAACAAAGTCCTCTCTCTGACTAAACTACCTGATTATATACTATCTAGTAGGAACAGAAAAAAAGCTGTAGACACAAATTAGTACATATCAGGTCATAATAGGAATTTTAGGGAAAGTAGAACAAAGTTGGTTGGATCACAAGTGGTATATATTTTATACAGAGTTATCAGGAGAGGACTCTTCATGAAAGTGACATTTTAGTAGATACCTTAATGAAGTGACGGCAACCACTGTAGACATCTGGGAGAAAATATTGAGGTCAAGGGAGTAGCAACTGAGAGCTCCTAAAGCAGAAATGGTCTTAACGATAAAGATAAGGAGATAACATTGTACTGTAAGTAGCAGGGTTAAGGAGGAGAAAGTGGCAAAAGAGGACATAGCTGGTTGTCTTGTAGATCATTTAAAAACTTTGGCTTAATGTGTGCAAGACGGGAAACTACTTGATTATTGTTAACATAAATGCAATGTATCTGAATCTTATCTTTCTGGTTCCTGGATAGGGAACAGAGCATTGGAGCAAGGTCAGAAGCAGGAACACCAGTTTGGAAGCTATTGCACTAACCTAAATAAGGGCTGACCGTGTCTTAAATAGAGGAGTTGTTGTGGTTATCATGAGAAATAGGTGGATTCTGAATTTATTTTCAAGGTAGATTTGACAGGACTTGCTGATGAATTGGATAAGAAATAGAAAAGAGATGAATGGAAATGACTGAAAAATTTGGACCCAAGAAACTGAAATAATAGATTTCTTATTCACTGAGACATATTGCAGATTGCAACAGAAACACATTGAAGGTAGATTTAAATAAAATATTCATTTTGTGCATATTGAGGTACCTGTTAGACATTTAAGTGGACGTGACTATGAGAATTTCCTCTGGTTTTCCCATGTTTATTATTTACCACTGGAGTTTAGCATCCTCTACAACCTTAAATATTTAAATATACTATTGCTGTTAATGGCAATTTATACAAACATTAAATACATAGTATTAAGACTGGATCTGAGATAATCATCTTTTAAAATTGTGTATCTTCAAAAAATCTGTATTAATGTTTATCTCTTTTTTCCTCAATAATCTTTCAATCAGTAAAAGAATTTAAACATCTGTCCTTCATTCTTCTCTTATCCTTTACCCAGCCCAGCACACACACATCCTAACATACACACCCCGCAAAAACACCACTCCAAACTTGTACCACCAGCACATCCAAACTCCAATACATACCCAACACCCCCCGTGCCTACACCCCTCCACATATACACACAACCCACACTCTCACATATATTAAACTATTATTAGCTACAATTTCTTTTTATTCATAAGTAGACGCTTTCTTAAAAGTTTTTTATTCCACTAAAGCTCAAGTAGATATGTAATAAAATAAGAATTCAAATTATGTTTGTATTTATATATAATTATTGTTGAAACATAAAAAGAAAAACATATTAACTGGAATTTGGGGATTACGCTTGACAGTATAATATTTATATTTCCCATTTTCATTTTTATAAAAGTGAAATACAGTTTAGCCTAATGTTTAAAAAATAGATGTAACTAACATTTTGCTTTAATGAAAAGGAATAGAGATAATTCTATATAAGTCAATATGATATGGCTATAGAAAAGTTTTCTTTGTAAGCAGAGCAATTTTTCTTTATCTAGATAATAGTTAACTTTTGCTAAAGCCTACTACACACAGGTATTTTGTTAAGGGCTTTGCTTCAGTTATTAAACCTTCACACAAATCTTGTGAGGCTGATTTCATTATTATTCATTTTCCTTTCTTTTTATTGTTATGTTATTCACTGTACAGTACATCATTATTTTTTGATGTAGTGTTCCATGATTCATTGTCCCAGTACTTCATGCAGTCCATGCCCTCCTTAATACCCATCATTCATGTTTTGCATTATAAGGAAATGGAAACACTGAGCAATAAAGAAACTGGAATGTGATAACACAGCACTAGTAGGTATACCTTGAATATGATCTCACTTCTATCTTACTCCATCATCTGTTTTTATAAACATGAAGCCACACAAAAGTTGAGTGAAAAAAATACTTCCGCATGCACAGTTTTGATACAACAGCTTTATGTGAGAGAATCCGATCAACTAGCCTCGTTTAGATGGTTGATATTTGGAGAACAGCAGAGCTGGCATCTCTTGGAGTATATTTTACAAGGTGGATCAGCAGTTGGCACATGTTACTTAGCATAATAATGGTTTGAGACCCAACTCCATAATCCATCTCTTCCTTTGCTACTTGAACAAGGCAAGAAAAATAACTGGGATAGTGGTTTCTTAAGGACGTATCTATAAAAATAACATAGTTTGTAACCCACATTTGGCTTAAAACAGCATTCCCTCATTCTGTTTTTCACTTATTTGTGGAACATGTGAAGCTCTCCTAGCTCAGGTTTTTGTACACGTTTTGTCTTCTGAGGTGTACTTTCTTGGTTTCTTTCATTTTCTTAAAACTAGCCTTCTAAACTTAAATGTCATGTCTTCAGAGAGGAATTTTTTGACTACCTGATCAAGAGACTTCCCTTTACTCATCAATAATGTACAGGCATTATTAGTTTTTTAAACATCATAGTTTTGTGTTTATTTTCTTCACAACACTACACATGTTATTTATGAATTTATTTCCCTGAATACTTGTTGATTGCATGCCTCTGTCTCTAAAGTATAAGTCTACTTCACTTTTAATGCAGAACACTTGCCTTCACAGCATCGTGCACATCACAGATGATCAATAAGTACTTATTAAATTAATGAATCAATAGTGCCACTGCTCTCATAATCATCCCACTACACCCAATAAATAAAAATTTGCCTCACTTTCTAGTGCCTGGTGTTATTAAAGAGTACTTACTGTGATTGACAGCTGTGGGTGAGAATGTGAGAAATTAACCAAGCTTTCTATAAATTAGGTTAGCCTAGTAACCGTTTGTCACAAATAGATCTAGAGTTCTCATCAACATTATTCCAGGTTTTCAGTAAAACATCTTTCCTAAAGGCCTTATCATCACCTCACACTTACAATAATTAAAAGAGAATATACCATGTGGAACTTAATAAGTTCCTCTAGCCCATAAATCTGTTTCTGTAACTCATTTACTGATCCTAAAATCTCAATACCTAGGCTTCATTTCTGTGTCCTCTTTATTCCTTTCTCTACAAACCCATGTGATTGTAGAAGTCTTTACCTATTCATTCATCTGTAAATCTCTGAGGAAATGTGTGTGACATCCTAGAACTTTTTTTAGACCCAAACTTAGCTGTGGACATGGACAAGTTTTGACATCTGAGGCTCAGATTTATCATTTGTATAAAGGGAATAATATGCTATGATTATCATTGGTGTTAGGAAAATTGTACAATGAGGCAAACTAGAACTTTGGGATTGGGAGACTGGTTAGAGTCTGCCCCTTCCATTTTACAATGGTGAAGTCTGTATTCCTGCCCATAATCCTGAAAGATGAATAGTATCTACTTCATATCCATCTAGAGTGAAAAGTGCTCTTCCTGACATACAGTAGGTACTAAATAAATAGTTGCTACTGAAGAGTTTGGTGACTCAAAGGGAAAGTTGGACATATGAATATGAGTATAATAGCAAGGGTGTATGCAGAATAATGATCTCTATAATCAGACTGGTCACAAATGAAGGCAATAACTAATCTTCTGAGGAAGGGATTCTTCACAAGATGAGACAATTAAACTGAATGATAAAGATCAGTAGGTTTTAACCTGATGGATATGGGTGGAAATGTGTTCCATAAAGAGGAAGTGTGGTAGAGAATGAGAAGCAAGAAATGTTATGATTGGGACACCTGGGTGGCTCAGTCAGTTAAGCTGCTGCTCTTGGCTCAGGTCATGATCCTAGGGTCCTGAGACTGAGCCCCACATCAGGCTCCTTGCTCAGCGGGAGCCTGTTACTCTCTGCCTCTGCCTGCCACTCTACCTGCTTGTGCTTTCTCTCTCTTTCTCTCTCTCTCTTTCTGACAATTAAATAAATAAATATTTAAAAAATAGAAATGTTATGATGATCTGAGACTGAATTGAACATTGGACAGAAGTAGAGAGCAGGGGAAAAAAGGCAAATATGTTGTTATATTTCATCATAGTTTTGATTTATATTTCCCTGCTGATGAGTGGTGTTGAGCATCTTTTCATGTGTCTGTTAGCCATCTGTATGTCTTATTTTGGAAAAAAAAAAGTCTACTCATGTCTTCTACTCATTTTTAACTGGACTATTTATTTATTTATTTATTTATTTATTGATGTTGAGTTCATTAAGTTCTTTATAGATTTTTGGATACTAACCCTTTATCACATATGTCATTTGCAAATATCTTCTGCCATTCTATATATTACCTTTCAGTTTTGTTGTTTGTTTCCTTTTCTGTGAGAAGCTTTTTATCTTGATGAAGTCCCAGTAGTTTATTTTTGTTTTCCTTGTCTCAATAGGTGTATCTAGTAAGAATTTGCTACACCAATGCCAAAAAGTTACTCCCTGTGTTTTCTTCTAGGATTTTGATGGTTTCCTTTCTCATGTCTAGGTATTCAATCCATTTTGAATTTATTTTTGTGCATGGTGTAAGAAAGTGGTGCAGTTTCATTCTTTTGCACATCGCTGTCCAGTTTTCACAACACCATTTGTTGAGAGGTATCACCTTGCACCTGTCAGAATGGCTAAAATCAGTAACAGAGGAAACAATGGATGTTTGCAAGGTTACAGAGAAAGGGTAACCCTCTTACACTATTGAGGAGAATGCAAACTCATGTAGCTGCTCTGGAAAACAGTCTGGTGGTTCCTCAAAAAGCTAAAAATAGGAGTACCCTATGATCTAACAATTGTACTATTGGGTATTTACTCAAAGGATACAAAAATACAGATTGGAAAGGATATATGTACCCCAATGTTTATAGCAGCATTGTCTACAATAGCCAAATGATGGAAAGAGCCCAAATGTTCATCTACTGATTAATAGATAAAGAAGAAGTGGTATATAGATATAATATAGTGGAATATTACTCAGGCCTCAAAACAAATGGAATCTTGCCATTTGCAATGACATGAATGGAGCTAGATAGTATTATGCTAAATGAAATAAATTAGAGAAAGACAAATGCCATGTGATTTCACTCATGTGTCATTTAAGAAACAAAACAAATGAGTATACAGCAGAAGAGTGAGGCAAACCAACAAGCCAACTCTTAACTGTAGAGAACAAACTGAGGGTTGCTGGGAGGGAGGTTGGGGGGAAGGGTTAAATGGGTGATGGGTATTAAGGAGAACACTTGTGATGGGCACTGGTTGTTGTATATAAATGACAAATCACTAAATTCTGCACCTGAAACTAATATTATACTATATGTTAACTGGAATTTAAATAAAAATTTGGAAGAAAAAAAACAAATGTTAAAAACAAAAACTAGCATGTTGTTAGATATAGATAGGGCTCAATCATTCATAGAGAGCTGTATGTGGCATAATAAAAAATAATATTTGATTCTTATTGAGATGGAAAACATTTGGAAGATTTGAACAAAGACATCAACTAGTCTCTGTTTTATAATAATATACATTAGGTCTTTGTCCCTTTTCCCAGTACATAGTTCATCAAACCATTAGAATTTCCTAAAATCCATTAGACTTCTCTAACTGATGAGAGCTCTAAAGGTCCCATTTGTTTTGTTCAAAAGGTGACTTTTTGGACCCCAGCTAAGGATAGAGGTTAGTTTCTGGGACAACCAACCTTGTCATTAGAGGGTTGGAACTTACTATCCCACACCTGTACTTCTGAAGAGTGGGGAGGGACAGGCTTGAAGTTGGGTCATTCTCCAATGACCAATGATTTAATAATGTCTTTGTAATAAAGCTTCCATAAAATCCCAAAAGAATTGGGTTTGGAGAACTTCCACGTTGGTGAATACATGAAAATATGATGAGAGTGGCCCTCCTAGGGAGAGCATTGAGGCTCCTGCTCTTTCCCCATAACTTGTCCTATGCCTCTCTTCTTCATGGCAGTTCTTGTTATATCCTTTTACAATAAATCAGTAACCTCATAAGTAAAAGCTTTCTCTGAATTCTGTAAGGTGCCCTATTATGTTAATTAAACCCCTGGAGGGGGTCATTGGAATATTCAATCTGTAGCTGGTAGGTCAGAGCACATGTGATAACCTGGGCTTTGACTGGCGTCTGAAATGGTGGCCATGAGGAGGCCTGAGGAAGGTGTCCTTGGAAGCTCCAGTATATATCCTGTTGGTTTGGATCAGAATCCAGCCATAAAAATTAAATGCTACCAGCAAATTTAATATATTTCTCTAATATTCATGAATAGAATTTACATATAATAAAGTGAAGTGTTCTTGCTATTTTATTTTGTTGAGTTTTGAGGTTGTGTGTATCTATCTACCAGTATCTGAAATCAGATATATAGAAAAGTTCCATCACCATGGACAATTTCTAAATGTTCCAGTCAGTTCCTAGTCCTCTGCATCCCTTTCTGCTAAGAAAACCACTTTCTTATTTATATTTTTAATTATTTTGCTTATTTTGGGATTTTATACAAATAAAATAACTGTCTGAGTCAATATGATTTGGTTTGATATCTTTTGTGCCATCTAATGAGTTTTTATATGCTGATACTGTATATTTCTTTCTCTTTTGACTTCCTTCAGTTGACTGTGTAAATATGATCTTATTCCTAATCTCCTGAGAGTTTTTGTTATAGCTGCATGTAGAATATTGTCAAACATAATCTCTGCATTAATGGATGATCATATAGTTTTCTTTATATTGTTAATACAGTAAGTTAAATTGATTTTCAAATGTAAAATCAGTCTTTCATTACTGAGATTACTCTCACTTGATCATGCTTTCTGTAAAATAGGATACAGTTTGCTAATATTTTATTAAAGAGTTCTGCTGTATGGTGATAAGAAATTATTCTTAGATTTTACTTTTGTCATATTTTCATCAGATTTTCATGTCAGTTTATATTGGCCTCATAATATGAACTGACAAGTGCTCCAGTCTGATAGATTTTCTGGAATAGTTTGTGTAAGATGTGTATTTTCTTTCCTTAAAGTATTAATAAAATTTACCAGTGAAGCCATCTAAGCCATCTAATAGTTTTTGAAATTGTTTTTAACCATGTTGATTGACATAAACCTATAAACATTTCATATTTTGTTTTGAGCTAGTTTAGAGAAGTTGGGTTTTGTTTTATTTTTGTTTACAAAAATTTTGTGTTTGATATGTTTTCAAAATTATTGGCATAATATTCATATATGTCCTTAACATCATTTGAATTACTATGATATCAGTACTGTGTCTACTTGTTCATTGTTAAAATTCTTAACTAGTATTCTCTCTCTTTTTGATTTGTCTTATAAGAGATTATTAATTACATTAATCCTAAAAACAATAGCAACTATATTTACTATATTTACTTCCTATTACAGTGATGATTCCTGGAATCATAATAAAAGCAGTCATCTATAATGAGTTGATAATGTCTTTAATAAGTATGTTAAAGTGAATAATCTATCCATCCTTCAAAACGGACCATATGGCCATGTTCCATGAGAGGGCTTGGAGGTCACTTCATTTACCACAGTAATGAGGGATGGAGTGGGTTAGACAGAGAGCAGCATCTTGGCAGTTCATTGGTGACTTTCTGAAAGGAACTGAAAACACTTACACTAACAACTCTGCACTGAAAGGAGAGTTAGGGAAATATCTAAATACTTAAGGTCTGCTGGTCACAGGGTTCAATCTGACATGTGTTTCTGTAGATCTGAAGTGACATCATGATGCTGGTAGATAATTCTCCATGGTCCTCTCAATTTTTGCTTATCTTGAATCAACTTTTGTTCCATGGTATGTTTACAAATATTTTTTTTTAAGATTTTATTTATTTATTTGACAGACAGAGATCTCAAGTAGGTGGAGAGACAGGCAGAGAGAGAGAGAGGAGGAAGCGGGCTTCGAGCCCAATGAGGAGTTCGATCCAAGGATTCTAGGATCATGACCTGAGCTGAAGGCAGAGGCTTTAGCCCACTGAGCCACCCAGGTGCCCTTCCAAATAATGTTTTTCTAACAAACAGCCTTAGAAGATAGAGATATTATTCCCTTCCAGGGCAAAGGTAATATTTTTTTTTTGCTTACCATAATGATCAAGGTAATGTTTTCCTCTGGGAAGGTGTTTGAGCAAGCTTCCTAACAGCCCATTCGTTGCAGATTTGGATTTTGAAAGTGTGAGTCCCCTCGGTTGTGATACAAATTTACTCTTTGTGCAGCATTCCTCTAAATCATTCCAAATGAACCCTGATGGCACTTAGAGAGTGGGGAGAAATAATGTAGTCATGAAACACAAGATTCTTTCTGTGACATGAGTAAGGAAACACTTTGTCTTTGACCTAAGTTTCATGTCTTCTGCTAGCATCCATGTACTTATGACAGATTGATTTGTAAACTTGCAAACAGGAAATTTCAGATACCTCACTGTTCTTGATAATTATCTCCTACAGATTTAGAACATAAAGGGAGCAGGTATTAAATAGAGTTTAGAATAAGTGGACTGGTGAGTCCACAGACCCCCTTAGAGGTCATTTCTCTAACCACTACTTGTGTAATCAGAATCAATTTACTTAGCATAAGGGGTAACTACTACATTTGGTCCTTGGCCTGTGTGGTAGGAATTAATTCATAAGTCCACACCTTACAACAATAAGACAGAACATGGAGAATGAAAATTATATGCTATTCTCTCAAACATTGAATTCAACTGAATTGAAGTGAATTGAATTGAATTGAAGTAGTAATTTCAATTCAGATACTCTACCAGATACAGTATCTGAGAGATACAGAGAGAATTAACATGATCTCAGAAACTTGGCATGAGGAAAAGTATGATTTATCAAATTAATTCACTTACATCTCTTTTAGGAGAGAGAATAAGAATGAGTTCACGTTCACTTGGAAGAAATAATGGTATATAGTTACAGTTTGCCCAGGAATATGTTAATTCCTTTGCTCCCTTTCATATCATCCAAAGAGATCTAAATACCATGGATTTTAGAATATCACTGGTACACTGAATTAACAATAGCATACAAATGAGATTAGATGAACAAGAAGTGGCGAGTATATTAGAGGCCTAGATAAGACATGCAGTCTTTGGACTGCATTGGTAAAGATTCAGAGACTTGCTGCATTGGTAAAATGTCTAAGGGCTAATGCACTTAGCTTTCTGGGAAATCCTCTCCAAAGTAAGAACAAATGATTTCAACTGACTCTCCCACTATGAAGACTTCTTCGATTTATTTTTCTTATTTTATAGTGATTCTAGGAATAAGAATATCTTATTATATTTTGTCTTCAAATAACATTATACAATTTAATGAACAATACACGGAACTTAACAATTGTGTAATTCCATTTACTCTTCTCTCATACTTTGTTCTCTTGATGTCATATATTTTACTTCTGCATGTAGTATAAATCTCACAGAATGTATAAATTTGCTTTAAAATAGTCTATCAGTTAATAATATATCCACTGAATATATAGCAGAATGATGGCCCCATGGCCTTTGCCTCTGGGTGTTATGCCCAAGAATAAGTTCCATTAAATAGGGAAAAAAATGACATTGAAGTTATTAATCACTTGCCTTTAAAATAAGGTTATTCTGGAGTATCCAAGTGGGTTTAGTGTAGTCATACAAACCCATAAAACCAGAAGATATATAAAGAATGGTAAGTTAGAGAGATTAAAAGCACACAAAGAATTTGACCTCCCATTGCTGGCTTGAAGATGGAGGGGTGTTGTGGAAAGCATGAGAAGGGAAAAAATTCTGGCATCAGTCAGTGCACTTAAAAGTGGATTTGAAGCATACACAATAACTGTAGCCAGGCTGATAACTTTATTTTACCTAACTGTGACTCTGAGTGGAAGATCTATATGCTACATACCAAGTTTCTGACCTTCACAGCTGTGAAGATAATAAATTTATATTGTTTAAGGGGCTAATAATGTGTTATGCAATAGCAGAAACCTGATGTGTATTACTTATGTGAATTATTAATTATGTATATTATACACATTGGATATATGTACATATATATAATAGATACAGAATAACTAACTTATCCATTTCTGTTGGTTTTTACTCCTTTTACTCTATGACATGAATGTACTATATGATATGACATGTGTTTTTTCAAAATTCAGATGTTGAAACCTAACTGATATTAGGGAATGGGGTGCTGGTATTAGGGAGTAGGGCCCTTGAGAGGTGTTTAGGTCATGAGGATGGAACCCTCAAGAATGGGATTAGTGCTTTTATAAAAGAGGCACCAGAGAGTCTCCATTACTTTCTACCAAGTGAGAACACAGCAAGAAGTCACTAATGATGAACAAGGAAAGTGGCCTCTACCAGCCGGTGACAGTGCTGACACCTTGACCATGGACTTCCTGGTCTAGAACTGTGAGGAATTTCTATTGTTAATGGGCCACACAGTTTGTGGTATTTTCTTACAGCAGTTACATGAACAAACAAGATTGGATATATGCTTCTTTCTTTTGTCACCTCCATTAGCTTGAAGAATTTAACATTTATTGAAGTGAGTATCTGTTAGAAATTCAATATCTCAAATTCTGTCTGTTAGAAAATGGTTTTTCTCCACCTTCAGTTTTGAAGGATATTTTCACTGGGTATATAATTCTAGGTTGAATTTTATTTTCATATGGATTTTAAAGATGTCTTTCTCCTGGGTTGTTAATCTATCATGAGAAGTCTGCTGTCATTTGTATCCTTTTCCCGTTGTGGATTATGACATTTCCTTGTGCGGCTTTCAAGAATTTTCCCTTAACTGTGATGTTTTTAACATTAATCTGCAATAATCCCAGCTGTACATTTTTTAATCTTCCTAAGTTTTCTTAAATCTGTTAGTCTTTTACTAGTTCCTTTGAAAATTCTCATATATCTTCAAACATTCTTCTCATCCATTATTTCTCTTCTTTGGAGACTCCAATAATACATACATTAAACAATTTGATTTTGTGCCCCAGATCTCTGACCTTTTCTATTTTGTTTTCACATTTAATTCTGTAATGAGATCAGTAGAAATTATTCAAACTTATCTTCAAGTGTAGCTGTCCTTTGTTTGCTGATTGCATCATATTGCTAGGTATATCATTTTTTTTTTTACTTCTGATAATTTCTTTTAATTTATAGCATTTCTATTTTATTGTTTAAGATTTTATTATTCTATTTATTTATTGACAGAATTTTTTTTTTAAGATTTTATTTATGTACTTGACAGAGCGAGAGAGCACAAGCAGGAATAACAGCATAAGAAGCGGGAGAAGCAAGCTTTCCATCCCTGTCAAGCTGGCAACCTGATGCAGGGTCTGATTCCAGGACCCTGAGATCATGATGTGAGCCAAAGGCAAGGGTTTAACCATCTGAGCCATCCAGGTGCCCCTATTCTATTTTTAGAATAATTTTTCCCTGTAAAAATTTTCCATTTGTGGGGTACCTAGGTGGCTCAGTAGGTTAAGCCTCTGCCTTCAGCTCAGGTCATGATCTCAGGGTCCTGGGACTGGGTCCCGCATCAGGCTCTCTGCTTCCTGCCCCCCTTCTGCCTGCCTCTCTGCCTGCTTGTGATCTCTGTCTGTCAAATAAATAAAATCTTTAAAAAAAGAAATTTTCCATTTGTTCATGTGTATTTTCAATCTTTACCACGAAGTCATTTAACACATTTATTGTTACTTTAATTTCCTTATGCAATCATTACACTACTAGGACCATATCTTGGACTGTTTCTCTTGACCTTAGGATATATTTTCTTTCTTTTTTATAAGTCTCACAGATTTAAAAAAATTTATTTTTAACTATACTAGAATTAAACTAAGAAAATGCCTAATAAAGAGTTAATTCATTATAAATTTCAAAATTTTTTTATTCCCAACATGGTGTATAACAGCTAAGTAGTACTGGAATAAATATTTATTCCCTGAGAAGGAAACATCCCTTCAGACTGCTCTAGGTTGACTGCTATATGGAATCCATCATTCAGTTGGGCCTGCAAATTCATTTAGAAGCAGTTCAACACTGGCTTCAAATGTTTTAGTGGCAGGATTAGGTTTGCTCTTCAACTTGGTTTGGGGTCTGAGCACCAAAAAAGCTTTGGTGATCTTTTTGCATTTTCTATAATAATAAAAGTGTTCACCTTACTAAAGCATCTCATGGTTCCTCCTCCTTTAGAGTTAGGATGCCTAATTTTTAATTTAATTTAATTTATTTTATTTTTTCAGTGTTCCAAGATGCCTGCTTCTAAGTGTCTTTGGAAATTTTCTTTGCTCATAAGTCCCAACTTCCTATCCTAGGCTTTTTCTATCATGTGTTCTCTCTCCACTCCCTGTTCAAACATCAAACTTTTGACTTCTCATGACTTGAATGAATTTTTGTTAGCTCTCCTGTACATTATACTTTAATAGGCCTCTCTCCTTTACTTGGTATACAGATTTTAAGGCAGTTCCCATACTCTCCACCTCCTGCTATTCATGCCTTTGTGTAATTTCCTCTGATTCAGTATGTAAAGAACCAGTAATTTCTTCTCACCAATAGATGTGGCAAACGTTACAAGATATATGTGATTATGTGCACATGATTTCCTACAAATGTAGCATCTATCTCTGGCCTCAGTCCCTCTCTCTTCCTCTTTGCTATTCCTTCCTCTGTCCCTTCCACTCACGACCAGAAGGTGTGTAATAAGTGATCTGCTATGAATACTACAGGCACTGGGGAAAGACATATGCCAATGACTGGATTGACCTTGGAAGTAGAATCTTAGTCAAGTTTCTGATGAGATCCCACAACTGGGATAAGCTTTAACTGCAGCCCTGTGTGTCCATCTGTAAAGGGCTGATACAAGTCATTCATGGATTCTAGAACCACAGAAACCATGAGATAATAAGTATGTGTTGTTTTAAACCCCTAAGTGTGAGGTAGTTTGTTATGCAGATGTTATTGGAAACTCAATGTACCATACAGGTGATCCTTCTCAGCTCTCTGGCTCTCTCCTCAGTCTGCTGTGTTTTACTTCCATGCATTTGATACAGTCTTATAAACAGTTAGGCTGGTGAAGATTTGCTGTGGATCTTAAGGTCCTCAAAATTTAAATTTAAGGTTTTAGTAAACCATGCCAGCTGAAACTTGAGTGATAAACAATACTTAGAAATTTGGTAGTTACGCCTTCCCATTCTTTTTGGCATATTCCTCCTTCTTGTGCCAATTTAAAAATACATATATATTTATTTATTTGAGAGAGAGAAAGAGTGAAATAGTGAGAGACAGCTTAAGTGGGGGGTACTGCAGGGAGAACCAGAGGTTGGAGAGAGAGAAAAGCAGAATCCCCCACAGAGCAGGGAGCCCAGCTTGGAGCTCTTATCCCAGGACACTGAGATCATGACCTGAGCCTAAGGCAAACTCTTAACTGACTGAGCCACCCAGGCGCCCCCTCCTTGTGCAAGTTGACCAAAATTGAGAACAAATCAGTCCGTTCTATACTAGGAAGGATTTGCTACATTCTGGAATTTAATTTATTCAGCACTGATACCATATCTAGCACAGAAGCTATAATAAACTACAAAAAAAAAAAAAAAAAAAGAAAGGCGTTGTTGACCTAGTCTCATTCCATAGTAATTTTTGAAGATTTAATGATTGGGATTCCCATGTTTTGAACCTTTAGGTTTTTAGTGAAATCATTAATACCCAATATTTACTTCTCTGTTAGGCAATATTATTTTTTTAAATTTTTGATTCAATAATAATTAACATAATATGAAATTATATTAGTTTCAGGTATACAAGATTCAATTTTGTACAATTGAGCAATTCATTGCATTACTCAGTGTTCACCATGATAAGTGAAGTCTTACTCCCCTTCACTTATTTCACCCATCTTCCCACTCCCAGACAGTATTATTTTTGATTTAATATTTTGACCAGGGCATAAGGACAGTTTCACAGACCTTGGTACGGCTTTCCACACTACTACTGCACTTGTTCCATAAGCCAAGATCCAAATGTGTAATTACTCCCAATTGTTAAATATGTCAATCTCAATTATACCCTCAGGGTCTGGGGAAATGACCACTCTACGGAGATCCATGGCTCAGTAGGCCTACTGTATGCTAAATTTTGGCCAAGTGTGCCTGTATTACCTGGACATTTTATTTAAGCTTTATTATACGCTTTATTCTAACAGGGGATTCAACAAATATCAATGTGAAGCCAAATTCCTTGTCCAATAGCCTTCAAAATGACTGGATATTGTCCTTTCCTCAGTGTACTATCATCTGAATAAATGGCAATAGATTTAGTTGGTAAAGGCCTGGTAAAATCATTATGGCATATACTTTTCATAAAGTTGCATGCTTCTTACATTAAATGTCTGGTCACTGCCTCTATTAAGGGATTGCAGATCAGAAAACAAGCTCAAGTCTGGGTACCAAACCAGGCACCACGACTTTTTCTTTGGGTGATTGCTCTTAGCTTACTCCTTCTTCCATTTTTACCTTCTTCTGATTTACATTCTTATATAGTGGAACTCTTGGTGGTTACTTATCTATCAGGATACCATAGTCTATTAACTATCTTTACAACTTTCTGCAAGTCTAGCCCTCTTGCTTGGTCTTATAACCTCGCTTGATATTTTGGTACTTTTTGCAAACTGATTTCTGATGATTAAGTGCCACTGTTGATTAGTGCTTCGGTTGCTTTGGGGCACATCAGCTCACAACTAATAATGAGCCCAGCTTAATTACTACCTCTGTCACTGTCCACCCTGTTATACAGTAGAATCTTTATGGACTATGTGCCATGTAATATTAAGGACATAACTATACTAGAAAAAATTCGTTGTTTATCTGAAATTCAAATTTAACTGCAGTCCTACCTTTTTTTTTTTTTTTTTTTGAAGCTGTAAATTGAGAACCACCACCAAATATTTATTGATGTCTGTGTGACTCTCACCAGTTTATTCCGAATGGTCTTGATAAATGATGTGTTCATCTTGGCTTTCCCAAGGATTATCATCCTATGGGGATCTTATGCCCTCACATAACATATCTAGTCAGCAGGCCTACCTACCTGAGCTTTTTGTTAGCATCTTTACTATCTGTCAGATAAGTTCAGACACTTATTAATACTTTGCTTAACTTTGACCATTACTTTCTCCCGGTTTTTAAGAGCCACACTAGCAGAAAGTTTGTCCCATTCCTTGAGGTCCTTGCCAAGCTGTCATTTTCTATTCCAAAAAAAAAAACATCTTATGCCAATTAATTCTTATTCAACTTTATGTTCTAGTACCATTGAACCCTCAATTAGAATCTTAGGGATACCCCTGGCTTATAATGGGGTATGCTGGTTATATTTTGCAGTTCCTTTGGGGTGTAATTACTTTCTACCCTTATCAGGTTCAACATGTCCCTAGTCAGTTTAAGATTATATAAACCTTGTTTTAAGCCTCGTAGTTAGGAAATTAGCTCCTGAGAGAGTCACCTGTTATTTTGTGGAGAAAAGGCCTTAAGTGTCTCCTACATGGGAGAGGCACTTATTATTATTATTTTATAATAGCCACTTTGACAGGTATGAGGTGATATCTTATTATGGTTTTGATTTGCATTGCCCTAATGATTAGTCATGTTGAACATCTTTTCAGATGCCTGTTGACCATGTATTTTTGGGAAAAATATCTCTTCAAGTCTTCTGACCAGTTTTTAATTAGGTTATTTGATTATTAAGTTGTGTGAATTATATATTTTACATTAACCCCTTATTGGTTACATCATTTGAAGAGGTCTTGTTTTTTTGTTTGTTTGCTTGTTTTTGTTTTATTGATGGTTTCTTTTGCTGTGCAAAAGTTTTTTAGTTTGATATAATCCCATTCGTTTGTTTTAACTTTTGTTGCCCTCACTTGAGGAGACTGGTTCAAAAAAAATACTGCTAAGACCAATGACAAAGGGCTTTTTCCCCGTGTTTTCTTCCAAGAATTTTAAAATTTATTTTGAATTTAATATTACATATAGTATAATGTAGTGCTCAAGTTTTGTTCTTTTGCATGTTGCTATCCAGTTTTCCCAACACCATTTATTTGAAGAGACTGTCTTTCCCCAATTTATATTCTTTTTTTTTTTTTTTTTTTTTTTTAAAGATTTTATTTATTTATTTGACAGAGAGAAATCACAAGTAGGCAGAGAGGCAGGCAGAGAGAGAGAGAGGGAAGCAGGCTCCCTGCTGAGCAGAGAGCCCGATGCGGGCCTCGATCCCAGTACCCTGAGATCATGACCTGAGCCGAAGGCAGCGGCTTAACCCACTGAGCCACCCAGGCGCCCCCCAATTTATATTCTTGCCTCATTTTCCATCGTTTAATTAATCATATAGTCATGGGTTTATTTCTGGGCTATTTCTTAGATTTATGTGTCCATTTTCATCCCAATAGAATACTGTTTAGATTGCTACAGGTTTTCAGCATAGTTTAAATCCAGGGACTATGGTACCTTCAGCTTTGTTCTTTCTCAAGATTGCTTTGGCACTTCATGGTCTTTTGTGGTTCCACACAAATTTTAAGATTCTTTGTTCTAGTTCTGTGAAAGATGCCATTGGTATTTTGATAGGGATGCCATTTAGTCTGTAGATTGTTTAGTGTGGACATTTTAACACTAATTCTTCCAACCCATGTGCATGAAATGTATTTCCATTTGTTTGGGTCGTGTTCAGTTTTTTTCATCAATTTATTATAGTTTGTATAGGTCTTTCACCTTTTTGGTTAATTTTATTTGTAGGTATTTATTCTTTTTGATGCTATTATAAATGGGATTGCTCTCTTTTTGATAACTATTAACATATAGAAGCAGCAATGATTTTTGTATATTAGCTATTTATTCTGTGAATTTACTGAATTCATTTATTCTAATAGAGTTTTGATGTAGTTTGGGGGTTTCTATCTACAGTATCGTGTTATCTGCAAATAGTGACTATTTTACTTCTTCCTTTCCAATTTGGATATCCTTTATCTTTTTTTCCTTACTGCTATCACTAGGAGTTCCAATAATATATTGAATAAAAGTGGTAAGAATGGGCATCCCTATCTTGTCCCTGATATTAGAGAAAAAGCTTTCAGATCTTTTCCGTTGAGTCTGATGTTAGCTCAGGGGGTTTGTCATATATATACTTTATTATTTTCAGATATATACCTATATACCTATTTTGTTGAGAGTTTTTAATCATGAATGAATGTTGAATTTTTTCAGATGCTTTTTCTGAATTTATTGAGACAATCATTTTTATTCATTGTTTTTTTTTAATTTTGTTTATCATGTTGATTGACTTGTGCTTATAACACTTGAAGGAATGCCATTTGATCATGATGCACGATCCTTTTTAATGTATTGTTGACTTTGGTTTGCTAATATTTTATTGAGACTTTTTGCATCTGTGTTCATCAGGATATTGGTCTGAAATTGTGTGTGTGTATGTCTGTGCGTGCATTGTCTTTGGTTTTGATATCAGGGCAATTGTGTTCTCATAAAACATGTGTTTGGAAGCCTTCCTTCCTCTTCAGTTTTTTTTTTTTTTAAATAATTTTAGAAAGATAGGTGCTATCTTATTTAAATGCTTGGTATAATTTACACATGAAACTGCCTGGTCTTGAGCTTTTGCATTTTGGAGTTTTTAAATTTCTGCTTCAATTTTATTAGTTGTAATCCATCTTTTTTAGATTTTCTACTTCCGCAGAGTTTTTTTCCTCCTTTCAATACCATCTTTCAGCTAATCGGAGTAACTGTTGCTTCTTTACCAATTATAGCTTTATCCTTTCACTACTCTCCCCTCCCTATTTTATTTTTTAATTTACTATAATTTTATATATCATATAATTTATTATTAAATATAATTTATTATTTTAATTTGTATTATTTATTTTATTTATATTTACTAGAATATACAATAATAAAATTGCCCTTACTTCTGACAACATCCAATAAAGAGTTAAACACACTTACATCTTCCCTTAAGAATCACCTAACAGAAGTCTAGATCCTATAACAAGTTCTTTCTAATACCCTATAACTGAGACACTCCACACTTATTTGTGGTAATAATTTTTCTCTCACTGGAATGTAAATTAGTCCACATTTTAAACTACTGGTATGTTCCTCATGACTTTTGACAATAAGATATTGACAAGTGGGAGAAAAACAGGCTGTGGGAGCTTTTTGTCCACATTGCCTGCCTGATCCTTGTGAGAGGAGAGGGGGTAGGAAGGAGAATTGGCTAGCAGGAGACTCAGAATTCAGTGCAGTTCTGAGAAAATCTGATCTAGGCAAAAGTCTAAGCAGAGATTGCCTATTAGAGGAGTTTCTAATTTTGTGATTCTAGAGGGATTTATAGTCCAAATTACAACAGAATATTAAAATATATAACTGGAGTTAATAAGAGAGGTGGGATAAAATTTTTAAAGAGAAAAATTAAAGAGAAAAACAATATTTGGTATGAACTTAAAGATTATAGTTGAAACTACAGGAGGTTAAATAAGATAGCAAGTATAGAAAGAAAAAAATCATATAAGGATTAGAGAAGAGTATGGAAAAATGGCAAAAGTAAAGATAAAGCAAGAGGAAAAGGTATTAATGGAAACTAAGAAGGAGTCCAAGAAGTTTGGAGAACAAGAGTTAATACAAAATCCTACAGTGGCGGTGAAAATATATAAATGAGGTAAAGGGAAAAGATGTGAAATTCTTCAGAAAATCAGAGAAGAATTATTAATTTATTGATCAGAGAACAATTGATATTCATTGAGTAATGTCAATGTGGAAATCAAGGCAAAGGATGATATATTCTAGAGAGAGAAAGTATTTTTCAACGTTCAGTTAGAGCCCACTTGGATTAGTAATGGAGATTCCTGGCTTCTCCCCAGAGAGGCTAAATTGGAACTGATGATGAATAGTTGGTGGAAGAGTAGGTGAGTCCTATAAATCAAAGTGTGAGAGCCACTGGAAGTATCCATTTTCTAAAGAAATTTGGTAGTAACAACCTGCAGATAGGACAGGCATATAAACAACAAAATGTTCAATAAGTTTCGTGAATAAGGAAACATTAGGAGAAAGAAGGATAATGCCATTCCATGGAGAAAAACATCAGATAGAAAATCTGATGAATAGCTAACTAATTAAGAACTATAAAGCATCAGAGTAGGGAATGAAGACTATATATTTCTAGTTATTCTTGCAATAGTGATGTCAACTCTTCTTTATTTATTTATTTATTTATTTATTTCCAGCATAACAGTATTCATTATTTTTGCACCACACCCCGTGCTCCATGCAATCCGTGCCCTCTATAATACCCACCACCTGGTACCCCAACCTCCCACCCCCCGTCCCTTCAAAACCCTCAGATTGTTTTTCAGAGTCCATAGTCTCTCATGGTTCACCTCCCCTTCCAACTCTTCTTTTGAAGGACAATATAGAATGGAAAGAACAAAACTTGGTGAAGATAAACTTTCAAAAGCCTAAATAGTTGAGATAATGCTATTTCTTTCCAATGAAGTCACCAATATATTACTGCCTAAAATGACAGAGGTATTAATCTTTCTAACTTTTGGTAGTTTTTCATTAGGCTGGATAGGTGAGTATGTTAAGAAATTAGAATCTGAAAACTCCCAGTGAAAAGCAGTATTTACATGTGGTCAATATGGAATAGTATACTTGTGATTATATCGAATATAACAATATATCAAATATAAGAGAAGTATATGACAAGGGCAAATCTATCTGCAGGGAGGGTAGTAACTTGACTATATATTTCACTTTCAGGTCTCTTTCTTAGGTGAAAGGGAATGAGTAAATTGTTGTGGGAGCCAATCTTCAGCATTTGTCACTTCAATATTCATGTCTCTAGTCAGAAAGTGATGTTTAAATGTTATAGGATTCATCAATGAAGGCTACAATTTATCACTTTTAATGTAGTGCATCAATATTATTGCATAATGTTCTGCTTATTTTATAAGCCAAAGAACAATAATGATTTATTATGGTGTTACATTTTGGACAAATGCTGTGTGTGTGTGTGTGCGCACGCATGCGCACGCGCATGCATATTGATGCTATAAATATCCACATATATTTAGCCAGATTTTCAAATACTGGAAATCCAGCTGTATATTTAGGCTGATCTTATGAAGTAATGGAAATAAATTTTTACATCATGTGGTACTCTTGAAAAAAATTGAAACAAAATTTTTATACCTAAAGAAAATATTTTCAATGGCTCTGGTCTATTGAATCTTTGTTATCTAATAAAATCACTGTTTACTAGAATAAATATGATTCAGAAATAAAGGGTGATAGGAAAGATGACAATTGAAAGTTACTTTAGAAATAGTGTTTGAAGCCGTAATAAGAGGGATAACACATAATAGTAGAACTGTTTCTAAAGTTATATGCATTAGGGTTTTACAGAAATGGTATTAAATATAATGAATACACATAAATCTGCTTTGTTTGATTCTGTTTTTAATATAAATAATTTTAAAAAATATATATAAATAATTTTGATGTTATGGGAGAAATTAGATGTAATTGACATATGGTGTTTTAAAATTAAGAATTAGTATTTATTTCATATTATCTTTTATTCATGTTAAATTTTTAGGTGATTATTTTATTAGAAAATCTAATAAAAATCCTCTGCTTGTGTTTGAAACATGTTTCAGACAAGTGTCCACCTATGTAAAAACCTATAAAAGCTCTACAAATATTTTATTAAACTTATTTGGAAATGAAATGTTCAAAGAAATAATAAGGCTGAGTTTAGATATTACTTGGCTCAAATCTTCCTTCATTCTTTCCTGTTTTGTAGCAATGGAATCATATACTACATTTATTACAATCAGAACCATCAGTCTTGATCTTCCAAAATGGTGTTTTATTTGAAAAAGTCCAAAACAGTAGAAAAATCAGCCCACAAAAATACCTAATTTGTGAAACTTTGGACATGTATTAATCAAAAATGTTAATATAATGTTATTAATACTAAAAAGAACAAGAATATGCTTTATTTCGAAAGGAAGAACTCATTTTTATGACAGAAGGAAATGTGAAACCTGGCTTACAAACTTAAAAGAGAACATTGATTCATTTATTCTTCTCCTACCCACTTACTTGTGGAGCATAACAAATAGCATGGAGGACATGAGGACTTAGAGTGGAGAAGGGAGTTGGGGGAAATTGGAAGGGGAGGTGAACCATGAGAGACTATGGACTCTGAAAAACAATCTGAGGGTTTTGAAGGGACGGGGGGTGGGAGGTTGGGGTACCAGGTGGTGGGTATTATAGAGGGCACGGATTGCATGGAGCACGGGGTGTGGTGCAAAAATAATGAATACTGTTATGCTGGAAATAAAAAAAAAAAAAATTAAAAAAAAAAAAAGAGAACATTGAAACTGGCAAATTTTCAGAGTCCAAGATTTTTCTATTACTGAAATGTTTTTCATATTTTATCTTCTATTCTAGGATAAATTTAAATATTAATTGCTTAATGACAAGATATGTAAAATGTATTGGGACCTAAAATTTACTGTACGTTACTTTGTGTGAAAGAATTACATTTACCAAAATGATTCCCTCGTGGTGTATTTAAAACAGTGGCTTTAAAAAAAGAAAAACACCCATTTTCTGTGAACCTCACCCTTTTATGTGATAGAACTACAGTTTCTAAGTAGAGAGAGCTTTAAATACTAAAATTATTTAGAATCATCTTAGTTAGGAAATTATGACTGTGGAACTACCATTTATATATTGTTATACCTAACATTTCTCTCTTTCTCATATGCAGACTATTTATTATGTACTAATTGATTATTTACAAATTTGAACATACTTCCTGGAATTCTACTCCAATAACTGAAAACATATAAATTTTAAAAAATCATAGCAAAGAAGTGGAAGTGTATAAATTACTTCAGATTATGGAGACATACAAAGAATTTTCATGGCATATTCAGTTTTAAAATATGTCTAAAATATAAAATAAGACTTCATAGCTCCATAGTTACTTGTCTAATGAATATTTTCAAAGAGGTTTTAAATTCCTAAATGTCTGAAAACACTTAGTATTTTGTAATGTGATTATTGAAGTCATTTAAATGGTGTCTTTTTTTCCCATAGCAGCAAATCTTCCTTTTTCTCTGTGTTATTCCTGGAAATATTTCTTCTGTTAGTTTGAGTAACTCTTCCCATTTATTTTCCACAGTTTGGTGGCATTCCCAAGGATATCTGCACAGATATTTCAGTTCTGTTGTCTGGAAGTTTTCCAGGATACAATATTTTTTCTTTTTAATTTTAATTGAATATCAAATATGTTTCTGCTTGTGTATTCACCTAAGGGGTGTAACTGTCACATAGCAGGTAATTTAAAATGAAGCTTTTAAAAGTAACAAATTTCATGACAGATTTATACACAAAGATTTCTGTGCTAAGAGAAAAATAAAGGGATGGAGGTAAAGCCCTGTATAGAAGATGAAAAACTTTTATTGTGAAAAACTCAAATATGAAAAAAAATAATAATAAATAAAATAAAAAAAGAAAAACTCAAATATGAAAGATTGCTTATATAGAAAAATCGGTCTTAATTTTTTAAAATTTTTTCAAAGGTTTTATTTATTTATTTGACAGAGAGAGATTGTAAGAAAGGGAACACAAGCAGGGGGAGTGGGAGAGGGAGAAGCAGGCTTCCTGCTGAACAGGGAGCCCGATTCAGGGCTGGATCCCAGGATCCCAGGATCATGACCTCAGCTGAATTCAGATGCTTAAGGACTGAGCCATCCAGGTACCCCTAGAAAAATCAGTCTTGAAACGATATGACTTACAATTCAGGTTCTAGAAAATTGTATTGATGATAACCCATTTAATAATCATAGGTTTTAGGGAAATGTGAAAGATAAATAACTTTAAATTCATAGATTACAGACAATTAATAGATTATCCAATGAGATTTCCCTTTTGTTTCTTTATAGCTTCATGTACATTAAGTGTAATTTTTGTTGAAAAATATTGAATAGCTTATGTGCTTAAATCAATTATTATAGGATAATGATTATATTATTCTCTCATATTTATATAAAACTTAGTAAGCTATTACCTTTTAATTTGAATATTAAATACTTGTCTGTCATGGATTTTTCATAAAAGCTTTTGTGAGTTGCTTGCTGTAAATATCCTATAAATGAAAGGAATGAACATATACAAAATAACCATGTTGTATTTTTAACATTTTTATTAGTTAAAAAAAAATGAGTCAATATAAAATAGGTACTTTGTCCAGAGCATTAGGAGCCCAGAGTACCTACCTGACAATATGAAACATACATTGTTACTATTTCTAGCTGTAAGAAGTAGCTGACTACATAATGAGAAGAAGTTTTATGAATAATCTCTCCTACTGGTCTACATAGGGTTGAAATTGCCTTATTAAGAATACATTTATGAACTCTTAACTACAGTCAGGAAATCTAAGGAAAATGAATGTAAAGATAATCAGAAAAAAAGAGTCTCTATCTACACTATCCTTACAGACTAACTGCCTAAAGTAGAGACCTCTTTGGTCCTTTCAAATCTTATGATATATTTGGTCAAGGTTTATATCTTAAATTGTAGCACAGAATCATCTCTGTGTTCTTCTGCAAAACATATAGCCGAGTAGAAATTGATGTAAAAATAATGCTTAATTGTTGTAAGAGTGATTATAATAATTTAAATAACATTTCAAGTGAAAATACAGAATATCTGAAATAAGGAATTATTTTACAAAATCTAAAAATTCATTCTTGCTTAAATGCTGCAAGAGTGTTGGAGCAAGTTTCTTAGCTAAATATTGAACTTGACCATTAACTTCTGTGAAGGAATCAAATATCTCAGTATGGTTCATGAATTTGGCATTTCTTCCCAAGCATTGCATTGTGTCTAACATCTATTTTTAAAAAATTTTAATTGAGATAAAGATATATGATATAAAACTTGCTATCTTGGCCATTGTATATAGTTCAGCAGTTACATATATTTGTAATGTTGCACAATTTCTAAAAAAATTTTCATATTGCAAAACTGAAACTCTATTTATTAAACAATGGTTTTCCCTTTCCATCTACCACCAGCTCTGATAAACCTCATTTTACTTCCTGTTTCTATGAATTTAACTACTCTAGATACCTAATATCAGTGGAATCATACAATATCGGTCTTTCTGTGATAGGGTTACTTCAACTAGCAAAATATTAGTCTTTAATGTTCACCCATGTTTTAGTATGTAATGTAATGTGAATGCACTTAATACTAGTGAACTATATGCTTAAAAATGGTTAAAATGGTAAAATTTATAATCCATATGTTTTATAATTTCTAAAATGTTAGGAGAAAAGATACAGAAATCTAGTAAACAAATTTATAAAATAATTTAAAAAATCAGTAACAAAGCAATAAATAAAACTTTTCTTCTCTCAGATACATAGAGCATCATGTATTATTGTTGTGTTCAGCTAATGGCTAGGTTAAGGATCTATATTTTTAAGTGTACTATGGTGATTTTGATGAATAGCATAAATTAGGACAAATGTAATAGTAGAAAATATCCTCCATAGCATTTCAATAACATTAATATTAATTAATATTACAAGAGAGTAGAAATTTGTCTGACATGGTTACAACTTCAACATCAGGACATGTTGTAAAAACTACTTTGAGTTTGTCTTAACAATACTGGTATGATGTCCCTTTCAAAACTGTTTGTTTCCTGTAGAAAATGATTGTACATAATGCAATGCCAGTTCATTAGGGATTATATCAGGGAATTCTCCAGGAAATTGGATGGTGAGGAAAGAATTGGAAGTTTGTACTTAAAGTAAATTAAAATACATATTTGTTTTTATATTTCATATTTTTTATATTTCATGTATTTCAATATACTTCATATTCTTATTGGAAAGAGAAAAAGGAACCCATATACTCCTCATGGCAAGACAGAACTCCTTGGAGATTATACTTTTGGGGGTTGGCAATCAGAAAAGCACTAGAACCACTTTGAGAGCACTTGCTCCTAGAAATTGTAGACATTTTGTGCCAAGGCATAGAAACAGTGATAGCTATTAGACCATTTACTTGAGATTGGAAATATCAGGAGCTAAAATATCAGGAGCTAAAAATGATTATGGGCAAAGCTCTTGGGTATGCAGTAGGAACCACATGATCTCCAAACCATCACTTTCTCAGGGTTGGAAGCAATAATTTTTGGTTAAGCAATAATTTATTGAACAAGACTGCTAAGTGCCATGAAAATATTCAGCATGTTTGGATCTCACCCCAATCCTCCGTGACAAACATGGAGTCTACTAGTGTTTTTGAGAATTTTAAGTCAGTGCTTGAATGTTAAATGTTAGTATAAAATTTGTCTTCCATGAATTCTCTGCTTTTTTTTTTTCCTGCCCAAATCTCGCAAATTAAAATGTATCCTATACTCTCCCAAGCTTTTATCTCTTTACCTTTAGTATTAGCTCTTTAGCCTGTAATTCTCGAATCTTTTCTTTCTTTATGTTTAGCTCTTCATCGTCCTGTCAGTCAATCCTGTTCCATCCCTGTGCACATTTGCAGGGCATTAGCAAGTGTGAGTGTGAAAATGACACACACACATACACATGGAGTCCTGTGCAAATGGACAAGCAAAAAGAAATTAAAGAAGTTGGATTCTTTAAAACTGGTTGGACACACGAATAGGAAATAATGAAATCAAATTTTCATTTCTAAGTTCTTTTAAAATTTTATTTTATTTTTTCACTGTTCCAGGATTCATTGTTTATGCAGCACACCCAGTGCTTCATGCAGTACACATGCCCTCCACAATACACACCACCAGGCTCACCCAACTCCCCCACTCCCTTCTTCTCCAACACCCTCAGTTTGTTGCTCAGACTCCACAGTCTCTCCTCCTCCAATTTCCTCCAACTCACTTCTGCTCTCCATCTCCCAATGTCCTCCACGCTATTCCTTATGGAAAACAAATAAGTGAAGCCATATGATAATTGACTCTCTCTCTGCTTGACTTATTTCACTCAGCATATTCTCCTCCAGTCCTGTCCATGTTGGTACGAAAGTTGGGTATTCATCCTTTCTGATGGAGGTGTAATACTCCATTGTATATATGGACCATATCTTCTTTATCCATTCATTAAGTCTTTGTTTCTTATTGGCTCTATAATTTTCTGAACTATTCAAACCACTGTATCTTATTTTCTCAGTAATTTATTATAATGTTACCTTGTAATCATACCAAGATTGCAAATTTTGATGAATATTGCTATAAATTCTGAAAATTACAAAAATATAAAAAGTACAATGGTTAATAATGTGTTCATAGCTAAAAATTTTCCTATGTTAGCTATTTATTACAAGTTTTTTGATTTCATATCTTTTTTTTTTAAGATTTTATTTATTTATTTAACAGACAGAGATCACAAGTAGGCAGAGAGGTAGGCAGAGAGAGAGAGAGGGGGGAGCAGGCTCCCCACTGAGCAGAGAGCCCGACGTGGGACTCGATCCCAGGACCCTGAGATCATGACCTGAGCTGAAGGCAGCGGCTTAATCTACTGAGCCACCCAGGCACCCCTGATTTCATATCTTAACACTGCTAAATGATAGATTTCTTGTGTCAATTTTATTGGCCTTGTTAGCCCAAATCAAATTTCCACCAATGAATGATAAAGAAGAAATGATTATAGTTCTTGCCCACTGCATTCGTTCTTCTAGCACACTTCATATAGTATTCAAGATAATCTTCATTGCCATGATTCATCAAATTAAGACAGCATTGTGGAGATGCGGGGATAGCTCAATGATACAGCATGTGACTCTTGATCTCATGGTTGTGTTTGAGCCCCATGTTGGGTGTAGAGGTTACTTAAAAATAAAATATTAAGCAGGTGCCCGATTGGCTCAATCAGTTAAGCCTCTAGCTTTAGCCCTAGTCCAGATGTGGGGTCCTGGGATTGAGTGCCACATCAGGCTCCCTGCTCAGTGGGGAGCCTACTTCTCCCTCTGCCTGTTTCTCCCTCCGCCTGGTTCTGCTCTCTCTCCATCAAATATATAACATCTTTAAAAAAATAATAATAAAATAAAGTAAAATAAAATACAATCAAATATAAATCAAATCAAATCTTAAGGGGCTCGGTCTGTTAAGTGACTGGCTTCAACTCAGAGCATGATCCCCGGGTCCTGAGATCAGACTCAGCCAGTGTTGGGCTCTCAGCTAGTTTTGGGCTCCTTGCTAATTAGGGCAGTCTGCTTCCTTCTCAGCCCCTCGCTCTCATGCATTCTCTCTCTCTCTCTCAAATAAATAAATAACATCTTAAAAAAAACTAAAATCTTTTAAAAAATAAGTCAGCATTGTGGTCCCCAGAGTCATAATTCCTCCTTATATCCTTAATATTAGCAGTGTCTTGGTACACTGAAAACATTAAAAAAAAAAAAAAACCTGTTAAATATGAATGAATGAAAAAAAATGATGCTTTACATTTATGTAGATTTGATCTGTATCTCTGAATTGTCTTTGCTTTAAGTGGAAAATTTAAAAGAGAGACAAAACTCTTCCCCAAATTTAAAGGGAACACAAATGAAATGGTGGAATTGGATGATTAGATCCATCTTTGATAGACTTATACTCAACTTCTCCACATAAATCCTGAATTTTTCTCTGTACCTGGAAACATATGAAGGTCTGTGGATGATAGAAAAGAAATGTAAGATAATATTCTGTTTCATGAGCTTGCTATTTTGAAAATAAATGATTTTTTTTTTAAAGATTTTTTAAATTATTTATTTATTTGACAGAGATCACAAGTAGGCAGAGAGGCAGGCAGAGAGAGAGGAAGGGAACCAGGCTTCCCGCGGAGCAGAGAGCTCGATGCAGAGCTTGATCCCAGGACCCTGGTATCATGACCTAGCCGAAGGCAGAGGCTTTAATCCACTGAGTCACCTGGGCACCCCTAAATGATTATTTTTTAAAAATTAAAAAAAAAAATCAGCAAGCCACTAGGATCCCTTTGCTCTTTTCAGGTTTAATTCCTTTGCTAAATGAAATGGTTTTCCCCATCCTCTGGACTCCTCTGCAGTAAGAATCTCCATTCCACTGGACAGTGGTCTGTTGTTTACATGCCACATTTTTTAAGCCACTAATTCATAGCCAGATGCTGCAGGGAAATCACAATTTATAATCTCTTAATCAGTAAAATAGGTATTCATTCCTCACTTGTGTTTTGCTTTCTTGCTTGGTAACAGGCTGGATTGAAAATCAAAAAGACGGGGAAAATAGAAATGATTGCCTGGGATAGGTTACACAGTATGTGAGGATACAGACTCCACTGGTATACACCTTGAAATTCACAGTAATGGACATTTCACTTTGTGAGATGTTGCTATTGTGGATAGAATATGCTATTATAGAGAATAGAGGAGGGAAGCTAAAAATAATCCAAGGTATTGTGCTTGTATCTATGTGGCAATTTTGCTGTTTAGAAGTCTGCCACTTTGTATGTGCAAACCAATTAGCTAAAGGGAGATTTTTAGATGGTATTCACTATCCAGTTAGTCCCATTTCATTTTAAGAGGCATGAGAAGGAAAAATAAAATAAAATAAAATAAAATAAAGGCATGAGAAAAAGAAAGGCCTGGAAAGCCATTTGGGATTTTAATGCATGGATGCCAGGTATTCCAGAAACTAGCAAGATATCAATTTCTAATAATTGTCCTTGTTAAAATGTGATACACAAATTGTAATGTTAATACATTTATTTTAGTAGTTTTGTGTATGAGAACATCTTTTAAGAAAATGAATCAAGGTGCTGTATCATATGAAAAGAATCACTAAAGTTCCCTCTCCTGGGGAAAAAAAAAAAGAAGAATTTGTGAAAATATGTATCTTCTTTACTATTCAAACACCTGATAGGTTTTTTTTTTTAAATAATTAAATGTTGGGATTTTAAATGCAAACTCTGTTTTCAAAAGGCTTATGACTTGGCTGTAAAAAATCAGCACCTAGCTAGAATTTGGCATAGACAGACAGTACATAGTACAGAGCAGTGAGATTTCAAATGCATATTTCTTTAATGTATCATGGACTGTTTTTAAAAAAGATTGAGTAATTTAATTTCAGAACACTTCATTGCCTCCCAAGATCTCCATCCCAGCTACCCTACATAAGCATACTCTAGTCCAAAGGGAGTGTTCTGATTCACAGATTTAGGGAACACTGAGAAATCTCAGCAGAGTGCAGAGAACAGACAAATAATTTAATCTGAAAATTTGCTGCTTCTTGTTCTCAATCATGTCTTGTATTGGGGAGTGCAAGGTTTTGGGGGAAAAAATGGAGAACTTTAGTAAGTTCCATTTTATAATGTGACCAGGACATTATAATTCATAATTTTCAAGGGATCTGAAGTCAGATACGCCAATGTACAATAGGCAGGGAATGTAGTGATCAATGTATTGTTCAATCTTCGGTCCTTCAGTTGAAGAACAGATAAACCCCTAAAGGAAAATAAAAGGTTTGCCAAAATGGTGAAAAATATACCACAGTTGTATGATAACAGGGACTTTGGATTGAAAATCAACAGCTGTGAATTTGGGAATCTTACTGATTGTGAGAGCAAAGCAAATTATCTTCCCCCTTTAGGTCATGGAGGCCTCAACTATGAATTAAGGATTTTGGAACCTTTATCTCACTAAATTCTACCCAGAAAATACGTTATTTAATGCTGAGAAATATCTATTTTTCTTTCATTTTTCTTTATAAATGCTAAATTAAAATCATTTAACTTAATGACCTATTAACAATTTTATATTTAAAAATAAACTCTTAGAAACAAACAAAAAATCTGAATCTTTGAAGATCAGTTAACTTTTTTCTCTTTTTAGTCATATGAATTATAATAGATGGAAATGAATGATGGGAATTCCATAGTGCTGAAGGATAATATAGAACATCAAAGTAAAAAAAGTGCTATTTCTTAAAATAAAAGAAAAATGTATAATTAAAATAAAACTTTTCCTTCATCCTTCTGCAAGATACATAAAATATTCAGAAAAACTCATTTTCACATAAGATCAATGTGTCATGGGACCCTCGAGAATTCTAAACCCAGGCAGCTGAGTCATTCATACCTACAATCATTTTTGGCTCTATCTTTTGGCTCAGTCCATAATATTTTCCAGTTAATAATTATGGATGTTGTTATATAATTATACAATTATATGTATTTATATAAATATATAATTATATATATTATATATATATATAGAATCTTATTTGATTGTCTCAGTTTTCTCTTTTTTCAGTATAATGTATTTTTCTGGTAAGAATTTCGTGTAATTTTTCATATCAGAATACAGCATTTGGTCAATTTATAGAGAAGACCTAGCCTCATTAATCTGTTTTCCTCACCATCATCTCAGAATCCCCAAATGTCTGCCTCTTGCAGATGGAATCACTGAAGCAAAGAGAAAGGTGGAGTTTGGCCTTTTGCTGGCTTTGATGTGGTTCTTTCTTTTAAAGCAAGCCATGTCCTATAAAAGGACTTTTTTTTATTGCTTTGCTAATGTTTATTTTGAGTCTCTCTCCTTCTCTTTCTGTTTATATTCAAATAAAGCTTGATGGGGAAAAATCTTTCTAAAGGCCCCAGAAAAGGTCAGTAAGCATAATATCACAAGGCATATTTTTATTTTATGGACACTACTGGTTACTCAGTAGCAGATCTTTGTTAATCTTCTGTTCCATGTAGTTTCTGCCTTTGCCATGCTGGATCTACATCAAAGGTTATATTCTCTTCTTTCTGTACTGGAAGTGAGCCCAGAGGTGAAAATGTAATAAAATAAGAATATTTACCTCATCAGATTGCAGATGGCAGTAGTTTAAAGACTTATTAAATTGATGTGCAAACTAATTTGAAAAGTAGCTGAATAGCTTTGGTAAATACCCCTCTGCCAATTTGGCATTATCTATCAAATTATATTAATTTTATGGCAACTCATAAATATGATAATGAAAGGAAGTTACAGGTAAGGGAATAGTACATAGGTCCTCAGGGCAAGAGAATGGGGCAAATACGGGTTTGTTGATGATGGATTTAAAAGCCTGGAAAGTTTAACAACTATGGAAATTAATAAAAAAATAAGATAACATAAACCAGTATTTATTGAAAACAGTTATATGGAATGATATTAATTATGATGTTTCTGAGCTTTCATATCAAATATGTATAATACATGGAATTATGCAAGTCAGTAATTGCATAATAACTTTTATGCTTTTTTTGCAATCTCATTAATTAAAAATATACAGGTTTGATTTCAGTTCCATGAAGTAAAGAGTTTAGAAGTTTTTATACTTGTTCTTACAAGAAAAAAGCTAGATAACCTAAAAATCAGTGGCTTTTCTTCAACTTGTGAGAAAACTAAGATTTTGGGACAAACTGCCAATCCAATATGTCAAGAGACAGACCTACCCAGAGAACTATAACTGATTACCTAGCGTGATGTGTGCTGAAATCATAATTAGTGGGACTACTTAAGTGGTAATTTTGAAGAACTGCTGAGCTAGTATGAGATTGAGAAATTCCCGAGGCACAGTCTTTGGGGGGTCCCACACATTTGTAGGCTTACCTCCAGGAATACTCCCAGATTCTCAGGATGAAGTCTGAGAAAGACGCTCTCATATCTCTGCAGCAGAAAGGGAAGATTAATTCTTGAGAAATAAACCCAGAACATTTTCCATAACAAAGACCTAACACCTAAGAGAAAAGAATTTGCCAAAGCCTTACTTCAGTTGGGTGAAAGAATTTCCCCCAATCTAGCCTCTTCTGGCCTTTTTATTTATTTATTTTTTTAAGATTTTATTTATTTATTTGACAGAGATCACGAGTAGGCAGAGAGACAGGCAGAGAGAGGAGGGAAGCAGACTCCCCGATGAGCAGAGAGCTCGATGCGGAGTTCGATCCCAGGACCCTGGGATCATGACCTGAGCTGAAGGCAGAGGCTTAACCCACTGAGCCACCGAGGCACCCCTCTTCTGGCCTTTCTATCTAAACACAAAGTTTGGAGACAGAATGTAGTAAAAAAAAAAAAAGAAAAAAAGAAAAAAAAATTACGAACACTGTAATCAGAAAAGGGAGTAGAGGATCAGTGTGGTGGGGAGGAGCTATGCCCCTGGAGAAATACTTGTGAGAGTCACAGCCCCAAGACTCAAAGACTGAGATTTAAATGTTATAGATTACAGAACATTCTCTTCTACTCTGCATAATTACATCAATAGGGCTCTACTATAAAAATAGTGCCTTACAGCAGAAGGAGCTAAGAGAGGCAGATTCTTTCTCATGAGGAATACTTAAAGAGGCCCAAAGTCAAGAGTGGTAACAGAAACAATGATGGTAGAGGAATCTGATTTGATGGCACTTAAAACTACAGCAAGCATTAAGCATAGTCCAACTCCTAACCAAATTAACACAAATCCTAGCCCAAAGGCTGGCTTACCTCATTCACTATTACCTGGTACATACCAGGCTTTCAACAACTGTATGGCATGTCAAAAAGCAAGAGAAAACATAATTTGAAAAGATAAATCAAATGTCAGCACCAGTCTCTGATGTTACAGATATTGGAATTATCAGACAGGGAATTTAAAATAACTATATATAACTATAAAATAACTATATATTTAAATTAATATATATATATATATATATATATATATATGCTAAGGCTTCTGCTGGAAAAGGTATACAGCATGCAAGAACAGATGTTTAATGTCAGCAGAAAGATGAAAATGCTAAGAATTAAAGGAAAATGTTAAAAAGAAAACAACAACCCTCTAATGAAGTGAATATTGCCTTTGATGGGCTCAGTAGTACGCTCAGCATGGCTGAGAAGTCCCTAAGCTCTATCATAGGTTAACAGAAACTTCTAAAACTGAAAAGCAGAGGAAAAATTATAGAAGATAACATCCTGGAGCTCTGGCACAATTTTAAAAGGTGTAGTATGTGTGTAATTGGAATATCAGAAGGAGAAGAAGGAATTTAGCAGAAGAAATATTTGAAGTAATAATTCATCCAAATTTCACAACTAAAGACAGAAGCAAACCACAGATGCAAGAATCTCAGGGAATGTATCACACACAAACACACAGACACACAGACACACACCCTGATGTATATTATGTTTAAGTTACATAAAAGCAAAGACAAAGGAAATTCTCAAAATAAGCCAGGGATAGGGAAGCACCTATAAAGCAATAATGGTTAGAATTAAAGCAGATTCTCCCTGTTACCATTCAAGGAAGAAGAAAGTAGAGAGAAATATTTTAAATATTTTAAGCGTTGAAAGAAAATAAATTCACTGACATCAAACTCTATATCCCGTAAAATAATCTCTCAAAAATGAAAGAGAAAAAGACTTTACTAGTCAAACACAAAGTGAGGAAATTCATTGACAGTAGGCCTTTTCTCCATGATGTAGCATGTATGTACATCTGTATCCCTCTCTCTATATCTATCTATCCAGATAGACAGACAGATAGATGTGTGAACACACACATACACACACACACACACACACTATATATACATACCTCAGGCAAAAGGAAATTTTATAGGTCAGATTCTTTGGTCTATGTAAGGAAAGGAGGAAGTCCAGAGAAGGAATAAACAAGGTAAAATAAAATTAGTTATTTTGTTATTCTTAATTGACCTAAAAGATAACTGTTTAGTTAAGGAAATGATTGTAAGAATGCACTGGATGAAGATAGTGTATGTCCAAGGGAAATGACTGACAACAGTGGCATAATACATGCACAGAGGAAATGGGGATATTCTCTTATTAGGTACCTTATTAGGTGCATGTGAAGTGAGACAGTGTTATTTGTAGGTAGACAGAGAACTTAAATATATAAACTGGGAAATCTAGGGAATGTAGTAAAAAATTAAATAGTATAATTAGTATGCTAAGAAAGGACATGTTATGAGATCATTTGAAATGTCAATTTATGTAAAATAAAGGAATAGTTGCAAACATATTTGTCCAGATGGATTAACCAGGGAACTGATAGTTATATCCCCACACACAGCCCATACTCACATCAACTGTCCACATTTAAATATTGGTTTATTAGAGAGGTGAGATGGGGAGATATATCAATTAGTATTAAAACAAATATAAGCATAATTTAGGCACATCAGTCCAGGTTTGAAATCATTGCCTTGTAGAGTTGAGGGATCCTTAGTTGTTTTTTTCTTGCCGTCATCATCAATCATTCTTCTTCCTTTAATGTAATTAGAAAACCTATACTGTAATCCACTGATATTGAGGAGTTTTCATCTTTAATTTCCTTAAAATTAATAGGAGAGCATTTGTTTGATGTACCAAGGCTCTTACCCTAGTGATCAAGAGTATTTTGAGCTAGAATGTTAAAATATATTTAAGTGTTTCTCCTGCCAAAATCCTAAAATCCATAAGGAGTCTTGATACATTATGAATGAATCTAAAAGGAGATAACATTTTAGGACTCAAGATCTGTGTACTGGGTATGCTCACTTCTACTGGAGTGCCATTGATTTTAAGTCTTTTTAGTATACAGAGCTAGAGAATATAAGAATGTATACTAAGCCAAACAAATAAATGCCTTTATTTATGTATCTAATAATGTGATTATATAGGTATTTGTACACATTGTATTATGAATGGCATAGATTTATTATATATTATATGCATCTATGTATATGTATATACATATGTTTGTATGTATGTATAGTTGTACATGTTGAAAAATGCAGGCACCATACTGAAGTAGCAGCTAACAATTTGAACAACAAAGTAAATGTGATAGTACTTGGTTATGATCCATAAAACCAAAGATAGCAAGTCCATAAATATATAAATGAATATTACTCTTAAAATATATATTCAACACAAATGAAAGACAAAAGCTTTATAGTGGAGGAATCTGGAAGGTCAACATCATTGGTAATAAGACATAACAATGTTTTGAACCATGTGATATGACGCTTTCAGAAGAATTCAACATCAGTTCTGTGATATTATTGGTAAAAATACATAATTTCAGTCTAGTTTGAAGAAGCTAAGATTTAACCAAATTGACTGATGTTAGGCAAAATAAATTAACAATATTCCTTGAAAATGTTAAGGTCAGATAGATAAGGAAAGCCTGAGGAACTGTTTTAGACTAAAAGGGACCAAGGAGAAATAATAAACAAATGCAATGTAAGATCCTGGATTTGATCCTGGAACAAAAATAACTTTAGTGGAAAAACTGGTGGCACTGGTATAAAAGGTTTAAGTTAGTTCATAGTGTTGTACTAATAGTTCTAACAATTATGCTATGGTTAGGCAAAGTGAAAATAAGAGAAAGCTAGAGGTGAGATACATAAAATCTCTGTAGAACTGTAGAATTCATCAACTATTCTCTGAAGTTCAAAACAACTTTTGAAAAAATCTCTAATTGTTATTGGGATTCAACTATCCTATTAACAATTATCGAAACTGTGAATAGCTTTAAATATCTCCCATGCCAAAATTTGGGGTGGGATGCACCTCTCTTGATTCCAAGTTCAGTGATCTTTTCAATACTTTGTTCTTCCAAATATTTGGGGGATATTTTTACTCAAAGTACAGTTGATTTGGTAATACATAGAATTCGAAGCCTATTAGTAGGCATGATAACTCATTTTTTTAAAAATCTCATGTACCTATATTCTTGATTCCTCTAAAAATAAGCCAGAAATTCATCCATTTAATTTTGTGGTTATTCAATTAATTATTCTCTGCAAAAGAGATGAGAAAGCCAAGATTTATTTTTAAGAAGGGAGTAGGTTGTCTTTTGTTTATATGGGTTTTTTGTTTTGTTTTGTTTTGTTCTTAGAGATAATAGAATTAGAGAGTAAAACCATTAGGAATACTTTTTATGTTTATTTCCTGTTCTAAGTGTGTTTAAATTAGTTGCTTTAAATTTTCTATGCAGATTATAATGCTCTTTCTGCTTCTTTGGGGACATTAGAAAAAATCCATAATAAGATATCTTTTTTAAAAAAACACTATCAATAGAGAGCAAATAATGATTATGAATATATGCAATAATGATTATTTCCCTGTGACCTCCAAAAATCGGCTTTGTCATTCTTAAACCATAGTTAAGATCATATTTCCTGATGCTAAATTATGAAATAAAACTATTAGAATTTGATGAATATTCTCATTGACTTTCCTCTTTGATTTTGCTGCAATTTCTAGTGCCACTTTCTTATTTGACTGTTAGGGTGTTATTGAAATGCCACCAGTGCCTACAAAAACATGCAGAAAATTTAGCTCACAGAGTTATGTGCTGAATTTTATAGAGGGGTCTTTAGTGATACTGCTATTAGTATTGAGCTATTGAAGTTTCATGGCATTTAATGGGACTATTATATAACTGTGATATATAGAAATTAATCATTGACTTAAAATCATTATTTGGGGATTTATCCAGCAAATACTCATTTTATTAGATTAAAATACTATGTTTGGAAATATTAGGCTAAAATTTCAAACTTCTATCATTTTCCTGAATCTTCCACAATAGCTTTCACAGTGTCATCATTTAAATAATTGATTTTGCAAGATCTTCATTCCCATTTTGATTAGCTAATTGTGAAGATTAGCTAATTGTGAAGATTACAATTGTCATTTTAACTTAAAACTTAAAGTGAAGTTACTTATAAGAAAGATCCTGGACATAAACACATAGAGACAAATCCATTTAAACAACACATTACTTTGAGGATCCCACAGAGCTGAACTCAATAGGAGCTGTTGGTAATGCAAACCCTGGGGACATCCTTATTAGTCTACCCACCAAGTGGACTGTGTGTGTGTTGTGAACTCTGTGGGTTAGCAATAGCCAATAATTTAATGCTAGTAGAAGAATCACTCCAGATATTTAAAATGTAATCACCTACCTTTTGCTGGCATTTAAAATAAAATGAAACCCCAGAAAGTTGGTGAAATGGACTTGAGATTCTCCAAGGGGATCCATGAAGTTGTCTTGTGGTTTTGTATTGACAAGTTTAAGTTGAATATGAATATTTAGGCTGTCAAGGACTTCCTCTTTGCGGGGTGGTAGGTATAAGGGACATACTATCAAGTGTTTATTGAGTGCCTGTAGTTTCTGGTCCCCAGATACAAGAAAGTAAAGTATTTCTTGCCTAAACAAAAATACGTTCCAAAAGAACAATTACCAAATGGCTGATGTAGGTGGTGGTGATGATGACATCATCTTCCTCAGAAGATGATGATGATAATGTATTTTAAAGTTAAATACTAAAAGAAATATAAATAACAGAAAGGATACATTTTAGATAGGGTGAGGTTGTCAGAGGTCGGAATAGGTGACCTCTAGGACTCATCCTCAAATTTGCCAATTTGGATGGAATACATGTATTGAATGGAATACATATTGAAGGAGGAAATCCTTGGAAACTAGGATTGTGATTTATATAATACATATATTCTGATTTTCAGATTAATACATTGATATTCAGATATTTTAGGATTGGCCTAGTTAGCAATTTGTCATGATATTTCTATAAAATAATCATTTTAATAGAGAAGATGCCTTGGAGAGATTCCATATAATAGTTGAACAGGTGGGTGAATACAGAAAATCTTTCCAAATGATTAGAGAGATTCATAGAGAATGATTCACTCTGTGAATGCTAGACATTATACCGTTTAGTTTCTTGGTTCATGTGGAAGAGACCTGCTGCAAATCCTTTCTGAACTGACATAAATACCCTAATTTTTCCCATCAAACCAGTTATCTCTCCTGAATTTCTGTCATTGTTTCCGGTTTTCCACTTATCACTTCCTTTTAGTAATAGCAAGTTAATTTTTGTTGGGAAATTATTCATTTCCTCTTAAAAAAATAGTTTTATTGGGTCCCTGGGTGGCTTAGTGAGTTAAAGCCTCTGCCTTCAGCTCAGGTCATGATCCCAGGGTCCTGCTCAGCGGAGAGCCTGCTTCCCTTCCTCTCTCTCTGCCTGCCTCTCTGCCTACTTGTGATCTCTGTCTGTCAAATAAATAAATAAAATCTTTAAAAAAAAAAGTTTTGTTTTGTTTGTTAGACCTGATGTCCATCTGAAAAAGACTGTATATGTAGCCCAAGTTTCAAAGACTAGAAAGAATAACAAATAGAATTAGGTTTAAAATTTATATCAATTTGGTTTACTACTGGACCAACAAAAATGCAGTATAACTTATCTAAAAGACAAAAGAGATAGGTGAGTTTACCACATTCTATTTCTTTTTTTAAGATTTTATTTATTTATTTATTTATTTATAAATAAATAGTGGTCCAGTTTCATTCTTTTGCATGTTGCTGTTCAGTTTCTTTCAACATCATCTGTTGAAGAAACTGTGGCAATACTTAGAGTTTTTTCCATTAGATGTTCTTTCCTTCTTTGTTGTGTATTATTTCTTTTTACATCAGTAGTCCTTCCATTCCTTTTATACTATAGTTTTGATATCTTTATTAGAAAACTTTTATTTTTACCTGGTTAGAATGATGGTATGTATGACTTACTAATATTTCAGATCACTTTCCAATAACTATATTCATTTAAATAATTTTTCATTGTAAATGCCTAGCACCACAAAGTAGATAGTATATAAAATTTTTTTGGATGAAAGAATGAACTGGATAAAATTAATGAAAGAATGAATTGGTGAATTTGCCTTTGTATTAAGGTGAACAAATAATCGTAAGTAAAAAAACAGTTGATATGAAACTTAAAAGATCTCAACTCAAATATAGAAATGCTTAAAGCATCAACATAATATTTAAATATATGGCATAGACACATGTATTTATTTTCATCAAAATTAATGACATAAGCTTCAGATCAAATTTATTATAAGTATGCCTAGAACTTCATAAAATATATCTGACCTTTGAGCACCTGGGTGGTTCAGTCAGTTTATCATCTGACTCTTGGTTTTGGCTTACATTGTGATCTCATGGATGGTGACATCAAGCCTTGAATTGGGCTTTGTGCTCAGCTGGGAGTGTTTGAAGACTCCCTTTGCTTTTGCCCCTTATTGCATGAACTTACTCTTTCTCAAATAAATAGGTATTTTAAAAAATATATATCTGTCTTTGTATACAATTCCAATTGAAACAATCATGATTCACAGACCTGTACCCCTGAAGGAAATAATACATTATATGTTAATAAAAAAAATGAAAAAAAAAATCAAAATCTCCCGTTTCTGTACTTCATAGTCTATCATGCATTTTTTATGTTTGTATTATTTGCTTGTCACTATCATAGAATCTGGGACCTTAAAGACAGATTTTAATTTTAAAATTTTGAATCCCTAGTTTTAGAATGGTGTAATGTAAGAAATGGGCACTCAATATGTATTTACAGATTAAATCAGTTAATAATTACAACTATTGCTTCAAACATTTATATTTCAAAACTGTACTGCTAAAATCTCATTTAAAATATTACTCTCGTTCATATTAATGTAAACTCTAATAACAGTTATACTTAAAATATACCATATTCTGAAACACATTATATTTCTGACCTATTCTTTCAACTTTCTGCCCATTCATCTCAGTGTCTTCTTAGTAGTGATACAATTGGGTTGGCATTTCTCCTAAAAGCATGTACTAAATATTCTTCCTCCCTGTGATTTGTTTTCAAATTTTTTTAATAGAAATATCATACTTATCCCTGAAGAGACCTCTTTATATTCACACTTTCACACCTTGACTCCAACTCAATATCTTATCTATATAATTTTTATGCTTATCCCAGAGATCTGCTTTCTACTCTAGGTAGTTTGTTGCTGAAGCACTTTGTTTTACAAAATGGTGGTTGCCAGAGGGGAGGTGGGGGAGAGGAATGGATGAAATAAGGAGGATCAAGAGTGCTCTTCTTATGAGCATGGAGTAATGTGTGGAATTGTTGAATCTTTATGTTTTACGCCTGAAACTAATATACTGTATGTTCATTATACTTCAATAAAAAGTAAAAATAAAATGTAGGTTTTAACAGCATTGAGTGGTGACAGATGGTAGTTATACTTGTGGTGAGCATAGCTGAATCATAGAGAAGCTGAATCACTAAGTTGTATAACTGAAATTAATTAACATTGTGTGTCAACTATACTCAATTAAAAATACATAGTTGTGATAAGCACTGGGTGTTGTATGTAAGTAATGAATCACTAAATCCTACACCAGAAACTAATATTACTCTGTATGTTAACTAACTGGAATTTAAATAAAAAGTTGAAAAAATATATAGTATAGGTTTTTTGGCTATCCAAAAAACTGATGTGGTGATGTGTCCACCACATCAGAAGATGACTGCCATTGAGAAGAGAATAACTATGCTCACAGATTCCAAAATAATGGGGTACCCCACACACTGAGGGGCCACACAGGGAAAACACGAAAGTCAGTTAGGAGGTATTGAGGGTCAAGGAAAATATTTGGACAACTTTGTTACAGTTTCCATAGGAAGGAATGAGTAGGGCAAATTAAGCAGATTGAGAATTGGCTAGTTTGAATAAGTGGGGTAATTAGGGCAAAGGGATTGTGGCCCTGAGTGTAAGAATCCTGTAGAATAGGTGGTTGGGGTGTAGGTTCTGGATTGGTTAGTGCATATGAAAGTCATATTCACAGATAGTGTTCTACCCTAAGAATTAGCTAACCCTGGGAGAAGTAGTTTCTCCAATGTTATCAAGACCTCAAATGACAAAACACCTCAATTGCTGAAAGTAAAATGATGCCCTCAATACATTTGTATAATATTTTTAATTCAAATTAAAAAAATCTGTAGGCATTTATAAATTCTTCTATATTTTTAAAAATTGTATATGTTTTAATAATTTTATAATAATTTTCTGATTCTTATACTTTTATAAAATTATTTATAATTTTTTTAAAAATCTGTAAACTTTTACACATTGTTCCATATCGGTTCAATTACTCAAGGCATGCTTTTCCTTTCAGGAGTCTTGTTGACTTCTTCCTATGAGATTATACAAGTTTAAGGATTCGGTGAACCTGCCTTTTATTAATTCATTTGGCTGCCAAGCATAGGATTTCACATCTATTTGTAGCTCCCTGGGTACTTTCTGGACCCTACATAGAGATAAGTATGGAACAGTGGAAAAATCATCTAATTACAAGTTAGAAATAGCAAATTGTATATTTTGAATAATATAAGGTTTTTACTTTTGCTTTGCTTTGCATATAGTGGATGTCAGCTTATTTTAGTGGCTTGCTCACATTCAGCTGTTTTTTGGGGGTTGGCTATTTTCATGTCTTGACTTATGTTTGGGTTTTAGAATCTTTAAGAGATATTTCAAATTTTTATTCTCTCTCATTGTGTTTATTCCATGTTTTTCCTTGTTTTTTTTAATGAAGCTATTGATACTTAAAGAAATTGATATTTCATTTATCATCTGCCTCACCAACGTTTGCCCCTAGTTTGTTAAATAGTTTGCTTTGTTAATGGAATTTTTAATATAAATATAAAATTAATAGAATCTATTTTTTCAGGATTTTACTTTAAGTCTTCTTGTTTTAGGTCAACTTAAAAGTCTTTATATACTTCAAATTTATAAACTTATTTAACCAGACTTTCTTCTAACAGTTGGTTTCTCTGTCATATTTCCAACATAAATCTTTGGTTTACTGTAATTTAATTTAGATGTTATCTTAATTAGGTAGTAAAATCTAGAATATATTTGGAATTGATTATAAATTATTTCTCTCTAGGACAAACTTTTTTTTTTTTTTTTTGGTCAGTAATAATGATTTAGTAGCTAGCAGTTCCTTTATTACTCTATTTTTCTTCATTCTGATTATATCCTGATTCTTCTTATATGCTTAACTTCCAGGCAAACCTTAGTATATTTTTGTCAATTTCCAGGAAGGAAAGGGAAGATTATTTTAATTGGTATTAAGTCCAAAATATTTGTAATTTTTGGAGAATTGATACTCATATATTCATATTTTAACCCAGTATTTTATGAGAAGCTGTAAGATGTCCCTCTCATGATCTCTATCTTCTCATATTTATATTCTTCTCCAATTCCATCTTCTTTTAGGACCTACCACTTGCTTCTGACAAGCAGAATATTTCATAAGTGATGGAATGTCACTTTCATGATTATGGTTCATGAGATTGTAATTCCCATCTTGTTGGAAGATCCTAGTTCTTGTGGGCTTTGTTATGTAGAATACTCTATGTAGAGGCCCCTGTGGAAGGAATTTAATGTGATCTTTGACTGATAGCAAGAAACTGAATGCTTACTCCATCAGCCCCAAAAGAACTGAAAACACCAAGTTATTTTCAATAAGATCCTTCCCCAGTCAAGTTTTGAGATAAGATTGCTATCTAGGAAAAAAAAAAAAAAAAAGATTGCAATCTAGAAAGAAACCTCTTATATAGTCAAACACTAAATTTAATGAGCTAATACTTTCAGTTTTTTGTATTGGCACTTTACAGCTATATTAATTAATTGACAATTTTCACACTTTGGTCTTTCTCAGATTTGTTATCAATGCTAGATTGGCTAATAACAAGATGAATGGTAAAGCTTTCTTTTTTCTCACCTTAGAAGTTATATTGTATATTATTTCCTTCATTACAGCTTGAAAAATTTATGCAATTTCCTCATAGAAACTCTATCAGAAGCAAAGTCTATAAGCTTTATAAATCTCTTCAGTCAGAGCTTAGCACTGTTCGGCATTCAATAAATGTGAGTTTTATTAATGATAGGACTTTGACTTTTTATCAATTTTTAAGGTATTTAGCTGTTTAGTTTGCTATCACACAGTGATATTTTTTAAATTTATACTTTTATATTTTATGTTCTTTTTCTCAAAGATTTTATTTATTTATTTGACAGACAGAGATGACAAGTAGGCAGAGAGGCAGGCAGAGTGAGAGGAAGGGAAGCAGGCTCCCTGCTGAGCAGAGAGCCTGATGCGGGGCTTGATCCCAGGATTCTGGGATCATGACCTGAACTGAAGACAGAGGCTTTAACCCACTGGGCTACCCAGGCACCCCAATACTTTTATATTTCATCTTATGCTTCAAATTATTTGCATGACTTTTCCAAAGTAGTCTTTGACTCTTTCAATTTATTCTGCATATATTGTGACTTTTCTCATTCTTATTTCAGTGCATATGTGGTTTCTCCCTATTTTCTTTTTAAATGGGATTATGTCTTATGTATATTTATTATTCTACTCATTTTCTATTTCCTACTCTACTTTTTTCTCTTATGTTGTATCTAAATAGACGATTAATTCAATTTTATTCTCTCAAGTAGCACTGAAATAGATTAAAAGTATTTTCCCCCAAAAATTTAAATAACCATAAGTTTAGATATGTATTCATTATTTTAAGACATTTTTTAGATATTTAACAATTTTTATTTTATCTTCTATAGTTGGCACCAACATTATTTCAATAGATTTTCTAGTTTTTTGTATTTTTGTTTTTTCTTTCTCTTTCATTATTATTGCTACACTTATTTGTGTTGGTCAAAGTATATGACCTGTATTACTTGGTACTTTTTGAAATTTTATTGAGATTTTCTTTGTAGAAAAATATACAACCAACATTTAAAAATGTTTATAAGGATTTAATAGGGAGTTTGTTTTTTCAGGACAAGTCATTTTTTAATTTTTGTTGTTTTTCTGCAACCCTTGTTTTTGTATATCCTGTATTTTTTATCAGTAGGTTAGTTTTTAAGGATTATGGCCTTTCTAATCCTCATTATGGATTTCATCTTGTGTCACTTTAATAGTACCCTCTCTTAGAGTCATTTAATAAATTTATCTTACATACACACTTAGTTGACATTAATATCTTGAACTAGGTTTTTTTTTTTTTCTCCTAATGCTTGCCAGGCAATTTTTACCCATCTTCTACTGGCCTCTACATATTTTCAATCCTGAGTGAAAATATAGAGTGGCAAAGAGTATCTAAATAACTAACTATCCAGACCCTTTACCCATTGAGGCCAACATGTTCTGAAACTATCCTCTCAATGTTCCAGGCACGGCAGTTCTTATGGCAATTACATTAGAAAGACAAACAATTATGAGTCTCCCTGTGGTATAATTCTATCAGGACAAGTACTTATGGGAATGGAAAGCACTTTGTAGTAGTGAGATCAGCATTATTTTAAGCACTAAAATGCGACTTACTGAGGCTAAATAACCCAAGTAATAACATTCACAGAACATCCTTGGGTTTGAGGTAGCAAATGTTATCAGTGTTTTGACTATATAACATTCTATAGAATCACAAACAGAAATGTGTTACCAAAATGAATGTCTCAGAAGACAGAAGTTAAAGAAATAAGTTTTAAACATTACATAACTTTCCTAATATTTAATTAGACATCTGACTTTTAGATAAAGTATGGACAAACAGAAGAAACCCTAATCAAAATTGTTGTTTTCCAGAAATATAAAAAATGTAAGTAGACTTTCCCTCTCTCCCCTTCTCAAACTTTGTAGTAATGTAATGTTGCTTGGATCTTGGAAAACTTGATGTAGAAACCACTTTTATGGTCAAGAGCTCATGGTGATGTCATCCGTACTATACTCAAAGGCCAATTAAGGTAGTGACCGAGTCTCCAGTAATTCTCTTCTTGCATTTTTACTGCCTAATACTATGCATAGTACATAATAAGGTCACTGGTCACTACTGTTGCTCAATAAGTATTTTTCAATTTGAATAAATGGATGAATGAGGTTCACCCAGTCGGAACCATGAGAGACTATGGACTCTGAAAAACAATCTGAGGGCTTTGAAGGGGCAGGGGTGGGAGGTTGGGGAAACCAGGTGGTGGGTATTATGGAGGGCACATATTGCATGGGGCACTGGGTGTGGTGCATAAACAATGAATTCTGTTACACTGAAAATAAATAAATAAATAAATAAATAAATAAATAAAGGAAGTTTGTGATCCCCAAACAGTGAGACAATGTCCTATGAAATTAGTTTCTAAGTTAAAAGGAAAAAGGGAAAAGAAAATTACAGCTAGTGGCAGTTGCTTATTTATATGTGCCAGGACTTGTCCTAGCTGCTAAAGATCCATAATAAGCAAAGCATCTTCATGAATTGCGTTCTCCTCCCCACTTCCCTCTTCCCCCTCCCTCTTCCCTTCCAGCTTCTTCCTGTTCCTCCTCCTCCTCTTCTTCCTCCTCCTCGACTCCTCCCTCTCCCCCCTTTCTCTCTTCCCCCTCTTCCTATTCTTGTTCTTCTTGTTCTTGTTCCTCTTCCTCTTCAGAAACTTTGTGTGAAGTTTCACCACTCTATTCAAGAATAAAATTTAGATTACTTTATTCCATTTGAAAGGCAGAAAGTTACAAGATTCCAGAGTATATATTTAAAAGTCGGTAAAAAATTAGGGACTTCCATTTGTTGAGAAGAGCTATTTACTAGTAAGTTGCTATATCGGAGATCCAATTCAGAATTGTTCCTTAAAAAGAGAAGGGAAATCTATCATCTCCTTAAGGTAATTTTTCTTAAATGTATATTACAAGATATATTAGTAGGCAAAGCTTCCAGGCCTCCTTGATGCTATTAAGAATGGAGTACTTCATCGTGTCCATTTTGAAATTTCCGTTGAGCCATGGTCATAGAAATAATGAGCTAAAGGGCCTCTTTTTATTAGCAGGAGGTTAAAAAAATCAAAGTGCTAATGAAACTCCAAATCTTGATGTTCTAATAAGGAATATTTTACTTAAGTTAATAGAATTACTTGAATGATGTGGCAAACAATAGAAAAACACACTCATAGATTTAAGTCAGTTATATTGTTAGCAGTGAAGAATCTATTGAGCAACTGTCACTGTATTTATTGCTGAGTTCTACATAGAAATATTTATAGCTCTGAAATTCTTCTAATTCATCCTAATAGATTTATCTGTTTGTCTATTGCCTCCACTACCCAAAGAACAAATTGAAGTCTAGGTCTTTAATGCCAATAATAACAATAATAAAAACAATAAGAATAAAAATACTTATAAACACTATGGTGCATGCATCTGTTGAAGCATTTTACAAGCATTAACAATACTCAATAACTATCACATGAGGTGGTATCTCTTATAAAATTAGACTTCAGTTCCAGTATCTGGATTTAAAGTCCATGCTCTTAACTATAATATTATGAAATATCTACTAGCACATTGTAGTCAGGTAATGACTGTCTCTTTTAAATTATTTGTGGAAAAAAAAATTATTTGTGGAAAAAATGCTTACATTTATTAAAATCAATGACTGTATAAATACATAAATATGAAAAATACAAAGGCAATATCTCTTCTCAAGGGTTTCACAGTGCAGGGCTAGATCTGTGTAAATACAATCTTAAGTGTTTTCAAACCTGTTTGTGCTTTTTTTTTTTTCACCTTTTCTGTTTTTATCTGAAGTGTTGATTTTGTGTGTTTATGTGTGTAATAGAATAGTCCTAAGACTAATTATGAGTATCTTCTGAGGCTTTTTCACCTCTAGAGACAAATGTAGTTTATTCAGAGGGGTCTGTACTGGGCTGTAAGATGCAGTAATACTATTTCAACATAATTTTCTTCTTGAATTAAAAAAGAATACCTTAAAATTAAAATAAAAAGGAATACCTTTTACCTGGATGCTACTAAAGTGTAGTTTAGAAGTACTACATTAGTACTTCCTTTTAGGTAATAAAAATGAGAGAATTTAAAGCTTACTCTATAGAATGTAAGTACAATATTTTTTAAATTACCATTAAATATGCATGATATTCTTTACCTAGAGGTTTTTGTTTTCTTCCAAAGATTGTATAACCCAGTAACATACATTTAAATCTAGATATAATGTATATCATATCTTAAAGATTACAATCTTTCATATATACATTTGGTTTATACATTTAGGTTTCTGTGTATACATCAAGGTTTCAGTTGTAGAAATCTTGTCTTTCCTTTTCTCCTTCTCAGAAGAGATTTTATTGCACTATTCACAAAGAATTTAGTTATTCCTATGCTTACACAAATATAGATGCCCTGAACATCTAGTTTAGTTATAACTGATGGAGGGACTACGTAAGTTTTGTCTAAGCTGAGCCACTGTTGAGACTTAAGAGGGCTTTTGATAATTAAATGAATTAAGTAAGTATGAACTAGTGCTGTTCTAAGTAAACTGGGATGTAAGTTCTTCCGTGTACAAGTTTTCCAACTCTGTGTAAGCTAATCTACTATAGAGGAAAGATGTATTTATAGCTCTCTCCCTTTACTAGACATAGAATTCTTATCATATCGTTCCATCTTTTCTGGATATCCAATGAGGACATTGTTTCTGATGTGTGGCTAATCAATTATTCTTTGAACTTCTTAAAATCTTCCTAGTACATGTTCATATTCCCACATCAGTATATGAGTTCTCATTCCTAAACATTCTAATAGTGGTTGTTGTGAATTATTTAATTATAGGCATTCTGTTGGTTGTAAAAAGGTATTGAAAGGTATTTATTAAGAATCTTGAAGAGAGACAAGATCCATGGTTAACGGCAGAAAATAAGTTCCAAATCATTGACCTTGTATGTACTCTGATAATACCTTTTATTATAAAGTTTATAATAGATAATTTGTCATTGTGGGGGGCTCAAGTGGACATTGTACGGTGTTTAGCAGCATCCTTGACCTCTACCACTAGATGTCAGTTAATATTTGCCTTCTCCTTGCCTCCAGGCTTGACAACCCCAAATCTCCTGTTTTGCCAAATGTCTCCTGGGAGGCAAAATTACCCAAGGTTAAGGATTCATTCAACTTTATGTTCCACATCAGGAAAAGCAAATCTTTTGAAATTTTATCTAGACACAGTATCATGCCTCAGGCACGTTCTAAAAAAGGAGTAGTGGAGTCCTCACCAGTTTTACACCCTGTTTATCAAGAGAGTATATCTTTAAGATTTTAACCATGGCACATATCTTGAATATAAGTGATTTCACCAATGAGAGTGTGTTTCTTTTTTTTTTTTTTTTAAAGATTTTATTTATTTATCAGAGAGAGAGAAGGGGAGAGAGCAAGCACAGGCAGACAGAATGGCAGGCAGAGGCAGAGGGAGAAGCAGGCTCCCTGCCGAGCAAGGAGCCCGATGTGGGACTCGATCCCAGGACGCTGGGATCATGACCTGAGCCGAAGGCAGCTGCTTAACCAACTGAGCCACTCAGGCGTCCCGAAAGTGTGTTTCTAATATACATTTTGTGCCTAACTTTCACCAAAGTGAGACAGTTTCTATTGTAAGTGTAATTATATATTTTTGGAAGGTGAAGGATCCTGAATCAATTTGTAACGAGCACTTCTGGAGTATTGCTTTTCCATATTAATGCTAAATAACCATTCTTGGAATATGCATTAATTATTAATAGGGATTAGTAATTAATTTTAGGATAAGTGCCCCATAAAGTAACCTAAAATAAGACATATGTAATATGACACTGTTTATTTAAAAGTAAATTACAGATACAGTAATTGGTTATAATTATATTTCTCAAAGTCTATGAGAAAAATTTAAAAGTTGTAAACTGTGCAGAGATATTTCACTCAACTAATCAGCTAGGTTAGATATTAAGTTATTTAGATGCTTTAGAATTATTTAGTAGCATACTATTAGACATCTTGGCATCTCAGCCTTCCCTTTAATATAAACTTACAAGAATAACAATATTAAATTTTGTGATCGGTTATGATTTTATATTTTTATATAATGATATTACATTTCCTTGCCTACTTTTCACTCCACTTGTAATTTCAGTCTTCTATGCCTGACTAAAGTAACCAGAGAATTGTTCAAAATTTTAAGGGAACAAACTACTGCTAAAAGAAGATACTGGCCACATCAATCTCTAATAGCCCCAAAATTAGATTTTAAGTAATAGTGTCTTCATCAAAATATCTCCAGGGAATATTTGCCTTCTCCCAATTCAAAGAAAATTTTTTCCCACAAATCATCTACTTTGAAGACCTCTTTTCCTATTAGTAGAATTTTGTATGGTGTGTGTCATTTTTAGTTTTTCCTCCTGATGTTTTCCTGGTGATTTTACAATAATGTGAGAATTATTTTTTTTCCTTCACTAATTTTGGATAAAATGGTGACCTCTAAAATAGCTTTTGTTAAAAATTAGTCTTGTTTCTGATAGAACCATAGAATCTATGAAACTTTACAATTAAAAGTTAAATGAGCTCCTATACCTTAGCAGCTCGAGTTACAACATTCTACAATCCCATCTCAACATTTCTACAGATATAACATCTCAGAGGTGCCTCTTCACACAGTAGGGACTTTTCTGATACCAGGAGAGTTCATGAGCTTTTTCATAAATCTCATAATTCATAAAACCTCAATAATCTCATAAGTTCATAGCAAATGTATTTTGAATAGTAGTAGTGCTGAAATGATAGCATTCACTTTGAGAATAACTCTTTTTGTTAAAATATTGAATATGCTATACTATACTTAGGTATAATTTTTTAAGTTGTTTTATTTTTTACTATTATATTTCCTCTACTATATTTGGCATATACATTTGTGTTCTTCAATATTGTTCTTGAAACTTCAAATAAATGATGTCTTCTTTCATCTATAAGGTTTCATTTAGAAGGCTGTAATTACATAAACACAGTAGTCACAGGATATTCTCTTTAGAAGACAGTAATTTCTTTCTCTTCAAGGTACCAGGGAGGCAGAATATATGTATAGAAAGATAGCATTTGTACAGAAGATAAAATGTCAAATTTTCCTCCAATTTAGGAAATTGTTATAATAGCTTCATTTTATATATGAAGATATTTTATAACTGAAAGTTGAGAAAAACACATTTTGAAGAGGACACACCTAAAATCATGTCTTAGATGTTGACTAGAAAGGGATGATATTGTCATGAACTAAATAAAAGTTCAGCTTTCAAAAGACTAGTAGAATTCATTCTTTTTTTTTTTTTAAAGATTTATTTATTTATTTGACAGACAGAAATCACAAGGAGGCAGAGAGGCAGGGAAGCAGGCTCCCCGCTGAGCAGAGAGCCCGATGCGGGACTCGATCCCAGGACCCTGGGATTATGACCTGAGCCGAAGGCAGAGGCTTTAACCCACTGAGCCACCCAGACGTCCCTAGAATTCATTCTTAAGCAGAGTTTGTGCTACAATTAAACCAAGTACTTAAAATAATGTTGATAATTTTTCTCCTTTGAATTATACTTAGCTCAACTGAATCACTGTTTTTGTGTCATAAGAAAAAAAAAGAGGAACTTTGATTCTATGCATACCAATATCAGGAAAGACATAAATAATAAAAATTATAGAGTTTCAATCCTATTTTAAAATCTTTGCTTTTTGAAATTGGGTCAATGATAGTTTTAAACTCCTGTGATATCCATAAGTATCAAATAACAATAGCCAAACAATGTTATGTAGCAAAATACCTCATTTAGTCTTCCTAACTACTTGACCAAATACTTACAATTGCCCATAACTTACCTACTTACTTACCTTATGTATGTTAGTCAGGTTTATCTATTCCCCACAGAGGACTTTGAACTTTGGTTTGCTCCTAAGCGTAAATAAGCAGGAAGATATATAGCATCCCCTCCTTAACAACTCATTCCAAGGATTGGCTGACCACAGAAACATTTACTTAGACATTTAATCATCCTTTCTGTTCATCTGCACTAGTTGTTCCTTCCAGAAGAAAGTTTCTCCTAGCCCTACTTACCTCTCCCCATTAAAAAGGCCTTTTCTGTTTTATTTTGAGATGCTTGCAGATCGTGTAGTCAGAGCATTCTTCTTCTTTTAACATTATTTTTTAAATTAATTTTTTATTTTTTATAAATATATAATATATTTTTATCCCCAGGGGTACAGGTCTGTGAATCGCCAGGTTTACACACTTGACAGCACTTACCATAGCACATACCCTCCTCAATGTCTGTATTATAACATTCTTTTCAAAAAAGTTTCTTCTTCCTAAAGTCCAGGTTTATTTTATTTTTATTATTTTTTTTGTTTTTTGGCATGCAAATATATTTAGTCCAGGTTTACTTTCATTGACAAGCCAACATTGTTATTCTCATTTTTACAAAATAAGAAACTGCATGGGGAAGAAGTAAAAGTAATTTCGCAAAGATTACACATGTAATAAGATTCACTAAGATTACACTAAATTCTCCTTATAACATAGCTTTATATTATACGGCCTCAAATATGATAACATTAGAAAGATGTGCACATGTTTCAAATTTTTTTTTTGTTGTTAAGCTTCTAATCTATTCACCATCCATCCGCAGTTGTGGGAATGTATCTTTTTGAGCCAACTCTAAATAGAATTATTAAGCACATATACTTTTTTAGCACTTGGCCACATATTTTGTCCTCAAAATATCAAGCTTAAGTTTATATTTAAGTTGAAATCTACAGCTGAGTCATGTGTTCAGGTACATGCCAAGCAATAGAAACCACATGGCCCTGTCTCCTGGTGGCCTGCCTGATTCTGGTGGGATACCCCATTTTCAGCTGGTGGGGTAGTTTGGATCTAACCCATCAACTGGTGTCTCTTGCATGTCATCCCTCAGAGCCCTGAAGGATGATCTAATAATCACTCTCCAGGAGTTGATAAAAACTTAACAGGGGACTCTAAAAGAAAATTCTTAAACCCAAATGAGTGCACCTGTCAGTTCCGTTCATCACTGGATAGACTTCCAGGGATTTGAGCAAATGAGATTCTAAAAAATGTGGGACTTCAATCTGGTCTGTCCAAAACTACCACAGAGGAATATATATATATATAAGTGTATGTATATATATATACATACACACACATATACATATGTGTATATATATATATTTATGTATATACATGTGTAAATGTACATGCATATGTATATACATATATAAATAACATATACATATGTAAATATATATATAAATTTTATATGTATATGAAATTATCTATAGTCTTTGCTTAAGTATCTATCTGTAAATTCCATCACTTTTCAGTTTCATTGTAGGATAAATGAATTAGTGCCACCTAGATTTTTAGCTTCCATAGAAACCAACAAAGGAGGCTTTTCTGCTTTCCTACTTCCTTGCACAATTTTCAGAAAACTTATGATTTCCATTCCAGTTTTTGATTGTTCTTTATTGTATTTAACTACAAATGGATTTAGAAGAAGTAAAAAAATTTCTTTAGAACAGTTCAAACTATGCTAGGTGATGAAATAATATATCAACCCCACCCTGTATGGTTCTCTATAAATATTATTTCCATGATGTAACCCATATAATTTGTGGGACAAGCTTATTTTAGAATAAATCAGAGATTTGGGCACAAAAGAAAGGAGACCTATTCTGATAACAATATAAAAAATGATTCTGGAATTTAAGTTTAAGGTGTTAGCTATGAGTATTGTGCCATAAAAAGTAAGAGAAGTGAGAGCCTACCTTTACTCTGGGATAAAGAGGCAGTCACTGATGCATGGCTATGCACAACCATTAGCAATGGAAAATTACTTTTTCAGGTTATGTAGGAAAAAAAATCAAGCAGAAGTTTATATTCAAGCTGAAATCTAATAGCTGAATCATGTGCTCAGCTGCATGTCATAATAGTGTGCCCTTTACTTCTGAAATATTTGTGCATTGTCAATGAACTATGGAATTATAAAGTATCTGAAGTAAGAATGATGGTAACATTAATATAAACAACTGAAGTGGAAAACAAAGCAAGTTAAATAAAGGGGAAAAGAGAGAAATGAAATATTCAGTGGTGGGATTCCAGCTAATAAATAACTTCTAGATGGATTTTGTGTCTATTTAAACAGATAATTTTTATTTTGCTAAATTTGAGATAAATTTAAGATTTAAATCTCATGGTGAAAATAGAAAAATATTAAATATGTAAAATTTATTTTATCTCAAGGAAAGAACACACACCTATCATAAATCTGTATATCTATACATGTATATTATTATTATTATTTATTTTTATAAACATATAATATATTTTTATCCCCAGGGGTACAGGTCTGTGAATTGCCAGGTTCATTATTTTTTTTAATATTTATTTATTTTAGAGAGAGAGTGAGAGAGCACAAACAGAGGGAGGGGCAGAGGAAGAGGGAAAGAGAGAATCTCAAGCAGACTCCATGCTGAGCATGGAGCTGGACATGGGGCTCAGTCTCACAATCCTGAGATCATGACCTGAGCCAAAACCAAGAGCCAAAACCAAGAGTCAGACCCTCAACCAACGGACTCACCCAGGCACCCCTCTACCTGTATATTTCTATATGTAATGTAATATATGCTATTTTATAAGTTAAAAGTAAAATATATTTGTAAGTTGAGAATCTAGCTTTTATCATGTTATGTAGGAAATAACTTACTTTGAAAAAGTTGACGTATGTTAAATACTGAGAAAAATAATGTGTATGTATTATGATTGTATTTTTTATTTTTCTTCCCTATTTTCAATATCTCCACTTTCCACAGTTTCCTCTTTTCTTTATGTACCCAATTTGGAGGCTATTTTACTTGAAAGACTAAAACATATAATGCATAGAAAATACTTAGCCCATGGCCTAAAACACAATGTTTGCTCAATAAATCATAGTTATTAATAATAGTATACACTAGCTAACTTCCAAACTTATTTAAGCTTCAACTCTGTATTTTCAGCTGAAGTGATTAAACATTTGATAGGTAAAACTGAAAACTTAAAGTGATTCTCATAGGATAGGGTGGATTGGGGTGGGGGACTCATACTACATTAGCATCTTATTTTTGTGTATGTGGTCCAACAGTGCTCAAAGGAGCACAGACAGAAAACCACTGGCTTGAGAAAGCAGACAGCAAGTTATCTTTTCAAAGACAGAAGAAATATTAAGCACAAATAGCAGTGTTTTATATTTGTCTTCTGTTGAAAGACAGAAGAAATACTAAGCACTGATATTAGTGATATCAGTGTTTCGAATCTGTTACTATAATAGACATAATTACTGCCAATCTTTTTACCATTTTGACCTCTTTCCTCTGTAGTCTGAAAACTGGCACTGCCCTCCTTCCAAAATCACATACAGAATTTAAATTGATTAAGATGATTTCTAACATCATCTCTTTGGACTCAGATCCATGGCATTATTCTGGGTTAGCCGTGTTTGCTAAAAGGCCTCTGAATTTGCCTCAGTTGTTTGCTTTGGGCATCAAGACTTGACATAGATGTATACCCTAATGATACAGCCTAGAGCTTTTACAGACAGTGTTTTCTATTAAATACAGCATAGACGATGATAAAGTGTCCTAGATGAGTTCCTATTTAGCTTTTTTTTTTCCCTCCACTTTATTTATTTTATTTTCAGTGTTCCAAAATTCACTGTTTATGCATCACACCCAGTGCTCCATTAAGCTCTTACTTTGGCTGTCTTTCATCTAAGGAGAAAGTAAAAAGATTGCAGAAAGCTGTTTCTGTCTGAGTTTTGTCCCACCCCATCGTATTTCTGGTCCAATGAGGGATTAGTTGCCTATGCACGTGATTAAGTCTCTGATTAGGCAATTCATGTTCTTTCTTTCTGTGCTTTTTTTTTTTTTTCTCTCTTAAATTCCCTAGGCCTTTCTTAGGAATGGCTTCATTTAGAGGTTGGAGCTCCCAGTAGCTTTAAAAAAATATTTTACAGGCTGTGTAGCCCTCTGTTAAAAGATGCTCTGCCCTTTTTCTAAACAGCCTTAAATATTTGTATCAAGCAAAAGCTAAAATATTCTGTATCTAATGTTGACTAATTATACAGGAGTAACACCTTAACACTGTTTTTAACTTTATTAAAATAAGCTTACTATATGCAATATTCATAATTTAACAAGGAATTTATAGTTTATAAGATGCAAAATGTGTATAATTTTTATAAAGCATATTTGGAGTAAGCTATTGTTTCTTCAAGTGCTTTAATTGATCAGTTAATGTCTATGGAACAGTTCCATATCAACACTGAGTTTTGCTGGATGCACATTAGATATTAGTCTGTGTTTGAGAATGAAGCCATGAGCCTTCACGTTAAGAAATTAAGATTTCCACTGTACAGATCTATCCAATGCTTATTAAACTATAGTTGAGCCAATGTAGAATTACCTGACTGATTGAATATGTGTCAAAAACCACCTGGAAATGTCTTCTATTTATCAATCATTTTGATAAACTCAGAGTATTTAAGAACCATTTGAAAGTTATTGAATTTCTGAATTCTATAGTTAACATTCATGTATAACTACATGAATGATTTCATTTTGTTTACCTGTAATTTATCCTATTTGTTAAATAGGTATAATGAGACATATATGAGGGAATTCAGAATACTGATAAGAGAGGACAGATCAACAAGGCAATGGGAGAAGACATGGTTTATTTTCCTTCTACCTCAAGTTCCAAAAAATGGTATGCACATATGTGTCATATGTACATGAATATGCATATATATGCAAAACTCTACTTTATATGTCACAATTGCATATATGTAATTATATGTAGTGTTATATACACCATATATATGTATGTCATATATATATACACATACATATATGTATGTGTGTGTGTGTGTGTGTGTGTGTGTATATATATAAAATACATTGTATGAAATCCATAACTGGCTTGAGAAACAAAACATAGTCACCAAAAGAAAAAAATACCAAAATTAATTTCAGACAGGCTAAATGTGGACTGGGGCCTTATTTGGAAATAGGGTCATTGCAATTAGTTAAGATGAGGCCATACTGGAGTACGGTGGGCCCCTAATGCAATATTACCAGTGTCCTTATAAAGAAGGAAATTTAGGCCCACATTCACACACATAGACATGCACACGCAAATGCCATAATATTGGAGTTATGATGTAATAAACCAAAAGACTAGTAGAGGCTAGGAGATCTGAACATCTTTTCCTAGTACCTTCAGGGGGGAGCATGGCCCTGCTAACACCTTAATCTCAGTCATCTCCAGAACTACAACATGATAAATATCTATTCTTTAAGTTACTCAGTTTATGGTACTTTGGAGTGGTAGCCCTATCAAACTAATGCAACTCCACAGACAAATATGATCAGCGGTCACATATATAAGTATTATAAATAGCACCAGAAAGAAATATCCAAAGATTGTCCCTCAAAGTTTTAATATTGTTCAAAGTTAGATTGGCTAGTATGGGTGATTTTTCTTATTTCTCCATTTTTGTATTTTAATGCTTCTAAAATGTGTATTTATTATCTTTTTGATTAGGAAATAAAGCTTTTTTATTGTTATCATATATAAGGGGATGTTACTAGACAGTCTCAGAATTACCAGGATAGTAAACAACATGACATTTACTTGGAGACAGTAAGGAAAATAGTAAAGTTTAAAATTCAGATAGTCCGAATGAAACACTGGCCTATTATTGACTAGGTTATTTTGCTCATATTAGTTAACTAGGCCTTATTTTCTTCTTTTACAAGATATGGATAAGAATGATTACCATGTATGACTATTATTAATACCAAATTAGAAAGTCTATGTAAAACACAAATCCCAGTATGACTAAGTATGAAACACTCAATAAAAAATACAGGGGCACCTGGGTGGCTCAGTGGGTTAAGCCGCTGCCTTTGGCTCAGGTCATGATCCCAGGGTCCTAGGATCAAGCCCCACATCAGGCTTTTTGCTCGGCGGGAAGCCTGCTTCCTCCTCTCTCTCTCTGCCTGCCTCTCTGTCTACTTGTGATCTCTCTCTATCAAAAAAATTAAAAAAAAAATCAAATACAATATGTAGTAGTATCATCATTATTAAACAACACTCACATAATACTGCCTTAATTTGCTTTATTTTTGTCTTTATATGTTAGTTCATATTATGCTGAAACTATGGAAATATTTTGCAGTGACTGTATGACCACCTATTAGCAAAATCAATTATGCAAATCCCTAGCTTATTTGAAACATATTCAAAACAACACCCCAAAAAACTAATAATCCAATTTAAAATGGGCAGAAGTCATGAATAGACATTTTTCCAAAGAAGACATACAGACTGCCAACAGACATATAAAAAGATGCTCAACACTAGTGATCAAGGAAATAGAAACCAAACTGCAATGATATATCACCTCACAGCTGTAAGAATGGCTAAAGTCGACAACACAAGAAACAACAGGTATTGGTAAGGATGTGGAGAAAGAGGAACCCTCTTGCACACTTGGTGGAAGTGCAAGCTGATGCAGGAACTTTGGAAAACAGTTGGAAGGGCACCTAAATGGCTCAGATGGTTAAGCATCAGGGTCCTGGGATCAAGCCCTGCATCAGGCTCCCTGCTCAGCAGGGAGCCTAGCTCTCCCTTTCCTTCTGCTTCTCCCTCTACTAGTGTTCTCTCACTCTCTTTGTCAAATAAATAAAATAAAATAAAATAAAATAAAATAAAATAAAATAAAATAAAATAAAATAAAAAGGAAATGAGTTGGAGGTTGCTCAAAAAGTTAAAAATAGAACCACCCTATGATCCAGCAATTGCACTACTTGGTATTTAGCCAAAGAATGAAAACATGCTAATTCAAAGAGATACATGCACCCCAATGTTTATAGCACTGTTATTAACAATAACCAAATTATGGAAAGAGCTCAAATGTCCATCAGCTGATGAATGCATCAAGAAGTGGTATATATACACAAAGAAATATTACTCAGCCATAAAAAGGAATGAAATCTTACCATTTGCACTGACATTGATGAAGCTAAAGAGTATTATGCTAAGTGAAATAAATCAGAAAAAGACAAATACCATATGATTTCATTCATATGTGGAATTTAAGAATCGAAACAGGAACATAGAGGAAAGAAAAGAGAGGCATACTGTAAAACAGACTCTTAACTATAGAGAGCAAACTGATGGTTACCAGAGGGGAGAGTATGGGGGGGGGATTAAATAGGTGATGGGGATTAAGGAGTGCACTTGTTGTGAGTACTGGGTATTTTATGAAAGTGTCGAATCACTATATTTTACACTTGAAACTAATATTACATCGTATGTTAATTGGAATTTAAATAGAAATGTAAAAAAATAACAAAATTTACAGAAATAAAAAACCTTAGAAAGTTTAAATTTTCAATTTATTTAATGTAAGTTTTAAATGTATTCACAATATTACTAAGAAGTGTATTCATTGTTTTAATAATTAGTGATTTTTTTGGCTGCTATCTTAGCCCAGAATGATAATATATGCCTTCATTAAATTTGGATCAATTTATGACCTCAAAAGACTCCTTGCAATTTCCCAGCAATTCTTCCATATTTTCAGAGTCAATCTAATTTGTCTGTCTGTGATGGCTGTTTCATAAATTTTTACTCCTTCAATTACAAGCAGTTCCTACTATGTTCATCTTCACTAATGACCATCCTTATTATTTCACTGGAGGAAAAAAGAGCGAGAGAACTGCCTTAACTTCCAACTTCCAAACGGACAGACTGGCTCTGTCTATGGCCTTCTATTCCCTTTTATCTCTGAATTACTATGCATGAAACACCTCTGCTCTTAACTAAGTCTAAACTGTAGTCCCACTTGTATCATGAATTCCATTTCTTCTCTCCTATTCAAGGTATTTGCTTCCAATTTTTCCTTGCATCTTTAAATTTTGGCACTGGCTATACCTTTCTTATTGTATATGTGGTGTCTCCCATATTTAAATAATTTCTATAAACTCTATGGAAATACTTAAGTGAGTGAATGACTTAATTAATGGTTCCCAAAAGAATACTTCTATTTTGTTCATAATTGTGAACATAATTTTATCATTTGTCCCCCATTCCTTCTACTCTCTTTTCACCAAGCAACCAATCTTTGGAAAAGGAAACGTAATTTTCCAGACATTCAGATACTTACTTCTAGAAAGGCTCCCAGTATGGTATTCAGCCTTAAGTAGATGGGGAATAGTGTACATTAGTCTTCTTGAACAATTCCCTCTTAGTTGAATGTAAGGGCTTTGCATTTTTTACTACGTTTTTTGCTGTGGACACAGATTCTACCAATAAATAAATCATCTGAGGATGTTATAGATCTCCTTACTTTGCACAGTAGTGCAGAACAATAAAAATGAGAACTAAAGATATGCAAATTGATTATAGTGATCAATGGGAAAAAACACAGTTGTCCATGAATTAAAATATATATATGTATTACAGGGACTCTTGGGTGGCTGAGACGGTTAAGCATTTGCTTTTGGCTGGGGTCATGATCCCAGAGTCCCGGGATCGAGCCCCACATCTGGCTTGCTACTCAGTGGGTGTCTGCTTCTCCCTCCTCTGCCCCTACCCCTGCTTGCACTCTCTCTTTCTCTCTCAAATAAATAAAATCTTTTAAAATATTATTACACCATTAAAACCCTCTTATTGGTACACATGTATAGTGAAATGAAAAAGTAAACTTAATATTTAGTTTTCTGTAACTTAAAACATTAGACACATTTAAAATTAAAATGTTTTTTTCTTTGTAAAAATTTACCAAGAATAGTTTGAATAATGCTTGTCTTCTCATTTTGTACCTTACAACTTATTATATTCTTTATGCATTGGAGAATTGTCATGATAATTTCTAAGTTCTGATCAGCTTTCAGAATTTTATTCATGGAGCTTTAAATGTCATGAAATACCTCCAAGAGTAACCTCCATTTGTGTTATTTTATTTACTTTTTGGTAGTTTCACAACCTTTGTAACACCATCATCATTTTTGTCACAGCAATTTTTCTCATTTAAGCTGGTAATTTCACCTCACTAAATTTCTTTGGTGAAGACTAGAGTCTCTCAAACTATAGCAATGCCAAACATTCCCATCACCTGCTCTTTTTTCTATAACTCCATTTAAATTCCATGCAAATTTCATATCCAGCTTTATTTTTGTTTTTTGGTCATGTTCCTCTTTTGATTACTCGTTTTGGTAATCTGGCATGTGGGTTTACAACAAGAGATAAGGAGGTAGTACAACCATGATTTTTGTTCTCTGTGCATGAACTGAGTAACAGGACAGCAACCAATCATGGACAGACTTCAAAACAAGTGATATAGCTGGTCACCAATCATGATGAACACCTGTGATATGCATAGTGATTTGTGTACAGAAGAGCTAGCAGCAAAGTTTATCTTTCTGAAATTATTCACAATTAACATAGTCTAGTAACTGAAATTTAAATAGTATTGTTGAGGTCCTTGCATTATTTAAACTGTGATAACACATAAACCAAGATTGCCTCCATTCCCTTGTGTTCTTTTATACTTTTGAAAGTGTTTTTGTTGCAGGGATACTACTGAAAACATTGCAGCTACTTCATAATAAACTTAAGGCACACTGTACTCTCCCAACATTTCAACTAATCACAACAGGAAATGTCTTTTGAGTTATAAATGTATGTCCTCTTTATGATGATATGTGTCTCCCTTTCTACCATCCTGCATAAAATCAGGAGAATTGTAAAGTGCAATATATTATGCAATTTTCATGTTTCTGTGCAAACTTATTACTCATAGCTGTGCATAAAGAAAACAGATGGCCACTAAAGGAAGCTGAAATTCAGGACTGGGGGATGATCCTAAAATGAGAGTTTAAGTCTTAGATCCACATTGATTCGTAAGAACTCTACACTTTGCCCTTATAAATGTTGGATTATTCAAGTACCATAATTAGCATGCCTACCTTTGCCATTATTGTTTCCAATTGAAATGTCTAGTAGTCATAAGTCCAAATATGTGCAGAAGGTAATCAGGATATATAGCTTAGTCATAAAATGTCAACATTTAGAGTATTCTTTGCCATTACCCTAAACATTTGTCACCTTATTTGTTTTTGTTGTTATCAGATTATTAGATGGTTTTGAGCATGTTTTTCCTCTTAGAATATAGTCCTGTAGATTTGAAGGTAAGTAATCAATTTGTCTGCATTCCCAGAATACTCTTGTTAGACTCTTACCTTTTTTTAACATTATAATCTTCCTCAGGCAGTCGGAAGAATAAGATTTTTATTTTTTACCATCATGTCACTTACCCCCCTGACATATATAAAATATAAATTTAAAGGTAAATGCTTACCAATTGCTGCTGATATAAAAGGTTGTTCTTGGGATCCTTTGGAGGAAAAGGAAAGGGACATGATAGAACAAAGAAGAAGAGAAGAGAAAAGAAGATGAAAAAAAAATAAAAGAAAAAGGGAAGGATGTAGTACAGTCAATCTCAAGTCTTTGGGATATTTTCAGAATAGAAAAAGCAAATATAACCTGCTAATTTGGGAATACCAAAGCTCCTTCCGTCTTTATCCACTACATTCTGGAAATTTTAGCTATGGTAATGTAAACTGTGGGGTGTTTATAAAGGATAAACAAATAGACAATGAAAATATGGATACTCTGAAAATGTATCCTTGATTACTCTGAAAACCCATTCTTGATTTTGACTGAAGTTCCACTTGGATAAGAGAAAAAAAGTTAGTCTTTCACAAATATAGTCCTGGCTCAATTGACTATGCCATTGGAAAAGTGAAATGAAACTTGATGTTTTCTCAAAGCATCCACAGCTAGTTCATATTAAATTGTAGATGTGAAGTATTTAACATTATAGCTTATAGAAAAGCAACCCTTGACATATGGCAACACTTCTTAAACAGGATATACGAAGTTCTAAGTTAAAAAATCAAAAGATTTATCTAAAAACACCTTTGGTTTAGGAACTGTCAAGCCACAGACTCAAATAAGATATTTTCAATACATAAGCTGACTTTCATCCAGGATATGAAAATAACTCATTCATATCAATAAAAAAAGATAATTAAATTTAAAAAATTGAGGAAGAGGCTTGAACAGACAGTGCTTTACAGAAAGCCAATAAATGCATGAAATATTGGTCAATTTCACTGGTTATCAAGGAAATTAAATTCACAATGAGATACCACTACATACCCACTAGAATAGTTAAATTAAACACTGATAATTCCAATTGCTGGGGCTGATGTGGAACAACTGTTTCTATCATTAAAAACACATGGTGGGTAAATTAGAAAATAAGCACAGGAAAAGATCCTCAATACCATTAGTCATCAGGGAAATTCCAATAAAAACCACAATTATAATTAAACAGTGTGGTAAAGGTATAAAACGGGCATATGAACCAGTGGAACAGAATAGATAGCCCAGAAATAAATCCACATATATAGTGTCAACTAATCTTTGTGAAGGGTTCTAAGAACACACAATGGGAAAAGGATAGTTTCTTCAGTAAATGATGTTAGGAAAGGTGGGTATCCATACACAAAATAATGAAATTGAACCCCAATCTTGCAACGCTCACAAAAACTAACTCAAAATGGCTTAAAAACTTAAATGTAAGAACTAAAATTATAAAACTCCTAGAAGAAAACATAGGGTCTTGGCAGTGATTTCTTGGGTAAGACCTTAAAAGCACAGAAAAAAAGAAGTAAAATAATAAATGAGACTCATCCAATTAAAAAGTTTCTACACAGCAAAGGAAACAAATGGAAAAGCCAGCTTATGGAATGGGAGAAAATATTTGCCATAGATTTTGTACACACACACACACACACACACACACACCCATATTCATTCACTAAGGATTAATATCCAAAATATATAAAGGACTCATACAACTCAACAGCAAAAAACAAACAAACAAACAAAACAATCCAAATAAAAAATAAACGAAAGACCTGAATAGAGATTTTTCTTTTTTTTTTTCTTTTTTTTTTTAAGATTTTATTTATTTATTTGTCAGAGAGAGAGAGAGAGAGAGCAAGAGCGAGCACAGGCAGAGTGGCAGGCAGAGTCAGAGGGAGAAGCAGGCTCCCTGCGGAGCAAGGAGCCCGATGTGGGACTCGATCCCAGGACGCTGGGATCATGACCTGAGCCGAAGGCAGCTGCTTAACCAACTGAGCCACCCAGGCGTCCCTGAATAGAGATTTTTCTAAAGAAAATATCCAGATGGCCAACAGGTACATGAAAAGGTGCTAAACATCACTAAATATCAGGAAAATGCAAATCAAAAGCACAATGAGGTACCACTTCACACCTGATACCTGTTAGCAAAAAGATAAGAGATAACAAATATTGGTGAGAGTGTGGAGAAATTAGAATCCTTGTAAACTGTTGGTAGGAATGCAAATGTATACCCATTATGAAAAACTGTATGAAGTTTCCTCCAAAGATAAAAAGATAGAACTACCATATGATTCAGCAATCCCACTTTTGGGTATATATCCTAAGGAAATGAAGTAAATTATATCAAAGAGATATCTGTTACATAATCTGGCATAAAAATAAAATTAGAAATAGAAGGCATTAAATATTTCAGTTATGCAACTTGAATTAATTCTAGAGATCTATATAGTTTGTATTTAATCAGCAATACTGTATTTTCACTAAAAGTTTGTTATGAGGATTGTTTCTATTTCCTTGGTGTTAGTCATGATCTTTCCCTTTCATTCATAATTTTATTAATCTGGGTCCTCTCTCTTTTCTTTTGGATTAGTTTGGCCAATGGTTTTGTCAATCTTATTGACTCTTCAAAAAAACATCTTCTAGTTTTGTTGATGTGTTTTACTGTATCTCTAATTTTTATCTCATTGATCTCTGCTCTAATCTTGATTATTTCCCTTGTGTGTGGGATTGGCTTAATTTGTTGTTGATTCTCCAGTTCTTTAAGATGTAAAGAGAGCTGGTGTATTCTGGATTTTTCAATTTTTTTGAGGGAGGCTTAGATGGTTATGTATTTCTCCCTTAGGACCGCCTTTTCCATATCACATAGGTTTTGGACCGAAGTGTCTTCATTCTCACTGGTTTCCATGAATTGTTTAATTCCTCTTTGATTTCCTGGTTGATCCAAACATTCTTAAGCAGGGTGGTCTTTAGCTACCAAGTGTTTGAATTCCTTCCAAACTTTTTCTTGTGGTTGAGTTCCAGTTCCAAAGCATTGTGGTCTGAGAATATGCAGGGGATAATCTCAATCTTTTGATTGAGATTGATAATCTCAATCTTTTGGTATTGGTTGAGCCCTGATTTATAGTCTATTCCGGAGAAAGTTCCATGTGTGCTCGAGAAGAATGAATATTCTGTTGTTTTAGGTGGAAGGTTCTATTTATATCTATGAGGTCCATCTGGTCCAATGTGTCATTCAATGCTCTTGTTTCTTTATTGATTTTCTGCTTGGATGCTCTGTCTATTACTGAGAGTGGCATGTTAAGATTCCCTAATATTAATGTATTTATATCAGTATGACTCTTTATCTTGATTAACAGTTGGCTTATGTAGTTGGCTGCTCCCGTATTGGGGACATATATATTTACAGTAAGTAGATCTTCTTGGTGGGTAGACCCTTTAAGTATTATGTAGTGTCCTTCTTTATCTCTGACTATAGTTTTTAGTTTAAAATCTAATTTATCTGATATGAGAATCGCTACCCCAGCTTTCTTTTGAGGCCCGTTGGCATGAAAGATGCTTCTCCATCCCTTCACTTTTATTCTGGATATATCTTTAGGTTCCAGATGGATCTCTTGTAGACAAATTATGGACAGTATCTGTCATTTTGTCCAATCTGCAACCCTGCACCATTTTATGGGAGCATTTAGGCCATTTGCATTGGTGGCTCAGTTGGTTGGGCGGCTGCTTTCAGCTCAGGTCATGATCCCAGCCTCCTGGGATCGAGTCCCACATCGGGCTCCTTCCTCAGCAGGGAGCCTGCCTCTCTCTCTGTCTCTTCCTGCCATTCTGTCTGCATGTGCTTTCTCTCTCTCTCTCTCTGAGAAATAAATAAATAAAATATTAAAAAAAAAGAAAGATATGTTTTTATTGACATCATGTTGCCTGTGAAGACCTTTTTTCTATAGATTGTCTCTGTAAATTTCTGTTCTATGACACTCTTGGGTTCTTTCTTCTTTTATAGAACCCCTCTTAATATTTCTTATGGCACAAACTCTTTTAAACATTGCCAGTCTTGGAAGTTCTTTATATCTCCATCCATTTTGAATGTCATCCTTGCTGGATAAAGTATTCTTGGCTGCATGTTCTTCTCGTTTAGTGCCCTGAATATGTCTTGCCAGCCATTTCTGGCTTGCCAGATTTTTGTGGACAGGTCTGACATTATTCTGATGGACCTTTCTCATACATAAGGAATCTCTATCCCCTAGCTGCTCCCTAAAGCTCTTGTCTAAAATTATGGTTCTTTAGTCTCACAATCAAGTGCCTCGAGGTCTTTTTAGATTCACTGATCTTGGGTGGTGGTCTTTCTACCTCTAGGACACTGACGCTGGTTCCATTCCCCAGACTGGGAAAATTTTCATGGAGAATTTGTTCAACTATATCTTCTAGTCTTCTTTCTTTCTCCTCCCTCTCAGGGATACCAATAATCCTGATGCTGGAACGTGTCATGTCCTCATTTATTTCCCTAATTCTGTTTTCATGGCTTCTAAGCTATTTGTTCCAGGCTTCCTCCTGATTGTATTTCTTTATCAGTTTTTCCTCTAGGTCACTAATTCTATCTTCTGCCTTGGTAACACTAGCTATTAGAGTATTTAGATTAGATTGTATCTCCTTGATAACATTTTTAACTTCTTCTGGGGCAGCTTAATGACTAATATCAAGGAAATAGAAGCAATCATCAGAAATTATTATCAGTGGTTGTATGCCAATACGTTGAGCAACCTAGACAAAATAGATGCATTCCTGGAAACCTATAAACTTCCAAAACTGAATCAGGAAGAAATTGAGAACCCAAATAGACCAATACCTAGTAACGAGATTGAGGCAGTGATCAAAAACCTCCCAAAAAACAAGAGCCCAGGACCTGATAGATTCCCTGGAGAATTCTACCAAACATTCAAAGAATAAATAACACCTATTCTCCTGAAGCTGTTTCAAAAAACTTTTAGACTCTTTATGAAGCCAGCATTACCTTGATCCCCAAACCAGGTAAAGAGCCCACCAAAAAGAAGAATTTCAGACCAATATCCCTGATGAATATGGATACCAAGATTCTCAACAAGATCCTAGTTAACAGTATCCAACAGTACATTAAAAAGATTGCTCACCATAACCAGGTAGAATTTATCCCAGGGATTCAAGCATGGTTCAACATTTGCATATCAATCAGTGTGGTAGAAAAATCAGTAAGAGAAGAGAGAAGAACCATATGGTCCTGTCAATTGATGCAGAAAAAGCATTTGACAAGATATAGCATCCATTCTTGATTAAAATGATACAAAGTATAGGGAAAGAGGGAACATTCCTCAACTTCATAAAGTCTGTTTATGAAAAACCCACTGCAAATATCATCCTCAATGGAGGAAAAGCTGGCAGTCTTCCCTTTGAGATCAGGAACATGACAAGGATGTCCACTCTTGCCACTGTTCAACATAGTACTAGAAGTCCTAGCAACATCAGTCAAACAACAAAAAGAAATAAAAGTATTCAAATTGGCAAAGAAGTCAAACTCTCTTCTTCACAGATGACATGATACTTTATATGGAAAACCCAAAAGAGTCCACCCCCAAACTACTAGAACTCACACAGCAATTCAGTAATGTGGTAGGATACAAAATCAATGTGCAGAAATCAATTGCTTTCGTATACACTAACAATGAAAATATAAAAAGGGAAATTAGAGAATCAATTCCAATTACTATAGCACCAAGAACCATAAGATACCTGGAATCAACCTAACCTAAGAGTTAAAGGATCTGTATTCGAGGAACTACAGAACACTCATGAATGCAATTTAAGAAGGCACAAAAAGATGGAAAAGCATTCCATGCTCATGGATCAGAAGAATAAACATTTTTAAATGTCTATATTGCCCAGAACAATATATAATTTCAATGCCATCCTGAACAAAATTCTATTAGCATTTTTCAAAGAGCTGTGACAAACAATCCTAAAATTTGTATGGAACCAGAGGAGACCATGAATTGCTAAGGAAATGTTGAAAAAGAAAAACAAAACTGGGGGGCGCCTGGGTGGCTCAGTGGTTTGGGCTGCTGCCTTCGGCTCGGGTCATGATCTCAGGGTCCTGGGATCGAGCCCCGCATCGGGCTCTCTGCTCCGCAGGAAGCCTGCTTCCCGCTTTCTCTCTCTCTCTCTCTGCCTGCCTCTCTGCCTACTTGTGATCTCTGTCTGTCAAATAAATAAATAAAATCTTTAAAAAAAAAAAAGAAGAGGGCGCCTGGGTGGCTCAGTGGGTTAAGCCGCTGCCTTTGGCTCAGGTCATGATCTCGGGGTCCTGGGATCGAGTCCCACATCGGGCTCTCTGCTCGGCAGGGGGCCTGCTTCCCTTCCTCTCTCTCTGTGATCTCTTCCCTTCCTCTCTCCTACTGTGATCTCTCTCTGTCAAATAAATAAATAAAATCTTTAAAAAAAAAAAAGAAAAAGAAAAAAAGAAAAAGAAAACTGGGAGCATTATGTTGCCTGATTTCAAGCTTTACTGTGAAGCTGTGATCACCAAAGCAGCATGGTATTGGCACAAAAATAGACACATAGACCAGTGGAACAGAGTAGAGAGCCCCGATATGGACCCTCAACTCTATGGTCAAATAATCTTCGACAAAGCAGGAAAAAATATACAGTGGAAAAAAGACAGTCTCTTCAATAAATGGTGCTGGGAAAATTAGACAGCTATGTGTAGAAAAATGAAACTCGACCATTCTCTTACACCATACACAAAGATAAACTTGAAATGGATAAAAGACCTCAATGTGAGGCAGGAATCTATCAAAATCCTAGAGGACAACATAGGCAGTAATCTCTTTGACATCAGCCACAGCAACTTCTTTCAAGATATGTCTCCAAAGGCAAAAGAAACAAAAGTGAAAAAGGAACTTTTGGGACTTCATCAAGTACAAAAGTTTCTGCACAGCAGAGGAAAGAGTCAACAAAACAAAGGCAACCCACCAAATGGGAGAAGATATTCACAATTGACACTACAGACAAAGGGATGATATCCAAGATCTATAAAGAACTCCTCAAACTCAACACACACAAAACAGATAACCACATCAAATGGTCATGATCCCAGGGTCCTGGGATTGAGCCCCGCATCAGGCTCTTTGCTCAGTGGGGAGCCTGCTTCCTCCTCTCTTTCTCTCTCTGCCTGCTTCTCTGCTTACTTGTGATTTCCATCTGTCAAATAAATAAACAAAATCTTAAAAAAAAAAAAAAGGGCAGAAGAGATGAACAGAAACTTCTCCAAAGAAGACATACAAGTGGCTAACAGACACATAAAAAAATGTTCATCATCATTAGCCATCAAGGAGATTCAAATCAAAACCACACTGAGGGACGCCTGGGTGGCTCAGTTGGTTAGGCAGCTGCCTTCGGCTTGGGTCATGATCCCAGCATCCTGGGATCGAGTCCCACATCGGGCTCCTTGCTCGGCAGGAAGCCTGCTTCTCCCTCTGCCTCTGCCTGCCATTCTGTCTGCCTGTGCTCGCTCTCTCTCCCTCTCTCTGACAAATAAATAAAATCTTTAAAAAAAAAAAAACACCACATTGAGATACTATCTTACACCAGTTAGAGTGGCCAAAATTAACAAGGCAGTAAACAACAAGTGTTGGAGAGGATGTGGAGAAAAGGGAACCCTCTTACACTGTTGGTGGTAATGCAAGTTGGTGCAGCCACTTCGGAAATTCCTTAATAAATTAAAAATAGAGCTTCCTTATGACCCAGGAATTGCACTACTGGGTATTTGCCCCAAAGATACAGATACAGTGAAAAGAAGGGCCATCTGTACTCCAATGTTCATAGCAGCAATAGCCACAGTCGCCAAACTTTGGAAAGAGTCAAGATGCCCTTCAACAGACAAATGGATAAGGAAGATATGGTCCATATATACCAGGGAGTATTATGCCTCAATCAGAAAGGGTGAATACCCAACTTTTGTATCAACATGGACAGGACTGGAAGAGATTATGCTGGAAGAGATTATCAATTATCATATGCTTTCACTTATTTGTGAAGCATAAGGAATAACGTGGAGGACATTGGGAGATGGAGCGAAGAAGTGAGTTGGGGGAAATCAGAGGGGGAGACAACTATGAGAGACTGTGGACTCTGAGAAACAAAATGAGGGTTTTGGAGGGGAGGAAGGCGGGGGGTTGGATGAGCCTGGTGGTGGGTATTAAGGGGAGCATGTATTGCATGGAGCACTGGGTGTGATTCATAAACAATGAAATTTGGAGCACTGAAAAAAAATAAAAAAATTTTTGTTATGAGGGTAGATCTCAAGTTAAGTGTTCTTAACATATGCAACAAACAAACAAAACCAAATCAAAACAAAAGACGCAAAGAAAGTTTTGGAGGAAATACATATGTCTGTCACCTTGATTGTGGTGATGGTTTTATGGGTATAGGCATATGTCTAAACTCTTCAAATTGTATACATTACATAGGTGCAATATTTTGTATATCAGTTATACCTCAAAAATCTTTTTAAAAAGAAAAGGTAAAAGTTGAACAACAGGAAGTGGTGACCAGGAGATAAAATAAATGTAACTCTCAAGTTTTGCTAGTGGGAATTCAAAATGATAGAGCCACATTTAAAAACTTTGTACCATTATCTTACAAAATTAATCATACACTTACCATATAATCTAGCAACTTCTAGGTATGTACTTAAAATAAATGAATGCATATGTACTATCAGATTAATATTTGTAACAGCTTTATTTATAATATCCCTAAACTGAACTGCTATCAGCTACTCAGTTGGAAATGCATTCTATATGTCCATTCACATTATAATACTAATTGCCAGCAGAAATTGACATTAGCAGCAACATTGATCAATTTGAAAACCATGCCAAGTGAAAGAAGTATGAGGTTACATTATTTCTATTTTTATGACATTCTAGAAAAAGCAAATCACAACAAATAGAGATTGCTAACATACCACATGCAAGGAAAATTGACTGCCCTCCAAAAAAACCCCCAAATTTCAAAGATAATCTAAGTAAATAAGTAGCCTTCTAGTTATATATTAATCCTTTTATTTAATATTTTATTCATTTATTTGACAGAGAGAGACAAAGCAAGAGAGAAAACACAACAGAGGGAGCGTGAGGAGAAGCAGGCTCCCCAAAGAGCAGGGAGTCTGATGCAGGGCTTGATTCCAGAACCCTGGGATCATGACCTGAGGTGAAGGCCGACGCTTAAAGGGTGAGCCACCCAGGTGTCCCTACATATTAATCTTATTAAAATAAAAAAAAATCATTTGAGCATTCAGGTGAAATGATTCATTTATTTCTTAGAGGAAAACATTCAGAGTCTGCTCAAATTTTTCCATACCCATATTCAGCACATGAAAACAGTAGTATAACTTTCATGTTAAAACTTACAGCTAAAGAAAAGATTGCTAAGTATTTCATACCTAGCCAACCTGTCCATCGTTTTTAGGTGGCTACCAAAATATTGAACATAAGAAATAATTTTCTTTCTTTTTTTTTTAAAGATTTATTTATTTATTTATTTATTTGACAGAGAGAGAGAGAGAGATCACAAGTAGGCAGAGAGGCAGGCAGAGAGAGAGAGAGGAAGGGAAGCAGGCTCCCTGCCAAGCAGAGAGCCCGATGTGGGACTCGATCCCAGGATCCTGAGATCATGACCCGAGCCGAAGGCAGTGGCCCAACCCACTGAGCCACCCAGGCGCCCAAGAAATAATTCTCTTGTGGTTCTTCTAGGCAATAAATAGAATGTACCACTTAACCAACCAAGAGATGGCAGAAAATTACTACATAAGGACTAAGAATAAGCATGGAATACAACTGAAGTTAAATATGAAGCAAATATGGGAATTAGGGTAATAGAAGAGGATGTAAACAATTTATGCTATGAAACTATAGAAGTGATCTAATAAAGTAATAGGAGAAGAAGGAGAGGAGAAAAAAATATGAGACATTCATAAATATATCTTATGTGAGAATTTTTTAATGAGTGGTATTAGGTGGAAAGAGAAGGAAACAACAGTGGAAAAGATTTTCAAAGGGTATACTGAAAGATCATAATGATAAGGAACATGATCTTTATACTTTATAAAATAATTTTTATTATAAGTTGGAAAACAAAACCATAATTTAATGTTATCTTACAGAATTATGAACTTTTTTTAGATTTTTATTTATTATTTATTTGACAGGCAGAAATCACAAGTAGGCAGAGAGAGAGAAGTGGAAGCAGGCTCTCTGCTGAGCAGAGAGCCCGATGTGGGGCTCGACCCCAGGATCCTGGGATCATGACCAGAGCCGAAGGCAGAGGCTTTAACCCACTGAGCCACCCAGGCGCCCCCAGAATTATGAATTTTGTGTGTGTGTGTGTGTGTGTGTGTGAAAATAGAAGCTATTTTTATTTTTTATTTTTTTTTTTAGGACTTTACTTGAACTTTTTTTTTAAATTTATTATTATTATTTTTTTTTATAAACATATAATACATTTTTATCCCCCAGGGTACAGGTATGTGAATTGCCAGGTTTACACACTTCAGAGCACTCACCATAGCACATACCCTCCCCAATGTCCATAACCCACCCCCCTTCTCCCAACTCCCCTCCCCCCAGCATCCCTCAGTTTGTTTTGTGAGATTAAGAGTCACTTATGGTTTGTCTCCCTCCCAATCCCATCTTGTTTCATTTATTCTTCTCCTACTCCCTTAACCCCCCATGTTGTATCTCCACTTCCTCATATCAGGGAGATCATATGATAGTTGTCTTTCTCCACTTGACTTATTTTGCTAAGCATAATACCCTCTAGTTCCATCCATGTCATCGCAAATGGCAAGATTTCATTTCTTTTGATGGCTGCATAGTATTCCATTGTGTATATATACCACACCTTAAGTAATATAACATTAATATAAATGACATTGATATGAGAAGTATTTTCTTCTATCAAATCAATTTGATTTGAGAAATACTATTTTAAAAGATCTTTGATTCTACAAATAAATAAAAAAGAGTAGGAATTGACTTTGAACTATTACATTATAAAACTGATAATATATATACAAAGGGAATTATTATGTAAGAAAACAGGAAAATATAAATGTGTTAAATATCTGTACTCTTTAAAAATTCATAATTCTTCTTTATCCTTCAACAGATGAATGGATAAAGATCTTTTATAACATATTTATATTTATATATAGAGAGAGTCAGGCATGCACAAATTAAATACAAATTAAATACAAGCAGTATCATAAGACAAAATTCCAAATGATAAGTATATTGTTGAATAAATGTATTGATTAATATGGTTATTAATGTATTAATGTTGATTTTGGTCATTAAAATTAATATTAATTTTAAATTATTCATGTTTTGAAAAAGAAATAATTTTAAAGATTGACTTATTTATTTAAAAGATTTCTTTATTTATTTTAGAGAAAAAGAGAGAGAGATTGAATGTGAGTGGTAGGAGGGGCAGAGAGAATATTCAAGCAAACTCCATGCTGAGCATAGAGCCAGGCATGAGGCTCAATCTTGTGACCCATGAGATCATGACATGAGCTGAAAACCTAGTTGGAGGCTTAACTGATTAACCCAGGCACCCCTTGGCTCAATTTTTAATGAACCAAAGAAGTAACAGCAGACACCAAAGTGAAATATATTCACTTAATTATTGAATAAATATTAAATAACTGAATAGTAAATGAAATATATTTTATTCTTATTAATATCTTCACAATAATTACCATTGATTATTATTAAATAATTATAAATTAGCTATTCATTAGTAACTTTACTACTACGTTTACTATAAATCAACTGTTAACAACTTTATATGTACAAAAATCTCCTTAACCTATCAGCTTTCATTTTGATATCAGGTAAATTGAAGCTTCTTTTGCATTTGGCTTAGTTTTTCTACCATGTGAAGTGTGTATTTCTGTTATACCTTTTCATTATACCTCTATTTCATTATACCTTTTTTCATTATACCTCATATAGAATATTAATATGATGTCATGACTTTTCATTTGATTTACTATGCCCTTTTTAAAAAAAGTCAATGTGAATTTCAGATTTAATAATGAACAACTCTTTCTATTTTCACATTAGGACAAGACAAAATTAATTTAATGAGAAATACTTATCAAAAGAGAATAAACTAAATGCTGTCACTTTAAATACATAACAATGGTAGAATTCTAAACCCAAATTTTGTCTATCAGATTGAAAAGAACTGAGAAATTATGGTGTTGCCATCCAGGGGATTGAGAATAAATGACAGTTAACGAATTATCCTACAATCATAAAAAATATGATTCCTTGAAAAGGTATCCTAGATTGAATAACATTGAACAAGATCTTGTGTAGGGTTAATTCTAAATTCAATAATTTATAATTATTTCTGTTACTAGTTTTAAATGCCCAGAGTTTATTTTTTAAAAATACTATTATTGAAAATCCCCAATTTGGCTACATTTAGGGTCTCTAAATATTTTTAAAAAATATTTAATGATGTCTCCTTATTTCCTAAGCTCTATCTTTAATATCCTGACTGACTACTCTCAAAATAGAATAATAAATTGTACCAGCTTCTGGGTCTTTGGTGTCACTATCGTCTGTATTCTGAAAATCCAGCCATTGAAGCAGCCTTTTTCTGTCAGGAACTCATTACTTAGCAACTAATTATTCATCCTCAATGGTTTACATGTAAAATTATTGTACTTGAAATGCTAAAATATTTGCAAATTCATTATGCCTGTGTAGACAAGGTCCATATAACAATTGAAATGCAAAAGTGTTAAAATGTGTGATCAACTTTTCTAGGTGGAGGAACAGTAGTTAAAAGCACACCACTGGAACCTCAAATTTTACCTTTCACATAACTTTAAGATAAATCCAGAAAGATTAAATTATATAAATTTGTTCAGGTCATTCTCTTAGTATATAATTGCAGGAATGTTGTTAAATACTTAATAGTAAATAAACCTCCTTGACGTAACACAGATTTAGAGAAAACAGTATTTTCAGCTTTTTCCCATTATATGCATAAAGAAATGTTAAAAAATAGATTATAATTTAATATTCCAACACTGTTGCTTAATATATATTGTTATTGCTTCATAAAAATAGATCTCAAAAAGTTAAGAAGTAATCCAGCTTGAAATCAGTGTTGTTTAGTGGCATGCTCAATCCTACAGCTTAAATAGATACTCCATGAAGATGAACAAAATGAAAATAGGTAATACTAGGAATAAAAGAACATCTTGTCAAAATACCACCAATCTGAAACCTTGCTAACTATTCAAACATTTTTCTTCTCACTACACTGAGACTATCTAGAAGAGTAGGTAATAATTCAAGGGAGGTCTTTTCTGTTTCTTTCTTCAATTTTTCAAGGATGTTATGATGTTGGAACATCAGTTCTTAAGTTTGAAAGATTTTTAAAATGTCCAGGAAGCTCATGAACGGCAGGCTTATAAGGATTAAGACTCAAAGTTGAACAGTTGAGGTGAAAATAATGACTTTGATAATTCTCTCTACCCCTTCTTTAAAGCAAGGGGAGGGCTCCACAGTGAGGAAGAATGAAGGTCATAGACAGGAGGTATTTGGCAGCCTTAATTAACCAATATGCAAATGCTTAAAACATTCTTTTTATAGTACTTGGATCAATTACTAAATCAGACATGAAAGGTCTAACTTTCAAGGAAACTAAACTTAGGATTCAGTATGCAGCATTATGGAACAAAAAGAGTAGCCAGCACTTAGCATGGAGTGTGGTGTTGCATAGTAAGAAAATGGAATTACTTTCCAGTACTGTGGATTTATGATCTGTGAGGAAATGACTTTCAATGTGAAAATTCTCAACATTAAATGTTGCCCACTTCAAAGCAAAATTGAGACGGAAAAAAAGCTCCCCCAAAACTCTGACGTATTAATTTTGAAGATAGAAAAGTACTAAGATATTTTATGATTTTAGATGATTTTTGTTTTTACGGAGAGAACAATTTTGAAAGCAGTCTCATGAATTCAGAAATTATTTGAAGGAAACAAATTATTTGATCTTTATATTTTATGAAATATACTCTTCAATTAGAGCCTAAATCCTTATTAACTGAGAAACAAGGTGCTTGGGAGTCAACAAAATATAAAACAAACAGGGCAGTTGTGGTCTATGAATGTCCTAGGGATCAAATACAGCTTTGCCTCTAGGAGAGAATTTTTAGACAAGTGGCAGTCTCTCTAAATCTCAGGCTCCTTATTTTTATAATGACATAAGGATACCTGCTTCAGTGGATTTATTGAGATAATATGTTAGTGTCCTGGCACTTTGCAGATATTCAATAAACATTTATTTCCTTTCCTTTAAAAGAAGTAGCTTAGAGTATTGAATTGTATGCTAAATGTGATATATGAAAACTTTGCTGTGTTTTCTTTATCTAAAAACTTGGTAGGAAAAATCCCTGGCTAACCAAAAGCATAAACATTTTGATGGTTAAATAAGGTAACAAATTTTAAAGTTTTTCAAAACCTATAAAGGATAAAAGCAATGTAAGTTATTCTCTTAAAATAATGGAATGTTACAGATACAAAAATATGTAAAGCATACCATTTTATAAAATCTAAACTATATTTCAATAATTTGTCTTTAGAAATAAAAATTTACTTAATATAAGAAAACCATATGTAACTTTCCTGTCACCATCTTTATCAATCACCAACCTCTACACCCATATACAAATAACTACTGGTCTAATTTGATATTCAGAGTTATTATGATTTTCTCTGTATTTGTAGTACATATGCATTTTCCTATAAATATTATCGTGCATATTTTAATTTTGTTAAATGGAAAGTGTTATTACCTGTATTCCTCTATAATATGATTCTTATTAGATGTTATATAGTGAGATACCTCTTGCTGATACATAGAATTCAAATTCATTCACTTTAATTTTCCTTTCATTAAGGAAACTGGGCTGTAAAACATTATATCACATTCTAAACCCAGAAATAGTGAGATAATTATAGTTACAAATTCCAGGGAATGGGACATCAAGGGAAAGAGGCTTTGAGGGTCATACTAGAATTCTGCCTACCATATTGTTCTAATTCAAGAGTCCCTTGATTATTTATATCCATGTTTTTTATAGAAATTTTTTTTAAATTTTTTATTTTTTATAAACATATATTTTTATCTCCAGGGGTACAGGTCTGTGAATCGCCAGGTTTACACACTTCACAGCACTCACCAAAGCACATACCCTCCCCAATGTCTTATAAAATTTAACAAAAATCTTCTGATGACATTTATTACATTTATATTTAACATGTATATAAAGGATAAATTGACCCTTTTATGATATCATGTTTTCTCCTAGCCTCTAAATTTGACATATGAATCTTTCAGTTAAGTATTCATTCTTATATATAGTTATATTATTTTCTCTTTCTCAGTCTTGAGTAATTTTATGTAGTAATTGCCCTTGGATAATATATTTGTCTTTTTATTTATTTATTTATTTATTTTTGAATTTTTTTAAAGATTTTATTTATTTATTTGACAGAGATCACAGGTAGGCAGAGAGGCAGGCAGAGAGAAAGAGAGAGGAGGAAGCAGGCTCCCCGCTGAGCAGAGAGCTGGATGCAGGGCTCAATTCCAGGACCCTGAGACCATGACCTGAGCCGAAGGCAGACGCTTTAACCCACCGAGCCACCCAGGCACCCCTATATTTGTCTTTTTAAATTGAAGTTGTGAATGGCATGTTATAAATCACATTTAAAACTGTTTTAGTTATGCTACATATTTATTAATTTTTGAAATGCAAAATGCTTATATAAAAGTACAAGTTAAAATAGATACAGCCCAACACTTTTCACATAGTGAAACCACATTAAAACCAGTGCTCAAATCAAGAAGTGAAACACTAACAGAATCCATGAAACACTACTAGTTACTCTACTACTATCTGGCTTCCCTCTTCCTATATAGAGAGTAGCCTGATTTTTTTCTTCTTATAATTGAGGTAAAACTCACATAGCATACAATTACCAATTAACCATTTTAAAGGGCATAACTAACTTTTTTTTATCATCTCAGAAGAATACCTTGTGTCTTTTAAGTCGTTTCTTTCAGTAATGCTTTGTAGTTTTCAGTGCACAAGTCTTTCATCTCCATGGTAAAATTTATTCCAAGGTATTTTTGGATGTTATTCCAACTGGAGTTATTCTATTAATTCCTCTTTTGAATTTTTATATGTTGACCTCATAGTGAATCATGTCATCTATAAATAGGGGTAACCTCCTTTTTCCTTTCCAATTTAAAGGTCTTTTGTATTTTTGTTTTCTTGCTTAATTGCTCTGGCTAGGACTTCCAGTTCAATGTTGAATGGCAGTGGTAAAAAACAAGCAGCCTTGCATCATTCCTAATCTTGGACAAGAAGCTTTTAGTCTCACACTACCGAGTATAATGTTAGCTTTAATTAATGCAGTTAAGGAAGTTCTATGCCTAGTTTATTCATTCTCATTACTCTGTAGTATGTTTTTTAATGAAAAGAAGTTCTTAATTTTAGCATGGTCCAATTTTCATGTCTTTTTTCTTTCCCTTCATTGTCATTAATTTCTGTATCTTAAACTACAAACCTTTGCATCAATGGGGTCATAAAGATACTAACCTGTTATCTCCTAAGGGGGGAAAAGAAAGGCATGACTCTTGTTTTACTATTTACATTTCAGTCAACAATAACATAGAATTTAGGTTCTTAGATTAGATATGTTATCTAATTGACCTAATATTTTTATTGAAAAGTCCATCATTTCCTTAATATATTACAGTTTCATCCTGTCATAAATCAGGTGACTTTATATGTGTGTATTTGTCTATGAAAGAAAGTTTTTATTCTGTTCAACGGAACTTTTCTTGTTTTTTTTTGTACCAGTATGACACTGTCTTATTAGAACATTAAAATAAGACATACTACTTGAAATGTAAGTCTTCCTATATTATCCTTTTTTAATATTTCATTGGTTCTTATTTACCTTTTGCATTTTTCACATGAATTTTGACATCAGCTTGTCAGTTTCATACATACAGAATTGAGTTGGGATTTTGCTTTGAATTACACTGAATCATTAATTCATAATAAACTTCATTCACAGGGTTTCTAGGTTCCTAGGTTCCTAGGCTCAGTGGGTTAAGCCTCTGTGTTCAGCTCTGGTCATGATCTCAGGGTCCTGGGATCCATCCCCACATTGGGCTCTCTGCTCAGCAGGGAGCCTGCTTCCCCCTCTCCCTCTGAATGCCTCTCTGCCTACTTGTGATCTCTCTCTTTGTCAAATAAATAAATAAAATCTTTAACAAAATAAACTTAATTCACTTCTCATCATTGTTTGCCTTATTATTGTCATATTGTATTTTTCAGTAATTTTAACACAATTCAGTTCTCAATACAGTTCTTAATACAAATTCAATTCAATGTGGAAAATCTCTAGCTTTTCAGTTGCTTTTGAACATTTTTCTTTCTATAGTTTATTTTATCTTTCTGTATTTTAGAATGTATTTATTATAGTCACTTAAAGACCTTGCCATCTAATTCCAATATCTGAACCACATGTGTATTTGTTTCCATTGTCATTTTCTCTTGATGTTCAGTAATGTAATGGCAAAATTTACCCTACCTAATAATTTTTGCTTAATGACATTGTATATGAAATATATGGCAGACTCCGATGAAATTATCTTCCTCTAAAGGGAGTTTATACTTTCTCTTATTAGGCATAATTGGACTAGACTGATCACACATTTTTCAATTGAAAAGATTGATCAGTTTATTCTAAGCAGTTTTGTTTGAGTCTAGATAGCACCTCCAGTAAGGTTCACTTAACCTCTATTTCACTGGTGCCTCTTCAGTGTTCACTGAAGCCTCTTATATTCTGCAGGTGTGGCTCCCTTCAGGACCATACTGACACCTGGCTCTTTAATAAGTTTGCACCAGATCCTCAGCCCCTGTTAGCATTTCTGACCTTCCCAGATTTTCAACAAGTGTCTAGCTTGATATTTTCTCTAATGTATAGTTTGGCAATCTCCTGCCTACAGGCCAAATCCACCATCCTTCTTTACATCCCCATCAGTTTTTGGTAGATTATGAACTGTTCAAATCTATTATAATATGTGAAAATGAAGTAAGAATAGTACTTTAGGATACATGAAAATTATATTAAAAGGTTAGTATCCATAAATATAGATTTATTGGAACCCAGACACACCTATTCATTTTAGTTTTATATAAGGCTTCTTCTCCATTATAGCAGCGGAATTGTGCAATTGAGACAGAGGCTATATATGGTGTTTTCTCTACACTGCTGCCCATGGCACTAAAAACTGGTGAGAATATATGACATGACACCATGTGAGTGCTGCATGTTTCACTAGTCTGTGTGAAAAAAAAATTTTTTTTCCAGATGTATCAAGTCTCTCTGTAGATCAGCGTCAGTAGATGAGCCAGTGAAATCAAATTTTTTTTTAAGTTTTTATTTATTTATTTGTCAGAGAGAGAGCAAGCACAGGCAGAGTGGCAGGCAGAGTCAGAGGGAGAGGCAGGCTCCCCGCGGGGCAAGGAGCCCGATGTGGGACTTGATCCCAGGATGCTGGGATCATGACCCGAGCCGAAGGCAGCTGCTCAACCAACTGAGCCACCCAGGCGTCCCGAAATCAAAAATTTTTTAAAGATTTTTTTTATTTATTTGACAGAAAGAGATCACAAGTAGGCAGAGAGAGAGAAAGGAGAAAGCAGGCTCCCTGCCAAGCAGAGAACCCGATGAGGACTTGACCCCAGGACCCTGGGATCATGACCTGCGCTGAAGGCAAAGGCTTAACCCTGTGAGCCACTCAGGCGCCCCTAAAATCAATTTTTAAGATAGGGAGCACAGGCTTTGATCCCCAATTAGAGAAAATGTTTCCTTTTAAAAAAGAATTCAATTCTGATATTTAACATATTTATATTTTTGAAAACTATTATATTTTAAATTGAATCAGTAAAATTTCTAGGTATTTGCTTTTTCTCTTGTCATCTAAGTCTCTATATAATATCCTCACTTTTGATTCTTAACCCACAAAGACTAAAACTGTTATTACCTGACCCTTTACAGGAAAAAAAAAAAAAAAAACCCTGCACTAATGGGTCCTCTATACTAGTTGTTTTTCCTCTATACTAGTTGTTGTTTTTCAAGGATGCTAACAATTTCTGCACTGTGACTTGGTTAGAATGACCTTATTTTATTTATTTATATATATATGGTAATACAAGTCAAATCTCTGGTAATACAAGTCTGTACTTGTTGTTTGTATCTTTAATATTTTAAAAGCTACTATAAATCATTATAAAATCCAAACAGTATTGTAGTGGCCTTGAAAACTGAACTCACTGGAACTGTAGCCCACAAAGGCCACTGTAACTTAGCACCTAAATATAGCCCAGGCTGAGTATCTGCTAAATATAAAAACATCAACATTCTTCACAGGCTTTAAAGGTCAACATACTTAATCTTCATAATACAATATTGAAAACTTCCAACACACGATTCAAAATATTCATTATATGGGGGCCCTGGGTGGCACAGTTATGCAAGCATTGGACTCTTGGTTTTGGCTCAGGTCATGAATTCAGGGTCTGAAGATTGAGCCCTGTGACAGGCTCTGAGCTCAGTGGGGAGTCTGCTGGAGTTTCTCTTTCTCTTTTTTAATATTAAATAAATAAATATTAAAAATTCAACATATGAAGATCTAGGAAAATCTCAATTCACATAGAATATACAATCAACAGATGCCCAACATTGAGATGGCACAGATGTTGAAATTATCTGACAAAGACTTTAAATATTCCAACAAGCAAGTACTAATACACTTGAAATAAACAGGAAGAGAGTGTCTATGAGGAAACAAAATGTAGAGAAATGAGATGGAGATATATAATTAAAAATTACAATAACAACAATAAAACCTATTGATATAGGTACCTATAGTGATGGCTCTAAATTCATCCTCTGTTTGAATGAGACTAAGAAGTTGAAATTAGGCTGAGAACTTTTTTTTTCTCATTTACCATAAAATATTAATACTCCAGAATTAGTATATAAGAACTTCTCTAATTTCTTCTACTAAGTATAAATTCCTATCCATATACAAGATATTCTGATTTGGGGTTAAGAGATGGCAATAAAAATATATTTAACAGCCACCTAGGATATTTCTGATACATGTTTATAAAGACCACACTGCCTTAAATGATTCCTGATATAAAGATCATTCTTGTGAAATTCTATTGATTTATATTTCTTTGGTAATTATAAATGCACTTCTCTTCTTTAGAGACTCATTTCATACCACCCCCTTTGTGCTTCCATGCCTATATTTGTTACAGTTAACAATTAGGATATGTTGACTTGGAATTACTTTAAAAAGTAAAAAAAAAGAAAAGAAAAATTGGTGTCAGATTTGGAAAACTGCACTGAGGAATTAAGAAGGGTTAAACTGAAGCAAAACATATTTAGGACTTATAACTCACCTTAGTAAAAGAAATATCCACTGTATTATAAGTGAAGTGCCTTATCTAATTTATTTTATGTACTGATTTTCAAGTATAGATAATGGTCTCTAAGCAGATAACTGTAGAATGTTAGACTATGTAAAATAATGTGTGAAAGATTGAAGTAGGGCTGAGATTTGTCTTATAAAAGTGGATATGTTTATTCAGAGGTGCATGGGTGGCTCAGTCAGTTAAGCACCTGCCTTTGACTCAGGTCATGGCCCCAGGGTCCAGGAGGGATCAAGCCCCATGTCCAGCTCTCTGCTCAATGGGGAGACTGCTTCTTCCTCTCCCTCTACCGGCTGCTTCTCCTGCTTGTGTTCTCTCACTTTCTCTCTTTGTCAAATAAATAAATAAAATCTTTAAAAAATAGAAATATTCTGGTCAGACTATTTCAGTTTGTTCAGATATGCTTGCCATGAAATTATTATGGATATGAACCCTGTAACTTTTTTTGTGTGTTGACAAAATGATGAGACTGTGGACTCATTTATATATCTATATATGGCAGAATATCAGTTACTCTGTCTCTTCAGTGCCCTAGCTACTGAATCAGCAGTATAGAACTAACAGTATGCACATAAAGTGCATATGGCCAAATAATAACAACATCTACATTTACTGTGTTTTTATTCTGTGTCATAATTTTGATTCACCATTTTTTAAAATTCTCTCAAAATCCTGTAAGGGTGTTATTTCTATTTTATATGGTAGACATCATGGGTTCAGGAAAATCCTGTAATGTTTTAAAAATCACACAACTTGTATTTGAGTTATTTAATCACTGATGAGTTTGACTACAAAATTTGTCTTCTTAATATCTTATACTGCTTCATGTATTAGGAGAGCAAAATGACTGCCCAATCTTTCAAAACAAAGATCCAATTCTTTTTCCAAGTTATCATGTCATGTTCTTAGTAACTGTGTGTTCATGGGAATAGTATGTTAGTCTAATCTACTGAGATACTTAAAATTAGAAGGAATAACAAACTCCTGGACTACAAATATCAAACCCAGGAGCTCAAGACAAGTTATCACACAACTTAGAATTCTATAAATGTGTTTGATATAAAGGCATTCAATAATGTAGAATATAGAAGTTTAAAAATTTTTCTATAAATGTGTTTGATGTAAAGGCATTCAATAATGTAGAATATAGAAGTTTAAAAATTTTCTTTGTAATTTTAATATGTACTGTGTAATATTCATCTCTTACAACTCCATCTTCCAGTGTGATAGACAACATTATCTCTTCTTTTTTTGTGACAAACCTTCAACAATTGAAAATAATTCCCATTTCATTTTTTTTCTCCTCCACATTATCTTCCCTTTTACATTAGATCTGACTTCTGGTTACCTCAGTATCCTTGCCTGGTGTGCCTTGGCACACAACTGCAATCTACATCCTTCCAATATCAAGCCTATCCAGACATAAATTCAATACTCCAAAAGTGTTCTGGCTAGAGTTGCAATTATTTTGGGTTCAAGATTTTTTGTTGAAAAGAATGAAGCACAAAACAATAACTGCCTTAGTATAATAGTACATGCATAATGTACCTGCATAAGTGTATGCCTTTTAGTTTGGGAGTGTCATTTGTGTTTGGATACCATTTTTTCTTTGCTTTTGAGACTCAGGGTGACAGACTGGAGCCAAGGATTAAGGAAGTATATACTTGATTTTATTCTGTCCTCCAGACTTTTTCTAAACTTTAGGCTTTTATTTCAGGAAAAAGTGATTTTTAGGGTACTGACAAGTTGACTTTCTAGTTAACCAGAAGGCCAATGAGACCAAATCCTTATGTCTCTTTGGTAAAAATGGTATTTTTATTGAATATTTTATATTTGCTTTATTATAAAAAATAACCATGGTGGTCCAGGTACGTATAGTCCCTAAATTCTAACTGCATCTTTAAAATAGAATCTTAGGATATAATCAGAATCTGATTTGCATCTTATATTTAACCTCTGTAAAGGTCCTTGAGCGTGAACTCTTGCTATTTCTAGGATGCATGAGTGAAAAATAGGAAATCTCTTATAGTCCTTTTCCTCATTTCCTGTGTCTTACAAACACACACACACACCACCTAGAGATGAGATGATTTTCAATATTGTTGCATCATTTTGTTAGAAGACATGAGATGGAAAGGATTAATCTTGTCAGTCCCATATCCTTAACTGTCACTGGTCTCAAACTACTTATTTGTCATCGGCTTTAATGAGTAGATTTGTTTCAGCTGGTGATTCTTCAGACAGTATGATTCCACCCACTGTCTCTCACTGATCCAGTATTACTATTAGAGTAGAAAAGGTTGTGATAAGATTGCTAATTATGTTACACATGCATGAACTGGTCACCTTGTTTTACATTCCTTTCCTTTCCATTTTCTCAGTAAAATCAGCCTCTTTCTTTCACAATTGTTTATGGGCACCTCTGGTTTCTTTTTAAAATATTTTAATATGTCTTTGCCTAAATAAGACTTTCTTATTCTAGTTTTACTTGGGAGAGAGTAGAATGGAGGGTTTAAGTGCCCAAATTTTAGAGTTGAGTTGTATGGGTTTGATTGTGAGATCTACTAGTGACAAGCTATTTAACTTTGGCTACGTTCTATAATCTCCTCAAATCTGAGCTTATTCATCTATAAAAGGGAAAACCTACATTAACTAGATCAGATGCTTAATTAATAAATATATTATTTTTATATGTTCAGTATTATGATAGTCTCTGGCACATGGAACGTCCTCAGTAATTTTTAGACAGATGGATATTTTTTAACTTATCTATTTGTTATTTATTTGTCTTAGTGAGAAGAGAATTGAATCCTCTTTAAACAGGAGGAATTTTAAATTATGAGTGTAAAATGATTGCTATCTATTTGACTAAAAAGGCTTAATAAATCTTTACTTTAAAAATACATATTGGGCGCCTGGGTGGCTCAGTGGGTTAAGCCTCTGCCCTTCGGCTCAGGTCATGATCCCAGGGTTCTGGGATAGAGCCCCACATCAGGGTCTCTGCTCAGTGGGGAACCTGCTTTCTCCTCTCTCTTTGCCTGCCTCTCTGCCTACTTGTGATCTCTGTCTGTCAAATAAATAAATAAATAAAATCTTTTAAAAAATACATATGTAATTTTAGGTAATTACATAAGTCATTAGAGAACAAAACCATGTTAATGGTAAGTCATTATGTGATGCATGCTTCCTAATATTATATTGATCTTTTAAATTGTGAGATTTATTAAATATTTTTCAAAAGTACTAAAAGTAGTTCATAGTACTCTGGGGCCACAAAAACAATGCATCCACCAATACTTAGAAGAATTGTCACCATATTTAATCATATCTTCTGTATCAGTCTTTCTGTAAGGAGCATAAATTATTCATATTTCTCAATAGATGAGCTGAACTCTTAAATTTGAATTTAAGAGTTAAATTGAATTTAAGCCTGAACTTTTTAAATTCAGTTCTCTAGGAATGACAGGTTTTCTTCAGATCCTTTCTTCCTGTCTGGGAAGTTCAGCTACAAACATCCTGGTAATTGCAAAGGCTAGAATTACTTTTTGCTTTTTCATTGTTTTTCTAACTTGAAAATATTTGAGTACAAAACATTTAAAACTTGACTGTACTTTAATGAGTTATTAATTAACTTGAGTTAACAAAGTCTTTCTTCCATTTTTCTTGGTATATATCAGGAAACTTTTTTCTGTGAAGGGCCAGGTAGTAAAACATTTTAATTTTGTGGGCCATAAGGTCTCTAAAAGCTATTTAATTCTACCTTTGTAGTGTGAAAGCAGCGAAAAACAATATGTAAATGAATTAGTGTGGCTGTGTTCCAATAAACCTATTTACAGACAGAGGCAACCTACTGGATTTGATCCCCAGGCCTTAGTTTACCAAACTAGTCTAAATCAAGCCCAAACTGAAGATCACAGAAGTGCCAGATTTCTTGGGAAAAACAACTTCTACTTATGTAGGAAGAATTATTAGGTTGTGCCTATCTAGCTTTTACTCAAATTCATGTGATATTCTCTAAAACAGCAAGTAAAAGGACAAAGAGTTGAACAAAGGACTCACTATACCTTGTGCTAGTCCTTGTAACACTTCCTTTCCCAGTCAGGGCATAGATTTGTTCATTTTCAGAGCCATAGTTAGAATAATGGCTTCCAGGCTCCCAGTTTCTCTATGGTATTGATACTGGGTAGGAGATTGCAAAATTCCTCCATTCTAATCTTCTCCAAGGAAAAATTCAGTAGAGAGCTTGGATAGAAAGTTAAAGGAGCAAAGGTTTTATTTAGCAAATTGAAAGTACACTCTGAAGATATAAGACAGGACTGACCAGAGGGTGGATAGCAGCCCACTGGGTTCTGCATTGTGTATTTTTTTTTTAAAACATCTATTTATTTATTTATTTTAGAGAGAGAGTATGAGTGGGAGGGACAGAGAGTGAGGGGGAAAGAATCTTAAGCAGACTCCATGCTCAGGGCCAAGCCTGAGGCAGGGATTGATCTCATAACCCATGAGATCACCATCCACGAGATCATGACCTGAGCCAAAACCAATTAAGAGTCAGATGACTCTTAATGACTGCACCACCCAGGCACCTCTGCATTGTGTCTTTTTATGGAGGTCTATTTGGTTTCCTCATCTTGTCGATATCACACAAGCATGTTTTTCATGCTTGTTTCCACCACCTTCCCATAAGTACCTAAGGGAAACCCACAGAGCACCAAAAGAAGTGCAAATGATATTTTAGTATTATTTGGTATTATAACAGCATTAGGGTTACTGGTAGAAAGATTTTTCTTAAGTGCACACGCTCCAAAGTTGGGGCCATCCCCTGCAGGGCACGCCTTGCGCTTATCATGCTGTGCTAAACAGCAAAAGAGGTAGAGTAAGGGAGAAGGGGTGGTCCCTGCAACTTCCTATTTGGCTTCCTTCTTTCTCCCTTCCTGCACATGTCTGTCTGTCAACTCTAGCAGTATCAAACCCAAATACAATCTTATATTAGAATCCTCCAAATGTTACATATTTTTCTCTAGTGTCACTTTAGATCAAAATAGCTAATACTTTCTTGTTTTATTCTCGGAAAACCAACAATATGCCTTGGCCATTATTATCCCAGGGTTGACTAAGGCAGTGTACTATTAGTATCCTTAACAAGTCCTCAAGAGGGGCATCTGTGTGGAGTCATTAAATGTCTGCCTTTGGCTCAGGTCGTGATTCCAGGACACTGGGATCGAGCCTCGCATTGGGCTCCCTGCTTGGCAAAAAGCCTGCTTCTCCCTCTCCCACTGCCCCTGCTTCTGTTCCCTCTCTCGCTGTGTCTCTCTCTGTGTCAAATAAATAAATAAAAAATCTTTAATAAGTCCTCAAGAACCTTAAATTTCCCCGTGATTCTACTTTTACTCCTGCAGATATGTATGACTTTGATTCGTTTTCTGAAGAGGAGAGTTAACTAAGATTGATTCCATTTATCTACTGGTACTTCTAGTCAAAAAGGACGTAAATCTGCCAAAGAAAAGGAACAGTTTTGTCAATATAAATTATATTACCTACAACATGATTTATAAAGAGGAGTTAAATCCCTTACTCCAGACATGCTAAAATATGTTCAAAATTTTGCAAGGACAGTAATTAAGGGTAATTCATAGTAATTCCAGGTCTCTGTGGCTACTGAGGGCAATAGGTTCTCAACATTTTGAAATCCTTAAGTCACTCACTATATGACGTAAGCTAACTACTCTATAACCTAATCTCTTCCTTGGATGCCATGATATTAACACAGTCCTTTGTCATTTAAAACTAGCTCTTCAGCAGTCTCACAGTGTAGCCTACCATTTTATTCGTCATGGGTCTGGACATGCCCTTAAATTCTGACTCAGTAAATGGAAATTACATATACTAATAATGGTATGCAGTGTCAAAAGAGTGTGCATCTTATCTAGATGTGGGTGGCTAAACTAATGAAGCCTCTGCCATCTTGGTTTAATGTCTTCTCCAAACATGATAGTCTTCTTTCTGTAAAATCTGTTTGGTCACTGAAAATACATATTTCTTTGTAAATAACTTTCTTTTGTAAGACTTGCCACCTATAAAATATTATTTTCTTCCTCTTGCACATCTGTTTATTATTGTAATACTCGTACTCCTTTTCCATTACTTGAAGATGGGAGAACCCATGACACTCTACTTCTATTCACAAGCTTCATAACCTCAGAAAGATTTATTAGAATTTTCTTTAGAAAAACTGAATTATTCTTTGGTTGATGGCTCAGATCTTAAAACTAAAACAGAAAAATATCAGAAAGGATCGATTGTAGAATATGATCCATTGTTGTAGCAAACTCTGCTCAAATAATGGAGATCATTACATTGAATAAAACTTGCCAATTAGATAGACACAAGAGTGTTAATATATATACAATGATTGTAGATATCTTTTGGGGTAGTCTATGTTTTTAGAATGCTTTGGAGACAATGAGGAATTCTTTACCTCAACAAGAACTCCAGTTAAGGATGGTTAGCAAAGTAAAGAATGTTCAAATTCTCTAATTCTTAAGGATATGAAAATTGTAAAGATAAGAATGCATGTAAAGTGGGATAAATGGAATCTAAAAACAATTTCCAGACCAAAAATATTACTGGATAGGCAGATTTCCCTTCAGGTAGGTCCTAGTTAGGGCAACTGGGTGGCTTGATTGATAGAGCGTGTGACTCTAAGTTTCAGTTCAGGTCATGATCTCATGGGTCAGGAGATTCAGCCCAATATTGGCATTGGGCTCCCTGCTCAGTGGAAAGATGGCTGGAGATTCTCTCCCTTTGCACCTCCCCCTGCATGCTCATATACTCTCTCTCTCCTACTTTCAAATAAATAAACAAATCTAAAGAAATAAAGAAGAATTCTTTAAGTGGGACCTAGAAGTTATGAAACTGAAAAAGACCAAATCTTTGGAGAATTTCAGTGAGGTTATTGGATAATGCCAGCAACTGAGTAGGAAAAAATAGATCTGGGAGAAATCTGGGTACAAAACTTCGTAAGAATAATTTCTTATGTTTTTAGAAGGGATACTTAATATTACCAGAGAAACTAATATGTAACAATAATTTATAGGAAATTTCTCACTTGAGCAAGGACAAGTAGAACAGTAAACCTTGGTGAAGGAGATTTATTAAAATTGCTTATGTGTAGTGGTAACAAATTGTCCCAGTTTTGTCTGTCTAATTTTTCCCCTTAATTTGTGAATTATTTTTTGGCACTTACTTCATTTCAGAACTTGAAAGATGTCATCACATTGTCAGTCTTGTTGTTGCTCTTTTAAAGTAATGTGTCTGTTTTTTTCTGCCTTTAAGATCATATCCAATTTTGATTTTCAACCATCATAATGTGTATAGGTGATTTTTACTATTTTTCTCTTAGCTTTCATAGAAACTTCTTTAATATGTAACTTAACGATACATCAGTTTTGGCAATTCTCAAATATTGTTTCTTCCCCAGCCCTGTGACCAGCATTCTCTCTTTTCTCCATTTTTGGGACTTTAATTTCACATGTATTAGAACTTCACACCTAGTTTCATATTTTTCCTATGGTCCGTTGAATTTTTTAGTTTTTCTTTCCACTATTTAGCACTATTATTTTCTAATAAACTAGTTCCTCATTTATAAAGATTATTCTTTACAGTGTCCATTCTGCTGTTAATCTTTCAAAGAGTTATGAATTTTAATTACTATGTTTTGTGGTTTAAGAAATTTCACTGGAGATTTTTTTTAAGGGAGTTGAGTTTTGTGAGAAAATTCTGCTCTAATTTCCTCAACATATTATTCATATTCTTTCTCTGTAAATTTTAATAAGAAGGTCATCTGTGGTTCTATTTCTGTTGTCTGTTTCATTCTTCTTCCTATTTCTTTGTTAACCTAATTTTTTAACTGATTTTTTTCATATCATAAGTGAAAAATTTTACAGTATCAAATGCTGTCATTAATCTTCATCCGTAGGATTTCAGCCTATCCTCTCACAGGTAGAAGGAATAGGAGATTACTTTAGTTCAATAAAGATTTAATCTCAATCAAGGCTGATTTGCATTTTATAAGGGCTGTATCCACCTCTCTTTCACGTGCTGTGCTAGGATATAACTCTCTCTCCAGGCATCAAAAATTAGAGTGCTTTAATTAATAAGATAACCTTTTTAGTATCATTTAAGTCTACCTCAGGTTCCACTGTGCTTTTAAGAAGCCTTTGTTGATGTTTTTAGCTTCTTGCTCTGTGCAATTTAAGAATTTTTAAAATGCCAGGAGGAGAAACCATAAAGCAGAAGAATCACTTCTTTGTGGCTCTCTTCTGTCCTGATAGCCTTAGGAGTTCAAATCCAATATTTTTTCTTGCCGGTCCCTTGAGTCTACCAAGAGCAATGCAAGATTTCCTGTGGTTAGCTATGGTCATTTTTCTTGATTCTTGGCTTCTTGCCCTGAAATCAGCTAACACCCTAAAGGGAACAGTTCTTTAAATGAAGTCTTACTTTCTTTCTCTGACCTTAGCCCCTAAAATCTTGGCTTCCTTAGACTCTATGATATTTTCAAGCCAGATTTCTAAAATTGGTCTCAATTACTCCATGTTAGCTGAAAGAATAAGCTGAGGCTTGTGCTAGGCCTGTCTCTACCTTACAAAAATGACTGTGACTTTCTTAAATATTTTTAAGGCATCATTTTCTTTCAGTGCAGAGATCTGACAATTAACTGTAAGATGCCACTGGTTCTTTCTACAGCAGTATGTCATTAACAACATGTTCACAGGGAAGACCATAACTATAGAAAGAGACTCTAAAGTTATTAAACTAACCATTGTACTTCCCAATTATAAAATAGTTACCTGTACAGATTTTTGTGCTAACCAGGTTAACTGTCTATAAACAAGGCACTCCTTGTAAATTCAGTTATACAAATCATTGCTCCTAATGTAAATGTCCTTTTAGTTTCTGTTTATTTCTCCACTAAAATTATTTATTCAGTTGTAAGAATAATTTATACATCTCTCTAATTTTGGTATATAATTTTGAATTCTTCTGTTGCATTATCAAATTAATTGTGTTTTCCAAACAAATTAAATTCTTCCTTCTAAAAATTTTCTGGTGAGGGCCAAATAATAATAAAAAAATGAAATTAGAGTTAACTTTTGCAGAAAAAAAGGATGAGAAGTTGAATTTATGGTAACCTGATAATACCATCATGGGCAAAAGTAATAATAGAAGTAACTGTGATGTAATAAACTGGTTATTTATCTGACTCTCCACCATTCTTACATCGCTTTTGTCAAACTGATACATAGAAACTGACTCCTAAAGGTTAGCTTCATCCTTTTGAAATAGGAACACTAGTAACTTTTGGCAAAAAATGCAGTTTCTCTAATAATGCAACCAAACCATAATAGAACAAGAAACGGATTTTTTCAGCATGAAACAGAAATTTTCTTAGTTAATATGATCAGGACCTATAATAGGTCATTCAGAGAAGACTTGTGTTAAGAAGATATATTTAAAAAATAGACAAATTATGGGGTACTTGGATGGCTCAGTGTGTTGAAGCCTCTGCCTTCGGCTCGGGTCATGATCCCAGGGTCCTGGGATCAAGCCCAGAGTTGGGCTCTCTGCTTGCCAGGGAGCCTGCTTTCCTTCCTCTCTCACTGCCTGCCTCTCTGTCTACTTGTGATCTCTGTCTGTCAAATAAATAAATAATTTTTTTTTTTTAAAAGAGACAAATTAAATGAAAATTTATTTTAATTTTAAACATAGCATCATATTTATTCATGAATTTGTTGCTTAATACTCTGCTTTTAATGTGTAGCTGTGCCATCTTTCCTGAATAAGTCACACCTTATAATTGATTGACTTTTATGTAAAGTGGAGGAAGCATGTAAAGATATTTTCAGTCTATGCAGAATAATCTACACAGAATCTGTAAAGGTAGACATTTTTCTCAGTTTGTGATCGACTTTTAACCCATTCATTGGACTTTTTTTAGTGATATGAATATATCGTGATTTTTTAAAAAGCATTCAATTTAGTTTTTCTTTACAAATGACAAAAGTTTTTTCACACCAATATTTATTTGGTTCATAATACTTTTTAAAATGTGTCTTAGTCCATTTACTGCAACAACATACCTTAGACTAGGTGGCTTATAGACACAGAAATTTATTTCTCACAGTTTTGGAGGCTGAAAAGTCCATGATCAAATTCTGGCAGATTCAGTGCCTGCTGAGCACCTGTTTTCCTAGTTCATACTCAGACATCTTTTCTCTGTGTGTTCTTATGGTAGAATAGCTGAGGGATCTCTTTGGGATCCCTTTTATTAGGGCACCTATCTCATTTGTGAGGGTGCTAATCACCCTTTCAGAAGCCCCACCTCTCTATACCTCACACTGGGGACTAGGTTTTAACATATTCAGGGATACTACATTCAGTCTAGATCAAAATGCATAGTTCTAAAATAAAACACAATTTACAAAATTTACTTCAGAAATGAAAACAAATGACGTTGGGAAGTATTCACTCAATTTGTGTGAATACTTGTCTACTTTTACTTCATAAAGTAGAGCTCTGTTACTTCCATGGTTCCTGTGGAACTAGAAATTAGTGTTTTCCTGTCATTCAGCCAAATCTTGAGGTGTTTCTTGATATAACAAGATAAAGAATGAACAGCTTGTGAGAATGTGTGGAGGATGGCAGATTTTGGAGAAAGAGGTGCAGTTACTGGACTAGGTAGTTTATAGAAGGTATCAAGAACAAGGATCAGAGACAGGTCAGGAAAGTAGGAATCATTAACGTGTGTCATATTTGCAAAACTTGTATATTCATAAGTTTCCCCTTGTTCAGTGTTATGGAAAACTTAATATGATTAGAATTTCTACTTTTATTTATCCATGTTATATAAATGGGTTACAGTTGGCTCTCGTATATTGGTATCCCATCTTTTACTTCTTCAGAGTAGACCTATATCCATTAGTTCAGCCAAACTCAAATTTTTACATATGTAGTTATTTTAATCATAACTTCAGAAAGCAGATTTTTAGCAATTTAGAGCTAATGGCTTGGCATACCTCACAAAAATACACCTAACATTTGTGAGCCATAAATACAATAAATCTTTGGGCTATAAATTACCCCAAGCTTTGGGCTATAAATTACCTGAGGTCTCTTACTCAGACTCCTCATGATCTGCTGGGTGACATCATCTGGATTCTTTGAATGCCCTTCTCTCCTTCACCCTCTTTCTTTTCTGGATAATGGCCATATTCTGGGTGGTCATTTTCTCTGAAGGGTCTCAAGCCATGAGGGCTTTCTCACATATAGATCTGTCAACACCTCCCCCCCCCACCGACTAAAGCTTTTTGTGCACTGTTGCCATCTTGTTGTCAGAACCTTTTCTTGATCAGTCCCTAATTCAAACTCATGACTTTCCACTTCAGTAATACCATTTTAAGGTTTGAATACCATTCTGTACTCACTGATGAGGAGTATTTATTTGATAAAGAATGAAGCCTGTTAGGCGCCTGATGGGAACTAAAAAGTACACTTGTGATGAGCACAAAATGGTGCATGGAATTGCTGAATCATTATATTGTACATCTGAAAGTAAAGTAACACTGTATGTTAACTAACCAGAATTAAGACAAAAAAAAAAAAAAGAATGGAAAGGATTTGAGTAGAGATGAAATTTCAAATCTCCAGAAGAAGAAACTGAGAAATGAATGAGTAAACATAAAACATTCTTCTTTTTCTTTCTTTATTTTTTTAATTTAAAAGAAAAACAGATTGACTGGGTGGTTCAATCAGTTAAGCATATGGCTTTGGCTCAGGTCATGATCCTGGGGTCCTGGGATCAAGGTCCGGTTGGGACTCATCTTGCTTGCTAAAGGTGAAAATAATAATATATTTTATATATATATATATATATATAAAATAATATAGGTATATAGGCATATAGGATATGTGGAAAATATATTTCACAAAAAATGGTAAGGATGTTTTTGGAATTATGTTATTTTTTAGGTGACTCAGTCAGTAAAGTGTCAAAGTCTTAGTTTCAGGTCAGGTTTATGAGATCTAGCCCAGTATAGGGCTCTGGGCTGGGTGTGGAGGCTTCTTGGGATTCTCTCCCTCTCACTGCCACCCCCCTCCTGACCTTGCATTGTGCTCTCTCTCCCACTCTCTCTCAAAAAACAAACAAACAAACAAACAAACAAAAACCCCCAAAAAACAAAAACAACAACAAACTAATTCAAAGTAAACAGTGATTAAAGAGATATTTTTATCTTTAGAGGAAACACTAAAAATATACAGAGATATAGCTGAAAATCTGTAAAAGAGATATCTTGATATCTTGATATATATATCTTTATATCTTGATATAATTAAAATAAATGCATTTTAACCAAAAGGATAGTAGAAAAAGGTAACAGAAAACAGAAAGGACAAATAAAAATGAATAGCCGGGTAAGAGACAGAAAAATATTTTATTCCTAATTAAACGAGGATGGGCTTTTTTTAAATTTATTTTTTATTTATTTTCAGCATAACAGTATTCATTATTTTTGCACCACACTCAGCGCTCCATGTAATCCATGCCCTCTATAATATCCACCACCTGGTACCCTGACCTCCCACCCCCCGCCCCTTCAAAACCCTCAGATTGTTTTTCAGACTCCATAGTCTCTCATGGTTCACCTCCCCTTCCAATTTCCCCCAACTCCCTTCTCCTCTTTAACTGCCCATGTCCTCCATGGTATTTGTTATGCTCCACAAATAAGTGAAACCATATGATACTTGATTCTCTCTGCTTGACTTATTTCACTCAGCATAATCTCTTCTAGTCCCCTCCCTGTTGCTACAAAAGTTGGGTATTCATCCTTTCTGATGGAGACATAACACTCCATAGTGTATATGGACCACATCTTTCTTATCCATTTGTCCATTGAAGGGCATCTTGGTTCTTTCCACAGTTTGGCGACCGTGGCCATTGCTGCTATAAACATTGGGGTACAGATGACCCTTCTTTTCACTACATCTGTATCTTTGGGGTAAATACCCAGTAGTGCAATGGCAGTGTCATAGGGAAGCTCTATTTTTGATTTCTTGAGGAATCTCCACACTGTTCTCCAAAGAGGCTGCTGCACCAACTTGCATTCCCACCAACAGTGTAAGAGGGTTTCCCTTTCTCCACATCCCCTCAACACATGTTGTTTCCTGTCTTGCTAATTTTGGCCATTCTAACTGGTGTAAGGTGATATCTCAATGCGGTTTTAATTTGAATCTCCCTGAGGACTAGTGATGAGGATGGGTTAAATTTCAAAAGTTTGTAATAAGAAAGTGAAGGCTGAACCATGCGCTGTCTAAAAAGGACGCTAAAAGTACGTTGAAAGATAAATTATGCAATTACTCGTCATAGGACAGGTGCAGGCTGCAAAGCAAGAAAAAATACCAGAGACAGAGAGATTTTTACTATCTCTGAGCTAATTAGCATATTAACAGTCTAAAAAATATATAAAACAAAAACTGACAGAAGTAAAAGGAGAATTAGATAAGCCTATAAATTCATGTAAAAATTTCAATTCTCATTTCTGAGTATTTTAAAAATCTAAATCAGAATATTTACCCAATGTCTCAGATCCTTCCAACTTTAACATCTCACTCAGAATAAAAGCTAAAATCTTTACTGTGTCTGCAAAACTCTATAGCATCTCCTCTCAATTCAGCCCCCTAACTTGATTCCTTTCTTCAGATACCCTGTCCGTTTTGCTGTATTACAAAACCCCCATCATGCTTCTGTTTCAGGGTTTTAGTATTTTTCATTTTCTCTTTCTAGAACAACCCTCCTTTAGGTCGTACATGGTTTGTAATCTCATCTTTTTCAGGTTTTTATTCAAATGTCATAATCTATGGGCAGGCTTCATCCGCCCATCAAATTTAAAACATCCACTACTTCCCGCAGCAGTGGATATTCTCCCTTCATCATGAATTTTACTCAGTTTTATTTATCACGTACACCTTCCCTATGTATTTTTCTTGTCTAGTTGTTTATTACTTGCTTCCATGCGCTAAGATATAAATTACATGGGGGAGGGACTCATAAGTTTTGTTCCCAGTTGTATCCTCAGTACTGAGAACAGTGCTTGTCCATATTATTGAATGAAAAATGAATACATAATTAAACAATATTTCTCTAATCCAGTGGTGGTTCTAAAACGAAAATACCCTATGACCAAACAAAATGCAGATTAAAGCCACTTAGGGAATAAAATGTAAAGAATTAAAGGTTTGAAAAGGAACATTTTGGTCTAACTCAATCTTCATTTTACCGTTGAGGAACCTGAGATCCAGAGAGGTTTGCCTAGTGCACAGCAAGAGTGAGTTGCAGAATACACCACTTTATTTATTTATTTATTTTAAAAAAGATTTTATTTATTTATTTGACAGAGAGAGAGAGGTCACAAGTAGGCAGAGAGGCAGGCAGAGAAAGAGAAGGGGAAGCAGGCTCCCTGCTGAGCAGAAATCCTGATGCGGACATGATCCCAGGACTCTGAGATCATGACCTGAGTTGAAAGCAGAGGCTTAACCCACTGAGCCACCCACGCACCCCAATACACCACTTTATTATACATTTTCTCTTTCATTATAGGGGCCATCCCAGAATCAGGGCTCATTGAAGTTTTCTGTTTATCTCACATAGAATTAAAATAAATTAGTTGCCAATGTTTTTAAACATTAACATATTCCTCATAAGAGTTTAAATACCATCTTCTCTTGAAAATTGGAACATTTGCAACATAAGATCCATATTTCCATTTTGCAATAATTTCCACTGCTTAGATGAGGCATGTGTTTGCAAATCTGCTTCCCTTTCTGTTTACTTCATCTTCCTGGTCCTTGTAGATATCTGATTTTGCAACTTTGGATCCTTCTTTTCATATTTTGTTTTATGTATATGCCTATAAAATCATTGATTCTAGTAATTATAACATAACAATGGACTGAGTAGAAAATAAACTAACCTTACTACAAGGAAATTTAAATGATGCTATTCAAAATTTCAAAATTTCTCTCCCATATATTCTTAATAAATATTCATACACATCTATTTAAATGTGCTTTTCAGGATTTCTATCTCCATCAGAAGTTCTCCCACCTCAGTTACCTAAGGAAGTAATCCATCTGTCATTCACATTTTGTTATAGATTACATAATAAAATCATGCTTTTTATTTTCCAGAATAATCAGGCTTAATTATCATATTAATTGTAAGTCTTAATTGAGAAATGTGAAAGTTATAATTAATATATATACATTTTTAAAATTTGAGATGCTGTGAAGAAAGCTCAAGCCAGGTTCACTGTGTGGGAATAGTTTTTGATAGTCAAAGAGAAGTACCTGCTATACAGAGAGTTTCAGTACAGTTAAAAGAGGGATAATAAGAAGTAGGAGAGATATTTATGTTAAATTTCACCCAACTGTGTGGTTTTGCTGCTTGTCCTTGGTATATACGCTGATGCCAAACTCCTGAATTAATCTTGCCTGACCCAAGGTTATGTTCCTATACATAGGCAGTTTTCTAAGGAAAACAAGGCTCATATTTTTATGAATATCCAGCTTCCTTATATCAATCTTGTCTACTACTTAATTGTTGATAATATCAACCATATGTACAGGCTGTTTGGCTCCAGCTCTAACGTGGAATATTGGATATATTTTTAGTGAAAATGTGAATTGAAGGGAATCCAAGCCATTAGTTTATTTCCCTCTGTTTTAATGACATTGTAAATAATTTTCTCTGGTTGTTTTATTTTTCTTTATTGCCCACACAGCCTCCTACATAGCCAAATTCATTTCTTGATTGCATATTGGTGACTGAACACGTAGGTGCTTACTAAAATAAATGTGCTGATGAGACATATGAGCACAGCTTTTTCCCAGCTAATTTAATATTTTTCCTTTAATGTCTGCATAATATTTTGCTTTTCTAAACTGTCTAACTGGCACCGATAACCAATTTTGCAAGATTATGTTCTCTATACTAAATACTCCTATTATCATCTGTCTTGTAGGATGGTTTCTTTTTTCCCTTTGTGTTAGGAAGATTCAATATGATATTCAGGCCATTGCTGCTTAGAGTCTGAAATATTCTCTTTTTCATATTCTTTTATCTATGTCTTTCTTTTTCCAAGAGGAAATCACCTACCTCAGGGCATAACAAACTTTTCTTCTAGAAAAAAAAACATTTCTTTCAGCTGTAGGTGGTAAGCATAAGACATCAGAATGGCATAATACACTTCACCTAAAGAGAGATGATACTTTCGGCTTCTTCTGAAGTTTTGTTTGCATCAACATGACATTGTCAATGCAATATTAGATTACATTGTTGCTTTTGCTACTTACAAAATTATGGTGACTAGATTTTGGAAAAAGATCAATAAGTGTCAGTTATGAAGATTCTGTCATTTGCCCCATACCACATCTTTAATGTAAAAATATGATTACTCATTCTGGGCTTTGTTCTACTACTGGAGAAGATGTGCTCTGTTTTATTTGGGGGAAAGAATTCATTTATTAATGGTAGCTGAAATGATAATTCCTCCTGACATTTGTGCACTTATTGCGGCTCTATTTTGTCCATTTTTAAAAATTTGGTGTTAAAAATTTACATCAGATCATAATAATTTGGCCTATAAATATTAGGATATATTCTTACACTGTTTAGACTCATTGAGGAGCTCCATTTATATGGCTTGTTTGAAATCCAGAATGTGCTGGCAAGAGATAGACATGTCTTATGCTTCATAAGACCCTTATTGCCTTTCTACTCTCACAGAATTCTCTTTTGTGCTCCTCGATGAAGATTGGACAAAGTACTCTGATTTCAGGTAGGGATTTGGAATTTGATTCTAAAACTATCTTTATTAGAGATGTAGGGAATCACATAGCAAATAGTAGATTACGACTCATTGAATAGACCTGGATGTGATAGTTAAACAAAACAAAACAAGACAAAACAAAAAATCCTGACGCATTTGTGTAAAGCTTATGTTCTAATTCACTCATTTGTTCGTTACACAAATACACATTGAGTGTTAAGAAACTGACTCTAGAGGGGTGCCTGGATGGCTCAGTCAGTTAATCATCTGCCTTCAGCTGAGGTCATGATCTTGGGATCCTGGGATCCAGTGCCACGTTGGGCTCCCTGCTCTGCAGGGAGTCTGCTTCTTCTTCTCTGTTTTTTCCTCTGCCCCTCCCCCTGCTCATGCTCTCTTGTTCCCTTGCTCTATCTCTCAGAATAAAAAATAAATAAATAAAATCTTTAAAGATAGAGTTAGAATGCTAGGGTTCAAATTCTGTGTTTGCCACTCATTAGTTGTTTATAAACTTGTGCAAGTTCAATTCTTTTAGAGGGTGAGACTTCTAAATCACAGGTCTTCTAATTCTCAAATATGTTGTAAGAATATCTTTTTAATACCTACACAGAATTATTACTCAGTAAGTACTAGTCACCATTAGTAGTTTCTCTGCATGCCAAAACTATTTTGTGTTCAAGGAGAATTAAAAAAAATTGCAAGTCATGGAATTAGAGCAGATAAGTGGAATCAATCTTAATATATTGTGAGGTCAATGGATACATAGAGATGATATAGATATCGATGGTATACACAAAGATGATATATAGATGTCTGTGATTTTATATATGTAATATATGTGTATATACACATATTTATTTATATTTATACATGGAAAGAAAGTTGGGAAATAAAAAATAAACTTCCTTTATTGGAAGGCCTGGGAAGATTTCAGATGATGCTTGAACACTTGAAATTCACTGGGTGAACAAGAAGGGAAGGGTATTCCAGGCAGGAGGAACAGAATATGTAAGGTTTTATGAAGTGACTGAGTATACTCAAGAAACAGATAAAGGATAGGTTTTACTGGAAAGCAAGTGGACTGAGATGGGACAAGAGAAAAATGAAAGTAAGTACAGAAAGACATAAAGATTCTGCAGTTCTGCAAGGGATGGTTAGCTGAATCCTTAAAGAGTTTAAGCAGAACAATTTATTTAAATGTAATGATTTACCTTAGTGATTTAATTTGCCTTTTAGGAAGTGAGAGAGGTATCTAGAGTGCATGTGGATGTGAAAAGGAAAGAGGTAAGTAGACTATTATTGTAAATTTTGCAATGACCCCAGTGCAATGTGGTTACTGACCTGTATTAAACAATACAGTGAGAAAAGAGAATATGTATATTTATGAAACAGAATCTAATCCAAACACTCTGTAATGAGATGGGAGTGAATTGAGTTGGGAATGGCACCCAACAGCTTGGCCTGACCCTCGCAGGAAAGCACTTTTATCACTAAAATGATAAATCTGGGTTTTTTTTACACTGAATCTCAGTTGCTGGGTTTGTTAGACATCTACACACGTACAGGGTGAGATGTTTGATGATCCAGGGAGGCTGAATCAGAGAACCGTTCTGGAAGTAATCATCTCAAAATGGTAACTGGAACCATGAAAGTGAATGGGATCATCTAGGTATGTAGGGAGGGTACAGAATAGCCAGGGAGGTGTACAGAGACCAGAAGAGACAGCTGGTGCAGTAGCAAAGAGGAACCCCAGGAGAATGAGTGATCAAAACTAGCCCCTGAGATAAATTCTTCAAAGTGCCCCCTCAACTGGGAAATTTAACAAGCAGTGGGGACATTGTAGAATTAGTTCACTGGCATGTTGCTGTTGGAACCCATATTATAGTGTATACAGTAGAAGATTTCTGCTATTGCCAAATGATACTTCATGTTGTAAGACGTGTTTCAAACACTACATGTGCTATATGTTTCCATTTCTATGAAAATATTTATGCATATAGTCAGTAATATATGGCTTTTATATGTAAACATGAAGAATGACCATTCTTAGTAGAGCTATGAATATTCATAGTTTTCTTCTTTAAACTTTTCTGAGTTTTTTTTGGAAAAATAACATGAGTGCATTTTTATAGAAATTAGGAAATATTATTTAAAGATTAACTGTTAAGTGAGGAGAGGAAAAAAGTAGAAGTGAAGTGAAATCCAGAGTCTAAGGAGTTTTATAAGACTGTAGACCTATAATTATGTTTACCTTCTGAAAATAAAGAGTCAATGGAGAGAGAAAGCTAAATATGTGAGGAGAAAGTGCAATCACGAAGAGAGAATGCCCTGAAGAAGGGAGAGAGCATAGGATTCAAGGACAGTTTGATAACATGAAGAGAAAGTCATCCAGGAAGCAGAAGACACTTTTTCCTTGTAACTAATAGAAAGGGATTTAAGGTAGCTGTGAGTTAAAGAAGCTGATGTTTATGAGACTGTAGCTTATCTACTAATGGGAAAACTGATTTTAAAAATTGATAGTCTCCTAAAGTACATGGTAAAAGAAAATACTAATGTACAAGCTCTTATAGTAAGAGCTGAAAAGATTTACTTTAAATATATTAATCTTCTTTATGTAAAGGCCAGGCTTATAGTTAATATGTGAGTCAGGCTAACTATGAAGCAATAAGAAATAGTAGAGATTATTATTACTATTTATTTTAAAAATCAACTGTATATGAACCCAGAATAATCAAACTCACACAAATATGGAGTTGGGTGCAGCAGATAGACCTCGATTTTCCAATCTATTAAAAACAATCACTAAAGTAAATGAACAAATTAAAATAGAATTTTGCAGATAGTGTTCAAATATGCCATATATAGAGAGAGAGAGATAAAGAAATATATATCTCAATATATCAACAGCACTTAATAAAAATATGACTACTCCAGATTCCTTCCTTTTCATCCATGTAGATTAAGCTCCCAAATAGAAAAAAAATATGTTGTCTTCCATTTTCTTAAATAGTTTCACTTTGACAGCTTTCTGAATAGAAATTCATGAATACAAATATGGTGATCCTTTTCAAATTATGCATGAATTCTTTGCATAACTATTTGTTTTGTGTGTCTATGCTGGCTTTTAGCTAAGTAAGATTTCAAACAATAAGAATGAGAAACCAATACAAATTACAACAGAATTTATTTTGAACAAAATGAATTGGAATGTAAAATATCAAACTAATATCTATAAATGGGATTTTTTGGAAATGCATGAGTTTTTTACATTGCTCTCATTACTTTTTGTAATATTAGGATAACTTGTTTCCTACCTTTATGTTTGGAGGCAAAGATTGTGGGTTATAATGTTTTACAGAGAGTATGATCTAAGCTTGCAGATATCAGAGCATTGAAAATAAGTAATATTTGCCAACTTATTTTTATTATTACCTTCTAGAGGGAAGGAATCAGCCAAGGGTTTTCTTAATTTTCCATCATATTAAGAAATCATACACTTTTATATTTGCACTGCTGTTCAAAGTCACGGTATAGAGTAACCTACAGGCATTCTTACTGGGACCAGGGGTACATACAGACAAAAATGAATTTTCATTAATAGTGTTACATTATTTTTAAACATGTTGATATTTATGCTTTGGAAATTAGGTAAATAGTGCTTGAAAAAAGTGCTTTTGAATGTCTTGTAAGAGAAAATGATAATGCTTATATAATTCTATATCACCAATGAATTTTTAACTGGCTACTCTTTTCGGTACTTTGCCGAAAAAGAGCGTATTTTCCACGGCATTTATTCTTTGAGGTGAGAGCATCACAAATTTCCATATAGTTTGTGTTTTAACTTGGCCATTTAAATCTCCCTGATGTTTGACCCAAATTCTGGAAATAGAAAAAAAAAATGTATGAAATAGTTGTATTTTACAGATTTCTTAGTAAAATCAACAATGTGGCACTTTGTTTTATATACTCCTATAATCAAAAGGACCCATTAAGTAACAAATAATATATTTGAACCAATTTGTAGGCATTCTGCATATTATATGTGGACTAAACAAAATATCAGTAATTAACATAAGATATTTATTTTATATTTGTGAATACTGTTATTGCTGTTGCATATCAATTTGGAAAGTATGTAGAAGAACAAATATTTTTGTTAAATGCTTTATCAAAAGATTTTTAAGCTATAAATATTAAATATAAATAATTTTATTAATTTTAATTATCATACTTTTAATGAGTAATAGTTTTATCTTTGTTGCTACTGACTATATTTGTGCATATTTTAGTTGTTTCTAAATGCTTAACATACATCAGGTGACAAATTCTTAATTCAGGGTTTAAATTATTAGTTAAGTCAGTTAGTTCTTTAGAACAGCTCAGTTTAAGAATGAACATTAGAAGACTATCATATATCACAGTTATAACTTATATACATGGCTAACAGACTGCTGGATGGAAAAATTATTAATTTAACAGAGTTTTTTATACTACAAAATACAGTGGGATTAGAGAATTACTGATATATGTATAGAATTAAAAAAAAATTTTTGTTTGTCCTACAAATAAAATCTAAGAAGCATATAATCTCAAAGTACTATCCCTAGTTTTGGGAACCTTCTAAATAGCAAATAAAATGTTTATTATAAGCATAGAGGTTCCTCAAAATGTTGAAAATAGAACTGCCCTATGACCCAGCAATTGCACTACTGGGTATTTACCCTAAAGACACAAACGTAGTGATCCAAAGGGGCACGTGCACCTGAATGTTTATAGCAGCAATGTCCACAATAGCCAAACTATGGAAAGAACCTAGATGTCCATCAACAGATGAATGGATCAAGAAGATGTGGTATATATATACAATGGAATACTATGCAGCCATCAAAAGAAATGAAATCTTGCCATATGCGACAACATGGATGGAACTAGAGTGTATCATGCTTAGCGAAATAAGTCAAGCAGAGAAAGACAACTATCATATGATCTCCCTGATATGAGGAAGTGGTGATGCAACATGGGGGCTTAAGTGGGTAGGAGAAGAATCAATGAAACAAGATGGAATTGGGAGGGAGACAAACCATAAGTGACTCTTAATCTCACAAAACAAACTGAGGGTTGCTGGGGGGAGGGGGGTTGGGAGAGGGGGTGGGATTATGGACACTGGGGAGGGTATATGCTTTGGTGAGTGCTGTGAAGTGTGTAAACCTGGTGATTCACAGACCTGTACCCCTGGGGATAAAAATATATGTTTATAAAAAATAAAAAATTAAAAAAAATGTTTATTATAAATAGTAACCTAAATTATTGATGTTTACTATATTCTGAGCTAAGATAATAATTACACTGATTTTCTCACTGAATCTTCATCACACTAGTAAGAGACAAGTAATATTCCAGTTTCCACAAAAGATAGTGATGCATTTCCAAAACCACAGAGTCCTTAAGTATTGACTCCACTATTTAAACTTTGCAGTCTGCTTTCAGAGCCTACATATTTACCCACTATATTTTTGCAGTCTGCTTTCAGAGCCTACATATTTACCCACTATATTATACTGCCAAAGAATGACTTTTTTCTTCCATATATTAAACATGATTTCTACTTATCAAGTGAAGGTGAAATTTCTGCTTCACCTTTTTCTTTAATATTATGTTTATAAAGTAGTATTCATTTCTGATAATCTTTCATCAATTCCTTCTTTTCAGACATCAACCTGAATCTTTTGCATCTTTAATTCTATTCATCATATTTTAATTGTCTTTCAGAAATAGGAGGTAAATCTGGGATGCCCTGTAGCTCAGGTGGTTAAGTGTCTGACTCTTGGTTTTGGGTTCATGTTATGATCTCATGGGTCTTGAGATCCAGCCCCAGGTCAGGCACCACACTCGGTGGGGAGCCTGTTAGAAGCTTCTCTCCCTCTGCCCCTCCCCTCTCATTCTCATATGCTATCTCTCTTTCTCTAAAATAAATAAATAAATCTTGTAAAAAAAGATACAGTAAATTTAAAGTGAGGATAATACCTAATTCTATAAGAACATATATATTATATACCATATAATTATATATTATATGCCATATAATATATATTTTATATAATATATATACATACACAGTGCATATTAATACACACATTTTGTTTTTTGGTTTTGAACTGTCACTAGTTTTTGCCAGCATTTCAAATTTTTATAAACTTCCCTGGAGCAGGTTGAGTATCCACATCTAACATTTATCTATAGCAAGTGTGAGACTAGAAATCTAAGATGTATGTTCCTTGCTTTTATAAAATGGAATTGTTCACTTCTTGCATAACAAATTCTTAGCGTGTCTGTAAATGGCAAATACATTGAAAAAAATATCTATGCATAACAAAACTTATCTTTCCATTGATTTCCATATTAAAAGTTTACCAAGTTAAAAATGTGAAAATCAGTGGAAGGGACACAAAGTTGATTTCAAGAGCCCATGGAGTTAAATTCAGCTTGGGGCATGGGATATTAAAGAATGATACGAGAGAATCTACAACATGTCTATGTTTTAAGAGTTGAGACATTGTGGGAGCAGTTCAGATAGAGGGTCAGTAGTGAGTGAGCAGAAAAATAGCCCAAATTGTGAAGGGGAGAATAATAATGCTGAGAGTGGCAAATGAAGTTCAATATTAGAGAAATCTTCTGCAATATGTGGATAATAGTAAAACAGAAAGTAATTAGGATAATACTGTACATTTTGCTAAGCAGCATGTCTTTGTTTTGGTGAGCCATTTAACAGGCCAGGTGAACACTGGTTCCATGGTATTTCAAGGTATTAAGTGACCTGGCAGATAGCCTAGTAAAAGAAAAGCACTTTGAGAGTGTTTATGTGCAGTTGTTCAGAATCCCATAACAATGATTACCGACTAGATTTTAGTCAGTAATCTTAACAATCACTTGATTTTAGCCAAAAGGCCGAGAGGCGATTAGTAATCTTACAATCAGATAGTAAAATAACCTGTGTGGCCTTACTGGTTTTTAATTTATCATTTTAGTAACATAATGATTAATTTTAATTTTGACTAGGGAGAGATGTTACATTAAAGTGTTAAAGTGTGTTTGTTACGTGGGACAGATGTCTAATTTATATATTTATCTAAGTTTATTGCTTATGCATATAGATCAAAACAACTAAAATGTGTTCTTATTTTTTAAATACAAAAGCAAAAGGAAAGAAAACAGTGACCACAGTAATAAAATTCCTTGAGTGTGTTAAGAACCTGACAAAGGTAGTCTTATTTTCATTGGCAGAGATCCCTTAGTAGAAAGCAAACTAATAGACATTAGTTAATGCTTGATATATGTCCATTTTCATATCTACCCAAATATTCCTTATCTGTAGGCATCTTTTCAAAAATACACCAAATTTCTTAACTCCACAGATACCTAATTTAGAATAAATGATTGGCAAAGCAGAAAATAGCCTTATGGTTCCTGTGGTCAAATCTCAATTTTAAAATTGAAGAAACTTGCTCCCCCAATAGTAAGTAACTTTTTCTGAATTCTCATTCAAGGATTTTATCATAGCATTCTGGTCTCTGTTATGAAAGACTTCTGAATGCCATTAAAGATGACACTGTGAGTGCGCCTATCTATATATTTTAACTGTTTTAGTTAAGAAGTACATCAGGGTCTCCTGGGTGGCTCTGTAGCTTAAGTGTCCAGCTTTGGCTCAGGTCATGATCTCAGGGTCCTGAGATCCAGGTTGCTTTGGGCTCCACATTCAGCAGGGAGTCTGCTTGGCCCTCTACCCCTCCTCCTGCTCATTTTTTTTCTCTCTCTCTCTCTCTCTAAGATAAATAAAATATATTTTATAAAAGAAATACATCATATTCTGGTTTGGTAATTCTACTCAATGCCCGTTGTAATTTAGAGAACAAACCTAGGCATTATTTGCTACCAGAAGTAAATAATAAAAATCAACTAAGCTGTTTTTTAACTTTGTCGACAGGTCTGGAATCCTAGATGTAATAGAGTCTGTTCCTTTTTGCTTTTCTTAGCTGCTTTTTCTTTTCAGAATGCACCTTTCTCCTATACACTGAAGTGGGTCTCTGGGTCATTTAGAGAATGGATAATGATACTGGAAGGCCTAATCGGCAAAGGCATTACTTGAGAATGAGTTGGGGGAAGTCAGAGGGGGTAACTTTTAAGATTCTGATGGAACCAGACAGGTAGAGGATGAACAAGATAGTCAGTGTGTTCGCAGCAAAATGGGACAGGTGAAACATGTTGTTTATTGTCTGTCACTCCTCATAAGGATATAAAATTGATGGAGGCACTTTGGTTCACTCCTATATTTCCAGTCACTAGAATAATGCGTATCACATTGTTGAAACACAGTAAATTTTTGTTGAGTGAATGGTGATGCTCTGTATTTTCTGAGAAATATAAATTGGATGTCTCAATAAACCAATAAATATTGTATGGAAATAAATTGCATATATGTATTTCTTCGATTCCAGTGACCTTATTTAATTTTGGGGGAAAAGACTGCCTTAGACCTATCAGTTTTGCATCCTAATAATGATAAGGCAGTTTTTTATGTTAAAACAGGAAAGTTAACACAAATATATATTTCAAAATTAATAGAAAAAATGTAACTAAATATTGAACCAAGTGTAAGTTAAGAAGAATTGCAGTAAAATGTTTAGGGAGTTTTTGGGCATAACGTAATAACCAAAGATGGGCATTGTTCTAAAATAGAATAATAACACAGATAATAAAAATCAACCCTGGGAATTGAAAATGTAGAAGGCCAGCAAACTGTAGGTATTAAAAAATCAAGACAGCGAGTAAAATACTTCCCCACTGCAATATAACATTTACAATTGCAGTATGCATATGTCCACAGGATCTTGGAATATTTGTAGTTATGGGTCTTTAAAGATTAGATTCCTACTTCAAAATTCAGAGGCTCTAGTTATCTCAGATGTGGAGGAAAATCTTCCATTGTCCACTTCTCTTAATTTAAGTTCCAGGAAATTGTGACACTAAAAATATGTTGTTTCTTCTTTTATTTATAATACGTGCCTTGCTGAACTATTTGCTATGTGATATACACCATGCTTTTCTACTGTCTTATGTATTTTACCAATTTGTTTGCACAGCCAAATGTTGATAACAGAGAGACTGTGACCTCTAAATTTTAGTGGTTTGCATTGATAATAAGACCAAATACAGCAAAGGAGGAATGTTGTGCTGGATGTAGAGCTGAATATAATAGATGGAGGAAATAATCTGGATCTTTATTTCAGAAAGCAATGCCCCTCTTATTCTTAAAAAGTAATAATAATAAAATAGGGGACAGCTGCAAACCTAAGTAACTAGGAGATTTTCTTTATCCTAAGTGTGTGCTGAGAGGGAGCTACTGGTTTCCAGGTAACTGAAGTGAGGCATCAATTAGTGGAAACCTAGAAGCAGTGCTCCAAGGAAGAGCAGAGGACAAAGAGTCCAGGCTTGATAAATGTTAGAGATATAAGAAGCAGAGGCTTATTTAAGTGTTTTATACGTCTCAGATTCTAGGAAGTATTTTTCTTGACCAGTAAGTGATTAGATGTATTAGAAATAGACTTGTAATTAATGTACCTATAGCTGAGAGACAGGTTGTTTAAGGGATTTATAAATCTCCAGATTTCCATATGTGAACTTCAACAATAATATCTGTGATAGGACTTTTGTTAATGGTTGTCATTAACCATTAACCAATGGTTATTAACCAATGTGGTACTCTAGACTCCCAAACCTTTGATAAGACCTCAACTATTTATTGTATTGCAAGTGTTTCTATAGAATTATCTATCCTCTATTAATCTCTCAGCATCTTGAGCCTAGAGACTTTACCTTATTCATCTCTATACCTAAGAGTTTATTAGCTCATGTGTATACTTACATCAGGCATTCAATAGAGGAAGATAAATGAATCAACAATAAGCAGTCTATTAAGAGAAACTGGAGAAGAGAATGGCATAGACTACTAGGCATTTTTCCAGGGTTTTAATGGGTCATACATATAGAGAAACCTTAATAAATGATAGCTTTTATTATTCATGTTAGGATGGAAGCAGAAATAAAACCAAAGATGGAGATAATATTTTAAAATATCCTTAACATCAGTTTTACAATTTATTAGAGTTCAAGATTACTATTTACATAATTGAACACGAATTCTTATACTGATATTAATTTAAGTATATGTGAAGTAGCCTCAAACTAAGTGATGGTTCAGAATAGCTTTAATGCATTTTGTGACCCCAAACACAACACATTACTATGTGGTACCTAAAACAGAGTTGATTAGCATTTGAATATTTACCTTTTTTAGTCATTGATTAGAAACATACCCATGCACATACAAAACTATACACAACTACACATATAAACATGCATGTGCACATGCATATATTTCTGTAAATATATATGTATATACTTATTTATACACAGACACACACATTTATATATACGAAGGAAAAAATTCTGGATCAGGAGGTATGACAATCAGTAATTATTATACTTACTTATTATTCATCTATAGTAAATTATGGTCGAAAATGAAATAAAATCACATTATTCATATGACATTCAATACATTTAGTAATATAATTCTTAAGGCTTACAAAATTTCTAATTTTGGTGATATGGTAATTTGAAACAATACCCTTTTTTTCCAGTATAAATTTCTGTAACCTCATCGTTTAGGAATTCCTGATCATTGTATTGTTAGTGACATTTTCCAATACTTAACAACTCAATTATTTCAATTATTGGTATAGAAGTACTGGAACTTAATGAACTTAGGGAATAACATTGTAAACTATAGTGGTTAATTCTAATTCTGGTTTTCCTGAATTAATATAATAATTTTCAACATATCATAGTTTTTAAGTAGATAGGCTATTTTAATTGTAAGAGTTTTTATGGGATACTAATAATAAATTTCTCATTCTCTATGTATAAATGTATCTCTGTTTATATCTGTATCTAACTGTCTACATGTATACATGTGGATCTACAAATAAATATTGTTTTTCAATAAAATAAATTTTAATATGTGCCATAGAAACAATATGTGAAGAGTCATTAACTGAGAATTTTCTAAGATTGAGGAGATGACTTCTTAGGTCAAAATTGTACTGTGAGAAAAGACAGAGAAAGATAAATTTATAGCCAGATACAGTATAATGAAACTTGTAAATAATGAGGAAAAGTCTGCTATCAAAAATTGAGGTAATTGGACTTAATAGCACACAATTTGCATCCATAGAAGCTAGAAAACATAGAGTTAAATCTTTCTAATGCCAAGAAATACTATCACTTTAGAATTTTATACACTAATAAAATATTTTTAGAGACTGAGACCAGCTAAAAGGAACATATTTTTAGAACAGGACTTTATAAATTTACCATCACAAAACCCTCACTAGAAGTTATTATTACAAAATGTACTTCACTAAATAGACAAATACAAGTCAAAGATAAATAAGGATTACAAAAAATTGATATAATTAATTTATAAATTACATTTGTTATTGAATATAAATTGCCCCCCAAAAAGAGGGAAAACAAAAGATTGGCATATGTCATAGAAGAGATAAAACTGTGAAACAGGAATCAGACTACTCTCTATGCCAATAATCAAATATAAAATGATCCAAGAAAGTTACGTTTCTGCATTTCTTGAACCACCAATTTTAGAGTATAAATGCTGACAATATTTCTTTATCCTTTTCTTCTCCAAGTCTTATCCTGCCAATATAATTATATCACAAATTTTTATTAAATTGGTAGCAAATGTGAATATGTAAAATTGTTAATTTGAGAATCAAATAATGGGGAATTATCACATTACCATCTTACTCTCAAATTTCTTAAACATAATAATTATCTAATATTTCCATCACACTGCCTTCTATGTACTTATTAGTAGATACATTTTGCATACTTCCATAGACAGATCTTGTCCAAATGCTAACAAACATCAGATGTTTTCCTTTTTATATTGTGATTTCCCTCCTGGGACTGCTATTCCTCTTACTGTTACACTAGGTTCTCTGTGTTAGATAAAATAGCTCATGTGCTGGTCCCTTTTTTTTTTTTTTTTTGATATTTTACTATGTAAGATTACTTGTGTTCCTCTTTCTTGCATTATTCCCTTAATATTCTGAAGAAAACCTTTCAGTAGTTTCTAAAGAAAGGAAAAAAAAACATATTTGAGAAGTAAAATACTGAGTTGCTTTATGATTCAAAACCCCTTGATTCTTTCCATGTATTCTTTTTTTAATTAAATTTTTAATTTTTAATTTTTTATTACATATATTTTGATCCCCCGGGGTACAGGTCTGTGAATCGCCAGGTTTACACAATTCACAGCACTCACCAAGCACATACCCTCCCCAATGTCCATAACCCCGCCCCCCTTCTCCCAACCCCCCTCCCCCCAGCAAACCTCAGTTTGTTTTGTGAGATTAAGAGTCACTTATGGTTTGTCTCCCTCCCAATCCCATCTTGTTTCATTTATTCTTCTCCTACCCCCTTAAGCCCCCATGTTGCATCACCACTTCCTCATATCAGGGAGATCATATGATAGTTGTCTTTCTCCGCTTGACTTATTTCGCTAAGCATGATACTCTAGTTCCATCCATGTTGTCGCATATGGCAAGATTTCATTTCTTTTGATGACTGCATAGTATTCCATTGTGTATATATACCACATCTTCTTGATCCATTCATCTGTTGATGGACATCTAGGTTCTTTCCATAGTTTGGCAATTGTGGACATTGCTGCTATAAACATTCGGGTGCACGTGCCCCTTCGGATCACTACGTTTGTATCTGTAGGGTAAATACCCAGTAGTGCTATTGCTGGATCATAGGGTAGTTCTATTTTCAACTTTTTGAGGAACCTCCATGCTGTTTTCCAGAGTGGCTGCACCAGCTTACATTCCCACCAACAGTGTAGGAGGGTTCCCCTTTCTCCACATCCTCGCCAGCATCTGTCATTTCCTGACTTGTTAATTTTAGCCATTCTGACTGGTGTGAGGTGGTATCTCATTGTGGTTTTGATTTGTATTTCCCTGATGCCGAGTGATATGGAGCACTTTTTCATGTGTCTGTTGGCCATCTGGATGTCTTCTTTGCAGAAATGCCTGTTCATGTCCTCTGCCCATTTCTTGATTAGATTATTTGTTCTTTGGGTGTTGAGTTTTCTAATTTCTTTATAGATTTTGGACACAGTCCTTTATCTGATATGTCATTTGCAAATATCTTCTCCCATTCTGTCAGTCATCTTTTGGTTTTGTTAACTGTTTCCTTTGCTGTGCAAAAGCTTTTGATCTTGATGAAATCCCAATAGTTCATTTTTGCCCTTGCTTCCCTTGTCTTTGGCAATGTTCCTAGGAAGATGTTGCTGCGGCTGAGGTCGAAGAGGTTGCTGCCTGTGTTCTCCTTAAGGATTTTGATGGATTCCTTTCTCACATTGAGGTCCTTCATCCATTTTGAGTCTATTTTCGTGTAGGGTATAAGGAAATTGTCCAATTTCATTTTTCTGCATGTGGCTGTCCAATATTCCCAACACCATTTATTGAAGAGGCTGTCTTTTTTCCATTGGACATTCTTTCCTGCTTTGTTGAAGATTAGTTGACCATAGAGTTGAGGGTCTATTTCTGGGCTTTCTATTCTGTTCCATTGATCTGTGTGTCTGCTTTTGTGCCAGTACCATGCTGTCTTGATGATGACAGCTTTGTAATAGAGCTTGAAATCCGGAATTGCGATGCCACCAACGTTGGCTTTCTTTTTCAATATTCCTTTGGCTATTCGAGGTCTTTTCTAGCTCCATATAAATTTTAGGATTATTTGTTCCATTTCTTTGAAAAAGATGGATGGTACTTTGATAGGAATTGCATTAAATGTGTAGATTGCTTTAGGTAGCTTAGACATTTTCACAATGTTTATTCTTCCAATCCAGGAGCATGGAACATTTTTTCATTTCTTTGTATCTTCCTCAATTTCTTTCGTGAGTACTTTATAGTTTTTTGAGTATAGATTCTTGGCCTCTTTGGTTAGGTTTATTTCTAGGTATCTTATGGTTTGGGGTGCAATTGTAAATGGGATTGACTCCTTAATTTCTCTTTCTTCTGTCTTGTTGGTGTTGAGAAATGCAACTGATTTCTGTGCATTGATTTTATATCCTGACACATTACTGATTTCCTATACAAGTTCTAGCAGTTTTGGAGTAGAGTCTTTTGGGTTTTCCACATATAGTATCATGTCATCTGTGAAGAGTGATAATTTGACTTCTTCTTTGCTGATTTGGATGCCTTTAATTTCCTTTTGTTGTCTGATTGCTGAGGCTAGGACTTCTAGTACTATGTTGAATAGCAGTAGTGATAATGGTCATCCCTGCCGTGTTCCTGACCTTAGCGGAAAAGCTTTCAGTTTTTCTCCATTGAGAATGATATTTGTGGTGAGTTTTTCATAGATGGCTTTGATAATATCGAGGTATATGCCTTCTATCCCTACACTTTGAAGAGTTTTGATAAGGAAGGGATGCTGTACTTTATCAAATGCTTTTTCAGCATCTATTGAGAGTATCATATGGTTCTTGTTCTTTCTTTTATTGATGTGTTGTATCACATTGATTGATTTGTGGATGTTGAACCAACCTTGCAGCCCTGGAATAAATCCCACTTGGTCATGGTGAATGATCCTTTTAATGTACTGTTGAATCCTATTGGCTAGTATTTTGGTGAGAATTTTCGCATCTGTCTTCATCAAGGATATTGGTCTGTAGTTTTCTTTTTTGATGGGATCCTTGTCTGGTTTTGGGATCAAGGTGATGCTGGCCTCATAAAATGAGTTTGGAAGTTTTCCTTCCATTTCTATTTTTTGGAACAGTTTCAGGAAAATAGGAATTAGTTCTTCTTTAAATGTTTGGTAGAATTCCTCCAGGAAGCTGTCTGGCCCTGGGCTTTTGTTTGTTTGGAGATTTTTGATGACTCTTTCAATCTCCTTACTGGTTATGCGTCTGTTCAGGCTTTCTATTTCTTCCTGGTTCAGTTGTGGTAGTTTTTATGTCTCTAGGAATGCATCCCTTTCCTCCAGATTGTCAAATTTGTTGGCGTAGAGTCGCTCATAGTATGTTCTTATAATAGTTTGTATTTCTTTGGTATTAGTTGTGATCTCTCTTCTTTCATTCATGATTTTATTTATTTGGGTCCTTTCTCTTTTCTTTTTGATAAGTCTGGCCAGGGGTTTATCAATCTTATTAATTCTTTCAAAGAACCAGCTCCTAGTTTCGTTGATTTGTTCTATTGGTTTTTTTTTTGGTTTCCATTTCATTGATTTCTGCTCTGATATTTATGATTTCTCTTCTCCTGCTGGGTTTAGGGTTTCTTTCTTGTTCTTTCTCCAGCTCCTTTAGGTGTAGGGTTAGGTTGTGTACCTGAGACCTTTCTTGTTTCTTGAGAAAGGCTTGTACCGCTATATATTTTCCTCTCAGGACTGCCTATGTTGTGTCCCACAGATTTTGGACCGTTGTGATTTCATTATCAATTGTTTCCACGATTTTTTTCAATTCTTCTTTAAACTAGATAAACTAGTTTAAAAACGTTACAAAAGAAAAGGGTAAAAGTTAAAAAAAATTTTAGTAGAGAAGAGAAAAAGAAAATTGAAAAAAAAATTTAAATTAACTCCAAGACTAAAGAATCATGGGGAGAAAGCCATGAGTTCCGTGCTTTGCTTTCTCCTCCTCTAGAGTTCTGCTGCTCTCCTTGGTATTGAAACTGCACTCCTTGGTAGGTGAACTTGGCCATGGCTGGATTTCTTGTTGATCTTCTCGGGGAGGGGCCTGTTGTATTGATTCTCAAGTGTCTTTGCCCCAGGCGGAATTGCACCGCCCTTACCAGGGGCCGGGCTGAGTAATCCCTTCGGTTTTGCTTTCAGGAGCTTTGATTCCCTGAGTGCTTTCTGTAGAGTTCCGGAGGACGGGAATACAAATGGCGGCCTCCTGGTCTTCGGCCTGGAGGAGCCGAGAGCCCGCGGCCCCACTCCTCAGTGCGCCCTCAGAGAACAGCACCCAGTAATTCCTGTCTGCCAGACCTCCGGCCGTGCTCTGAGCTCACCGAGCCTGCGACCGGTTCAAGGTAACCCTGAGCTGTGAGCTTACTGTCGGCTCTGTCTCTGTAGCCGGCTTCCCCGTTCTTATACCTGCAAGCCCTGCGACACTCAGACACCCCCGATCCTTCTGTGACTCTGTGGAACCTGAGACCACGCTGACCCCGTGTGGGCTTCACCACAGTTTAGCCTCTGGAGCGATGTCTCTCAGAGGAATAGACTTTTAAAAGTCCTGATTTTTGTGCTCCATTGCTCCGCCACTTGCTGGGAGCTGGCCCCTCACCCCGGGGTCTGTCTTCCCGTTGCTTTGGAATTCACTTCTCCACCAGTCCTACCTTTCAGAAAGTGGTTGATTTTGTGTTTCTAGAATTGCTGTTCTTCTTCTCTTTGATCTGCCGATGAATTTGTAGGTGTTTGCAATCTTTAGATAAGCTATGTAGCTGATCTCCTGCTAGCTGAAGTAATCTCAGCCTGTTACTTCTCTGAATGCTGAAAACCTAACCAATTGTGGTAAGGCATCAACCTACAGGTATTCAAAAAGTGGTTAGTTCAAATAATTCATTTAAAAAACAAAGAAAATCACAAACAAAACCTAGATATAATAAAATTGCTAAATACCACAGTCAAATTAAAATTACTAAATTCAGCCAGTGAGTAAGGACACATTGTGCCTAGGCTCTATCCACCATTTAAACACACCCTCAGATCTCCATAAAGGGATCCTGCTGCAGCAAGTGGGTGACTGATAGCTCCTAGCCACTATACTTTTAGATCCACAATGCCATTGGCTTTAAGGCTTGACTTCCTTCAGTTCTTCCACCCTACACAGATGGAATGATAGTGCTAGGCCACTCTTGCCTAATGTTAGACTTCTTTAATTCTCAAGGTTTTCTCAAAAACTGTTGAACAGTCTGGTCAAGACCTTCTCAGAAATCTCCTGGTAACATTCTTCTTACCCAATTCTTTCTACTTTCACAGATGTAAAATGTTCATGAGTCTGTAGCCTCTTTTCACCTCTCAGGATTCTTCACACACATTTCTCTCAAAGACTTTCTTAAATGTCTATTCCCTCTTGGCATCTGCTTCTCTGACACCCAAACACATAGAAGACAAACTCCATTCACATCAAAAACAATAGAAATTTGAAGATAATTGAACGATATTCCTAATCTGCTAAATGTAACAAATCAGTTATTCCAGAATCCAGAATCCAGTGAAACATTGTTTAAAAATTGAAATTAATAGGCTTTTACAGATAAAAATAAAACATATTAATGAAAGCTGAGTAGTCAGGGGAATTATGCAAGAAGAACTGCTAAAGCCTCATCCTTCACGTGGAAGAGAAATTATACTACATGGAAGCTCAAATGTACAAAGACTGAAATGAATGATAAATTGTATGTATGGTAATAAATACTAAAAATACTTTAAAATATTGTTTTATCTTTCTCTAAAGAGAACAAAAATTTAAAAAAACCACACCATTGATGAAACAGAAAGTGTTAAAAACATGTTAATTATTTGAGAAATTAATAATATTGGTAAATGCCTTGGAATTGTGATCAAGAAAAGAGAAAGCAAATAACAAATATCAGCAATGAAAAGGGATAACAATACAGATTACTTGAACATTAAAATAGAATATTATTAATTAATTTGTGCTAATAAATTTTAGGACTCATTAAATAGACAAATAATTTGAAATTAAAAAGTACACATTTTAAGACAGATAAATAGACAAATTGCAAGTTACAAAACTTGCAAAAAAGAAAAAAAGGAAATTTGAGTAGCTTTATATATACTGAAGAAATTAAGTCTATAACCTAAAACTTCCTCAGGAAGTTTATACCAAAATTGTTTCATGCATGATTTCTATCAAACAACATTCATAGACATAGACATAAAAAATCTCTAATGCAATATTTTTTCCTAAAACAATATTAACAGACTAAATCTAATAGTTTATTAAGTAGATAATATAACTAAGTGAAGTTTATTCATGTACTATAATATTGGTTAAATTTGTAAAAGTTTATCATTGTTACAAGGACATTATTTCAAGAAATGCAGAAACATTTATGATGAAACCCAATCCTCAATGGTAAAAACTCTCAACAAACAGGAATTGAAATGAATTTATTTAATCTGATAAATCTCATTAGCTTTCTTCATACATTTAGCTAACATATATGTAATAGTGAAATATTTAATTTATTTCTCCTAAGATTGAGACCAGAGCAAGTTGTTCACTCTCCATTTCTATTCAACCTTGTCCTCAAAGTCCTAGTCAATGCAAAAATGACAGTCATTCAATCAGTGTAAGATGTAAAGTCTAATTAAAGAAGTGAAAATACATTTACAAAGCATATAATTCCTTATCTATAATATTAAAAAATATTAAAAAGCTATAAAAATTAATACATGAATATAGCAACATTGTAGTATACAAATTTGTTGCACAGAACTAAACTGCATTTTTAATATACTGACAGTGTAAACCATAGAACATTACATTTAAAATGCCATTTACAATTGCATAAAAACATAAAAATAAATTAGAAATAAAATTAACCACATTGGAGTAAAAACTGCTCTTTGCTGAAAATTGTAAGACATTACAGACAGACTATAAAGGAAATAAGATAAATAGAAAGCTATATCATAATCATAGTTTGGAAGTTACGTTTTTTAAAAGATACCAGTTTTTCCCAAATGGTTCTGTGGTTTTAATGCAATATTAGTAAAACTTTGAAGATGTTGTTTTAATAGAAGGTGAAAAGTAAATTCTAAAGTTGATTTCCCCATTATGGAAATTTGTAGGGTCTATTGTAGCAAACACTGTCTTGAAAATGGAAAAAAAAAAATTTGAGGCCATATATAACCTGATCTTAAGGTCAATATAAAACCACAGCAATCAACAGTAGATGATATTTCATTAGAGTAGACAAATCAATAAATGAAAATTTGACCCACAAAATAAATTGATCTTTCTCAATACAGAAGGAAAAATCACTTCATCAAGTAAACTGGGAAAATTAAATAAATTCATGGAAAAATATGACCCTCAATTTCTATACCACACAATACACCAGGATTAGTTTGAGATGGGCCATGGGTATACATATAAAAACTAAAGCTTTAACACTTCTGGACAAAAGTATGGGAGAAAAATCTTTGCACAATTCGTTTCTCAAAGTGAACTTCAAAATAAAACTTTCTAGGAGAAACAGAAACTTGATCTTCATCAAGATTTAGTGTCTTCTGATTAAGAGATCCTGCTAACTAAATGAGAAGATAAGCCACAAACTGTGTAAAAATATTCACGACCCATACCTCTAACAAAGGGCTTGTATCAAGAATTTATTAAACTCATGCAAATAAAAAAAGTACTGGTAAGTCAGTGGAATTTTGCAAGAGACTTTTTGTTTTTGTTTTTGTTTTTTAATAAAAAGAGAGTAAAAATGACCAAAAAGGAGCACCTGGGTACCTAGGTGGCTTAGTAGGTTAAGCATCTAACTTTTTTTTTTTTAAGATTATTTATTTATTTATTTGACAGAGAGAGACAGTGAGAGAGGAACACAAGCAATGGGAGTGGGAGAGGGAGAAGCAGGCTTCCCGCAGAGCAGGGAGCCCCATGTAGGGCTAGATCCCAGAACACAGGGATCATGACCTGAGCTGAAGGCAGATGCTTAACGACTGAGCCACCCAGGTGCCCCTAGCATCTAACTCTTGATTTTGGCTCATGCCTTGATCTCAGGGTTGTTAGATCTAGCCCCAGTTGGTCTCTGTGCTCAGTGGGAAGTCTGCTTGATATTCTCTCCTTCTGACCTTCCCCCATGCTCTCTTTCTCTCTCTTGCTCTCTCTTTCAAATAAATAAATACATCTTAAAATTTAAAAAAAAATAACCAATAAGTACACAAATGAGTACTTTACACCATTAGCTCACAGGGAAATGCAAATTGAAATCAGGAGGACAAACCCCTTTACATGCACTTAAATGGTCGAAATAAAAAGACCAACCATTACCTAATGTTGGTAGTAGAGGTACAAAATAGCATAATCAATTTGGAAATAAGTGTGTACATCAGTTTCCTATAAAGTTAAACATCCAACTATTCTATGACACAGGATTTCTCATTCCTGTGATATATCAGTCCAAGATAAACGAAAACTTAAAACCATGAAAAATCTTGTACAAGAATGTTGCTAGCATCTCATTTATAAAAGCCTCAAACTAAAAGTAATCAAAAGGTCCCATAAAAGTGTGACTTAATCATGTATATTTATATAATGGGATAATAATAAATAGCAAAAAATAAATAGCAATAAAATACAACACACAAAAATATAAAGGAATCTCCAAAACATTGTGTAGAACAAAACAAGCAAAATACACAGAAAAAATAAATAGTTCATAGTTTTATTTATGTGATTCTAGAGAGATAATTAATATCTGATGGTAAAAAGTTTGAAGAAAGAGATAGTTTCATCCTGGTAGGGAGAATTGATGGAATAGAAATAAGAGACAACTTTCTGGGATGATGACCTGACCAAAAGTTTCTATATCGTGATTTATATGTTCATAAAGGAGGCCTTTGTATTTGACAAACACATTGAATTGTATTCTTGAGATCTTTTTCATTTCATTGTCTATAAATTTTACCTCAGTACAAAACAATTAATACAAACCTAGAATTATAAAGAGACATGGTTGAAAGATCCTATATCAAAAGTTTCAATAAAAATATGTTACCCTAAAACACAGACCTCTCTCTCCCTGTCTCCCTGTCCTGACTATATGTTAGGATCTATGCTAAATGCTTCCCATACATAAACTTACCCTTCACAGTAACCCAATAATATAACTAGTACAATTACCTTTCTTTTAGGCAAATGACAACTGAACCTTAGAATTGTTAGATAATTTGCCAGTGACTATTATGCTCATGTGTGACAGAGCCAGTTCTACTTCAAAGAATCTGAATTGACTGTTTTGCTCTTCCTTCTATGGCATTCTTTTTTAGTTAAACATAAAGATGTTCCCTGTTAGCTTAAACTACACTCTGCATTCTCATGCCATAAACTGTTTATATTTGGTAGTGTTTCTAAACAGTTCAGTAAACAACTTAGCTCTTGAAACTGGCAAGTATCTTCAAAATTTTCCATAGTGAATGCCCCGAAGTTTGCCTTCACTGACAGTGGAAAGCCATTATTATTCACTAATGTTAGAGTATAACTAAGAAAAAATAATATTGGAACCTGTTTTGAGTTTCAGTGATAATAGATTACTCTTGCATAAAGCTAGCTAGACAGTCCATCCAAAAAAAAGAAAAAAAAAAAGACCACATGTATTATCCAGAAATTAAAATATCAATAGTAATTTCTAGTAAATGTTTAGTAGTTTCTCATGGTATATTCTTCTAATATGAAAGACTGGACATTGTAACCTCAGTCATTGTAACGCCCATGCTCTCTTTCTCTCTCTTGCTCTCACTTTCAAATAAATAAATACATCTTAAAATTTCATTAAATTTAATTACATTAAAATTTATTGTGAAGCAATAAGTTTCTCAACTGTGATGAAGTTGGTAAAATGTATCATAATTTGCAATGTATCAAATTTAAGAAGTGAGAATACAGGGCAAAAATGATTGTTGGCAAATGTTTTCCAGATTCTTCTGAATTGTCTATTGCTAAATATAATAACTGAAAAATGAAAGACATTCTTTAGCTATAAGCTTTATCTTTCTTTATAGTTGAGAGAAAGGTATAGGAAATAGAATGGAGAATTATCATTTGTTTACTAGTCTAAGGAATAAAAATAACTAATGTGTAAGTCCATTCTGACAGCTAGTAGCTTGGCACTTTTGAAAAGTTAGCCAAACTCGTAGACTCTTTCATGATTTTACAGCATGTCATATGGATGACTTATATGATTTATATATAATATGATTTATTTCTTATAAACACCATGGTAGTTGGGAATACACATTAGGTCCAGGTTTATTAATCCACATTTCCCATCTCTGCTTGGAATATAAGATTTATGAAAGTCGATGACAGTCTATTCCTCTGGACTTTAATAATAGATGCTTTTAAGTCAAAATTCCCAATATCTGAGTCACCTTCCCAGTTTTGAGACATCCATATTTGTTTAGATTCTTGGAAAGAGAAATATATTTTTCTTCAGAAAGAAGTTTGAGGGAACAGACTCCATCTTTGTCCTTTGGCACCAAGCATGAGAACATGTTAGCTAGATTTTGCCAATCCACCGAGGATTTTGAGTTTTCAACACATGACTCAAGATCAAGGAAAAGTGAAATTGGAATCTTGGTGGTGATGGGGTGGGGACAACATGCTGTTCTTATCAGCATTTGTATGTCCAAATAGAGACAGGGATATTTATTAGAAATAGCACTATCTGTATTCCAAAGCCCAATTCTTCCAATTATCTCAGGAAACCTATAGGTTTATTTTCCTGTTGACACTAGAGAATGTTGCTAACATGTGCATTCAAAACTCTGGCTGAGACTGAAACACCTATTGTACAACTGCTCTTGACACAAATTTAAGTCATTGAGACAGCCATATAAAATCCTAAATGCTAATGAACATGCTCTTGAAGTGGAGAAAAAAATTAAGACATGGTATTTTTGGAAAAAAAGAAAAGTAAAGAAAAAGAAAATATAGTTGTGGGGGGGGACTGATAGAGTATCAAGAGAAAAGTAGCAATATGCCAACCAAAGACAGGATGAAATTAGAAAATGGATCTAGAGACTATCACTGAGGACATATCCCTTAGTCAATGCATTGCCTAATAATGTTTTGTCTGCCTGTTGAAGGAAGAAAAAATGGGTAGATAAAGTCAATCTATTTCTGAAAATGCTAGCAGAGGAGTCAGATTTTTGTGGTTCTTTGATAGAATGAGTAAAGCACGAGGAGTAGCAGTAAAATGACATGATGTTGAGTACAATTCAGTTCTGTAAGAACTGTAAATTCTGTAAGATTCAGTTCTGTAAGACAAACTAACATGAAATTTCTGAGTACTGAGAATATCTCTTCTTCTAAATACACTAAGCTTTTACAAAACATTTTTATTGATTTTAATGATCAACTTTAAATTTCAGAAATTCTATACATGCTTGGATATATGTCTAAAGGGTTGTATATGAAGCGCCTATTCCACACATCAATAAATGTTTATTGATTTGAATGGAAAGTATATTTTCTTTATTTTGAGGCATCTTTGCTTAGAACAATGAATATCTGAGGGCAGTATCAGGAAATAATGTGCTGAGTAGAAGTTGTATTTTTGAGAGGAATAAACCATGAATGAAGCTCATATTTTGAGGAAAATTATAATTAGATTTGAAAGTATTTGTAGAAAACAGGTAAGTCAAATCTGGTAAATATACTGAAGGAATGAAGAAAGTCACATTAAATTTATATCTAATTGAGTAAGAAAGAGTTTAGCATATACATATTTGAGAAACTCCCAAGACTTTTTAGTAATTTTGACAGCGTAATACCTAAAATCAATCATTTCAACACTGAATTAGATCTCTCTTATCATATGTTAGTAATTCAATTGAATTTACAAAATAATATCTTATTGAAAGTGACATTACCAAAACTCAGGACTGATATTAAAACGTGTCAATATGTTTCAGAGATTGTAAAAACTTTGATGACTGCCAAAGATCTTTCACTGCAATTCATAAGCTCTTTGTATTATGCTGTAGTCCCCTAGCTAGCTCTGCACAGCCTGTATGTTAATGAATGATATATAAAGAGTCCAGAAATTCTCCCACTAGTACAAGTAATTTATATTTCTTGCATTTACCTGAATGATTTAAAACATTTACAATAATTTTATGATATCAGGACAATTACGTCAGAGTTATAGAACTAAATTATCAATGATTTCCTGGGAGGTGCTATACCAAAACTATATTTCTTTTTTTTTCCAATTTATTTATTTTCAGAAAAACAGTATTCATTATTTTTTCACCACACCCAGTGCTCCATGCAATCCGTGCACTCTATAATACCCACCACCTGGTACCCCAACCTCCCACCCCCCCCGCCACTTCAAACCCCTCAGATTGTTTTTCAGAGTCCATAGTCTCTCGTGATTCACCTCCCCTTCCAAGTTACCCCAACTCCCTTCTCCTCTCTAACACTCCTTGTCCTCCATGATATTTGTTATGCTCCACAAATAAGTGAAACTATACGATACTTGACTCTCTCTGCTTGACTTATTTCACTCAGCATAATCTCTTCCAGTCCCATCCATGTTGCTACAAAAGTTGGGTATTCATCCTTTCTGATGGAGGCATAATACTCCATAGTGTATATGGACCACATCTTCCTTATCCATTCGTCCGTTGAAGGGCATCTTGGTTCTTTCCATAGTTTGGCGACCGTGGCCATTGCTGCTATAAACATTGGGGTACAGATGGCCCTTCTTTTCACATCTGTATCTTTGGGGTAAATACCCAGGAGTACAATTGCAGGGTCATATGGAAGTTCTATTTTTAATTTCTTGAGGAATCTCCACACTGTTCTCCAAAGAGGCTGCACCAACTTGCATTCCCACCAACAGTAGAAGAGGGTTCCCCTTTCTCCACATCCTCTCCAACACATGTTGTTTCCTGTTTTGTTAATTTTGGCCATTCTAACTGGTGTAAGGTGATATCTCAACGTGGTTTTAATTTGAATTTCCCTGAGGGCTAATGATGATGAACATTTTTTCATGTGTATGGTAGCCATTTGATGTCTTGATTGGAGAAGTGTCTGTTCATATCTTCTTTCCATTTTTTGATATGTTTGCCTGATTCGTGTGTGTTGAGTTTGAGGAGAAGAGAGCTATGGCACATATGCAAATGGCTATAGATGACTTGTTGATCATTCTTTTAAAAGAATGGAGCAATTTAAAAATATTCCAAGGTTTTAAAGTTTATAGCAAATGAATTATTAAATACAATTTATATATGTTACAATTTATGTAACATTATTTCATGTATAAAACAAAAATCAGTTAATAACCATTTGTTATAAGCTATTCACTCCTGATAATTCTCCTCTTTGATTTAGTGGAACATGATTTTAAGAATTTAGGTACTTGGATCAATTTGATTTGCTGGAAGAAAATTAGTATCTATACATATTTTTACTCCTTCCATGATTTTTCTGACAGCCCTTTGAAAGTAACTTTTGATGCTTAAAAATGAAAATCTGTAACTAGTTGCTTAAAAATGAAAATCTATAACTAGCTTAAAATAATTATTTCTGGAATCCTTTTAAGGATCCAAAGAATTAATTAAACTTGATATTTTAATGATTTTATATATTCAGGAATGAAAATCATTAAAGCTTTGATTTTTGCTTCACCATTTAAAGATCCTGATGTAGAAGCTATTTTCAGAGGTAACCTGTTCCTGTCTTCCCCAACTAGCAGAGCCCATTAAAAAAAAAAAAATTCCATTAGAACTCACCCATTCTTAATAACAAAAAAATCAAAAATGAAACAAAACAACCAAAAAATACCAGATGACTGATTACATTTTTTCTCCTCTGAGGAAGCCAGTAGAAGATGGTATTTTATACACATTTTATAAGAAAGTTACTAGATTCTTCCCTAAAATATCACTCATGCTTCTTCGTAAGACTTTTGTATCTGTTCAGTGTGTTATTCACTTGGATGTAAAGATGAAAAGGAATATTTCACGCCCTTCATGAGGTTATTAGTGAGTCAGGGAGACAAACATGTAAAATAGTAAAAAAATGGAGTAACTAGAATAAATAGAGCTCTAAATAAAAGAAGTTCGATTACAAAAGGAAAAGTTAATAACTGTGCTCCAGGATTAAGAGAAAGTTTCACTGGCAAGTTATATTGGAATAAGAACTTGAAAGGTGACTAGATTTAACGAGACTGAAAAAGGAGGGATACCCAGGAAAGAGGAAGTCACATTGCAAAAGTTTACTCATGTGAAATGGCAAGAAATACTAGAGCACTTGACCACACAGATCCAAATAATTTATACTGCTAAATTTTGCTTATTTAAGGGTTTTAATATTAAGTATTTGTAAAATCTTCTTAATGTAGACAAGTCATATTTGAGAGAATATAATTTACAAACATATATATTAAAAGTAGACAAAACCCCCAGAATATTAAAGTTGCTTGCTGAAAATTTTAAAAATATATTACATTTGATAGGATCACTTCCAGGTGAAATTCTTCAATAGTTCATTAAGCATAGATTAGGAAGATGAAGAAAAAGAAAAAGACACTTCCAGGAAGTTTTCTAAGTTTTGCTAAGAAGTACTTACTCCCACCATTCTTTTTTTTTCTTTTTGACACTAACATTTACATTGTTATATGGAATGAGGAGGAGGGTGATATACATAGTGAGTTCAAAACATTGGTATAGGATTTGACAGCCTCTTACTAATAAATTGTAGGACTGTTTTTTCTCTATAGCCATATTTAAGAGGAAGAGAGGAGAGACTGGAGAGACAGAGGGAGAAGGAGAGACAAGTAAGGGAAAGGAAAAAGGGGGAAAAAAGGCTGAATTTTGCAAAGATGCAAATTTGGGGTTGATAGAATAGATGTTTCTAATAACTTAAGTCATATAAAAACTGTGTTCGGGCGCCTGGGTGGCTCAGTGGGTTAAAGCCTCTGCCTTCGGCTCAGGTCATAATCCCAGGGTCCTGGGATCGAGCCCTGCATCGCATTGGGCTCTCCACTCAGCAGGGAGCCTGCTTCCTCCTCTCTCCTTGCCTGCCTCTCTTGAATACTTGTAATCTCTCTCCCTGTGTCAAATAAATAAATAAAATCTTTAGTAAATAAATAAATAAATAAATAAATAAATAAATAAAAAAAATCTTAAAAAGAAAAAAAAGAAAAGAAACTGTGTTCATCACAAAAGCATGTGACTGACTTGAAGCTGTTGAATCAGAAACACACATTTTTGGCGAAAAGATGGACAGGGTGATCTCATTCTTTTCTAAGGTTATATTGTTCTAAAGGATCTGTTTCAAAATTGTAACATATATAGTGAATATGGTATGCATACTTTTAGTGATGGTGAGTCTCCCCCCAAATTTCTTTCCTCTAAAAAAAAGAAAAGGGGGGTTGCTGGTTGGTGTGTTTGCTTTCACTGAAAAGACTCCATTTTTTGGAAATCTTAGTTCCCTGTTTCATATATCTGCTTGTGATCCAGGAATAAATTCTGGTGAGTGGTTTTTTTCACTCCCCAGCTCCTGTCACTAGTAACTTGAGGAAGAATTGTATCATGTGTTCAATGGCCAGTTGTGTAAATTTAATCACTCACTAAACACTTTAAGAAACTCAAATTTCTCATCTCAAAAGATACAATGTCAAAACAAAAAAACCCATATAAGAAAAAAAAAGATACAATGTCAGAAACTTTATTTGGAAGGATTGAGGATTAGGAATGGTAATGTAGTTTAGATGCATACAGCAAGGATTTAGTAACATTACTAAATATATTGTCTTAATTATTATGTTATTATTAGCATTACTCATCATCCCTTTTAGACATATATTATAATTTCTACATGTATAATTTTATGTATAATGATATAGTTGTAATGCCTTCTCACCACACTGACATGTAAAGACTATTGAAGGAAGAAAGAATTGTGGGTGAGCAGCAAATTATTCAAAGGTACTCTAACCTTGTATCTATTTCCTATGATAGGATTAAAGAAAAGGATGATCATGAAAAGTCAAGCAGGTGAGAAAAATATATTTATGCCACATTAGATAGCAGTACAGGAACAAGATAGCACTGAACCCAGTAACAATTATGTGATATTTTAGTGGCAAAATGGCAAATTTAACCCATACTAATACCAGCTCAAGACAATATTATTTCTGAATTCTGCTAGGTTCATAGCCAGCCTCAAATTACATTCTCTGTTTTTCTAATTGTTTCAGCAACCAAACACTATAATTTTTTTCCCTTTCTTTATGATTCTACTGCCCCAGATCATCATGATTATTATGGGTTTCCAAAGCATTCTTCAGAGTTTTATGTTTCTTAAAGCCTATGGAAAAGGTGAGTAGAATCATTTTGCAGGTGAATGAAATAAAAACATTGAAGCATTAAATAACAATGAGGTTTAACAGCTGTGACTTCTGATACATTGTGTAGATTCTTGGTGATTTTTTAAAAATCCCATGTTAGTATTGATGTCTTGATAATTTTCTATGCAGTATTGAGTCTCTGCAGCACTGGGATAGATTTTGTTTCCTTTCTGCCACCACTGGTGAAAGACTTGCCTAACTCCATACTTCTTGCAGATTATATTCAGCACACACAAAAAGAATACACCATGAACTCCTGTTTTATTTGGCTGTATTAAAACCAACACCTGCACCTCATTTTGCAAGTCACCTGCAGAGTAGGATAAAGGGATTAAAAAGATGTATTTTACTGTTTTCGTGATTTTTGCTTCCTTTCACTTCAACAACATGTATTTAGTGCCCACTATGTGTTAGAGGCTTCCTACTGGAAATCTTGGGAGATAAACATCAAAATTCCATTTCACAGATGTATAAACTGAAGTTGATCAGAGAATGTTTTGATGGAGGCCACAGAGGCACAAAGTGGGGAAATTCCGTTCTTTTTGAATTCCAGTATCATGTTCTTTCCATTAGAGCTAAATTTGATGATTGGGATAGCATACTATGTTTCCATTTGCAGAAGTGCTTCAAGGAGATGCTATTCACAAATCCATTAATATATCTGCTGCCTGAAATTACTTTTATTTTCTGTTCTGAGTGAAAGTTGAAATATGACAGAAGACATCTGGGTTTGTGTCTGTTAGCGATCTATTCTCAAGTAATCTAAGCAAGTTAACTTTGATTTACTTGGATTTCAGTTATCTTTCCTGTAAATATGGAATTAATTAAATTTAGATAATTTTGATATCAAATAAAATAATTTATATAAAAGCACATAATGAATGGTAAAATAACTATAGTTTTAAGGTATTTAGATGATATTCAGCTGTCTGATATTTTTCAAATCACAGTTCCAAAAAGAGATTGAACAAATATAAACTCACGAGTAAATAATAAGTTTGTTGTATTCTCTTTACCAGCTAATTACCCTTGACTAGAAAGACTATTTTTCTTGTTCTTCTGCTCCCAGTTATGAGAGTTCAGTTGTGGAAAATGTGGATATTGTTAAACTCCTAATATAAAGATTTTTTTTTTTTAACTATCACTGTTCTTGAGACTGTTCTATTCACTGCATCTGCTCTCATTACTGGCATTTCCTTCCTAAATCATATGAATCCAACAACTGTCCACAGCTCCTTCCAGTGAAACTGTTATCACTCCTTGCTAATCCTTTCATTTTCTGCTCTCTATTTTCATTTCAGACCGGTAGCACTGTTGCCAAATTTACCCTTTGAAAACTATTTTTTTATTGGTTTTCCTATTGCTCTTTCTTGGCTCTTTATGGTTATTCTTTATGTTTTCATTTGTGCATCTTCTTACTATTACCTCTCAAATGTAGAAGTTACCAGGAGCTCATCCCAAATGCTCCTAACTCATGTTTTTCCCCCGTGATTCTAATTGTTCTCATTGGGATAGAACATCTGACCAACTAACTCCTTAGACATTTTCTCAACTTTGAAATCTATTTTCCCCTCCCCACTACTGCCAACAAGAAGAGTTTTTGCCTTGATTACTCCTCTTTTGTCATGTCTAATTAGACCAAAAATATATATACATCCAAGCTGGAGCAATTTCTCTCTCTTCATTTTTCTTCTCTCTCTCTCTCTCTCTCTCTCTTTCTCTGCAGAATAGAGAGTGAGAGATGAGTGGCAGCTTTTTGTTCTTTATTTTGTTTTGTTTTTTAAGAAAAGATAATGAAAGTTACCAAACCCTGATAGGAGAATAGAGAGAAAGGAAAAGTTGGTGAACTGAGTTAGATACAGTTTAGCAAGATGCCAAGAAAGAACTGAAGGCGAAATATAGAAATATAATCTTTTGGGGGCACCTGGGTAGCTCAGTCGGTTAAGCATCTGCCTTCAGCTCAGGTCATGATTTCAGAGTCCTGGAATCAAGTGCTGCATTAGGCTCCCTGCTCAGTGGGGAGCCTGCTTCTCCCTCTTCCTATGCCCCCACACTACTCATGCTCTCTCTCTCACCTGCTGTCTCTCTCTCTCTCCTTCAAATAAATAAATCTTTCAAAGAAAGAAAGAGAGGGAGGGAGGAAGAAGGGAAGGAAGCAAGGAAAGAAGGTAGGAAGGAAGGAAGGATGGAAGGAAGGAAATAAAGATAGACCATGCTTCTTAGGTTTCTGATATTTCTTCAAGTCCTGATTCTTTTCCTTGAGTTTTCTGATAAACATTTTTCTTCTTATAACACATTCACTTTATTTTCTTATATAATAAACTGTTTCTACTAATTGCAACTTGGCAATAATAACTAATATTCTAATGTGTTCAGGTAAAATCAGCATACTTTTGAATCTGAAATGTATACCTACAACATGGACTATAGGTTATTTCATATGGAAATACAAAAACTTGATCTTAATATGTTCATTACACTTCCCTTATCTTTATCGATCTCTTATTTTATCTCTGTATATGTCCCAAACCAAAAGTTCCAACAAATGTTCTATATTTTGCACTTCAGAAAATGAGAAAATGCAGTTTGAGTGTTAGACACAGACATAGGTAGAAACTTTCATAGAGTAAACTCAATAAAAGTAAGTCAATTAAATTCATAGAGTAATTCAGTAAAAGTTATCGATTATCAATTTTGTAATTGCTGTGATCTACCTGTTATCACGTATAAAGTTATTAAACCGAAAACCTAAGAATGCTACCATAAAATGAAGTGCTTACTGTTTTTCATAGATAGACTCATTGTTTTTGCTGAATGAGGGAAATTTTGTCACAGTAAACCAATGGGGAAAGTTTTCTTCCAGCCAATAGAAAAAAAATACAATTTTCATATTAAGATAGTGGTCAGAATGTGTTCAGGAAAGGTCAGGGAGAATTGATAAAACTGAAGAGCTATGTCAGAAAAAAAAAAAAGGATCCATTACTGGGATTAATAGCAATGGGTGAGCCAATCTTACAAATAATATTAAAACATATTGTCTCATATTTAAAATGTATAAAGACTGTGCTTAAAATGAACTTACTGCAAGATGAAATAACAACATAGTTTAGTATTTTCTTTAATTAATGGGAGAAAAACATCCTCTATTTGTCCTCTGCACTTTTATAACCACATCACATAAATAAACAGATGAGGGAGAGGTTTAGGATGGATTTACCTCAAATGTGGCTCCTTTGTAGAGTATCCGAAGTTAATATAGGTGCTCTGATATAGGAGGCTTCCCAACAAGGTAAGCACTAGTATTAGTACAAATGCTTGAACTATTTAGTGCCACTAATAACAGAACTTAGTATTACTGATGCTAGTAATATTCAGTAACTGGTACTGTTATTAAATAGCTAGCATTCCAGCTTAGAACAAAAAGCTGTATAGAACTAGCCTACACATGTATTAATTTTCCTGATTCTTCCTCACTAGAAATGTATTTTAGAATATCTTTGGCTAAACTAGAATAATGACAATTTAAGGGTTTCTCAAATTCTTTATAATCAGAAGCCCATTAAATGTAGTTCAGTTTTATGTGTGTTTTATTTGCAAGTAGGCCTGTGCTGACTGCTTGTATGTTACTCTACTTTTTATATAAAATGCATTTCTCAATAGTCTTTTGGTTGATGGATGAACAACTATATTATAGTGCCCTCCAGATACTAGCATTTGTTACAACTAGCAGACAAATCTGAATTAGGTGGAACACACTCTAATAGCTATGTATAGAAGAATGCCCTCTCCTCAGTGGGCTATTTAGGTTATATGTATCTGTTCATGCTACCCATTTTGAAATATGATAATTTGTTAATGGGGCAAGAGCTCATAAAACTTGTTATGAATTTTAGATATTAGCAAAAAATGTTAGAAGGAAGAGATTGAAACCAATTTAGGGAGCAGTTATTTTAGAAATTGGTTTAAACATTTTGAAAGGTTAGATAAAATGCTTCTAAAACTCTGCTTCTCAATTAATATTTAATAAGTACCTAAACCTATTGGCTTTTAAAATCATTTTTAAATTAACAAGATCCCCTAGAAAATTTTCTCTTATGAAGCTCTGATTAGCTGCTTAGGGATTTAATGATGCTGGGGGAGGTCATTGAGAGGACCTTTTAGCTTGTTGACCTATAAGCTGGCCCCAGGCAGTAGGAGGCCCTTGGAATGTCCTGTTCTTGGAATGTCCTTCTGTCTACTGTTCTTGCAGTGGGGAACTGTTGCTGGTACATACCTTTGAGAGAGTAAGGTGTCGGTTGAGACTATGTGGACTGAATATGCGACTGAAGACTGTTAAGACCTCTATATCAGCTTTGAAGATTCTGCTGGGTGGGTGTGGAGATATACTCATTTTGTAGGTGCCCAAGACAACCCTTGTATGTAAGTTCCCTTGCTTATTAACACTTTCACCTAGGAATCTGGAGTGGTCCAATTCTGTCTTCCGTCTCTCCTTGTCCTCTGTGTATGGTAGCCAGTTTCAGATTTCACCTTGAGAACCCCTGAGGTTGTGACTAACAAAGGTGGATTGTTAAGTATAAAGAAGAATAGATGCCTAATTCTGTCTCTATTTCTTATATATTTTAAAAATCTGCTTATCATTTCTTCTTTTTTTAAGCTTTCAACAATCAGGAGAGATATATCTGTATGTTCTTCATTTATATTGAATCTTAACTTCAGGAGTACACTCTAATGTTACAAAAAGATAATATTCTTCAGTTATATTAGTACTTAGAAAAACGTTTGCTATATGCATATTTATGGCTATTATTAAATAAGCATAAATATTAATATTTTTAAGAAATGTGTAAGGGAACTATATTTTCTAAATTCTGTTAGTCTTTCCCATCACTTGTGCTTTAGGTAATTCTAGCTACGTGGTATCATTTTAATTATATCATGAAGTTTTCAGTGAAGTAGATGAGATGAATTCGTGTTTTTCATGCTATGGATGACGTGAGCAGTAATAATGCTGATGAAGGGAAATAAAAAGCCTTCTCAGAGTATTGAATGGTATTTGTTATTTGCCTTTTTCTCTAAGTAGGGGTATGGAATTTTTTTTTTTTTAATTTCTAGTGTACCAACCAGAGTCTTTTTCAAGTGAGAAATTCAGTAAGAGCCCTGGCCCCCCTCATAGTCAACCTTTGCCCCATCCTTGATTTAGAGATGACTCTTTCTATAGAAAATGCTAATTGACTAATCAAACATTGTGATGAAAAAAATTGTTGGAGCAAAATTGCACAGAATTTAGAACTTCAGTGTCAAAATTACAACTTAGTTTTATGATTTTTCTTAGTTTCTAAGATTCTAACATCTACCTTAACCTCTCTGCTTCCTCCAATGATTCATTTATTAATTCATAAATTCATTTATTTTAAAGTATATTATTCAGTCCGTATTTATTGAACACCTGCATCATGGCAAGCACTATATTAAGTTTTGGAAAAACTGAGATAAGATATCCCCTAATGAAGGACAGAATCTTAATGAATATTATAAATTCCTAATCATTTTAGTCATATATTAAAAGGCCTAAATCTTTCTCACTTAGGGTAATTGAGAGAAAACTTGCAAACATTAGATAAGCATGTGATAAGCACCATATGACCTAAAATTATTAAATAATACCTTACACCCTTTTATAATGTGACAAATATTTTAGTGAAAGGTCTCTAATATGCTTGAGATTTTCTTAAACAGATTTCTAACAATCAGGCAGCCATTCCACAAAAGAAATTGATATTAATGTATAAAAATTATATTCATCCTTTTATGGTTTTCTAGATGGGATTTGCATATAATTCTTATTAAAATTTGACACCTATTCATTTCAGATCCAATATTCTAAAATGTTCTACTATATATTAGAAACAATAAGTATGGTACATTATAACATCATACCAATGGAGATAGAAGATGTCTTATTTATTATGGTAATAAGTCAAGTAATAAAATATAACCTATGTTGGAGTTAGAAGATTAAAATATATTTTAAATCAATTTAAAACACTAAAGCCCAGACATTTAAGGTTTATGCTAAACTAGGACACAAATTAACTTCCCTGGAATAAAATGCAACAGTGTTGTCAGGAGCTCAGCTGAACTAAGAGAAGACCTGAACTGACTGCCAGGTATAGGAACAGCCAATATAAACCAAAAGCCAAATTACAGTCAAGTCTTTAATCACTGGGCGTGATTGTATAAGCAAGCTCCTAAACTCCTCTCCTCTCCTATTTACCCACATGGAACAGCGTTCCACAGCATTCTGTTTGGCAAAGTGAAATAGCAGAACAGTTTAAATCTGGGGTCAGGTAGATCAGCATAGTAGAAATGTTCTTTGTTTATTGAGTCAGAGTGAAGAACTGTCTTCAGTTTCCTGCTTTCTCCCAATAAGAAAGTCTCCTCAGATGCTGCTGTCAAAGACCTTGGCAGAAGGCTACAGATAAAGAGGTCTCCAAAAGAAGGTGCTTGGCTATCTTCGCAGATATGCGTAAGAGCATGGCTGGCAAGGGGTGGTGGGATGAAGTCTGGAAATGCAACAGGCTTCAGAAACTGCAGTGCCCTGGGTGGCTTCATGTCTGGTGAGGGGCGGGCAGCTTCTCTCCTGAGGCCAGGTAAAGGCTTTGTAATTGTATGTGGTTAGGTCTGAAAAATCACACAGGTTTTTTTTGACCAGGAGACAAGCCCCTCAATTCTATTTTAATCATAATATTATTGTAACTCTTTTCCAATATGTGTATATACATAATTATCCTGAGTCATTTTTTTCTTCTAGCATACATTTCTTGTCCAAAGAGATACTTCTGAAAGTTTTCCCACTGAGACAATAATCCCTCTTCTATGCCTTGTATACTCCTGAGAAAAGGTCACTTTCTCATTTTTGTAGTTTCTTCACACTTTTTTCACGTGATGTTTATGGTTTACCTCTACCTTTTCTAAGTATCCAAGCAATTCATTGAACTTATTGTAAAGTCTTTAGTGAGGTACCATGAGCCTAGGATTGGCATACTCAAGTTACGGCATGGTCACTGATAAATGACCTAATATAGTTTTAGCCTCTATATTCACCATGCATTCCATGGTTCTTCTCATGGGAACAACTAGATCAATCCATATTTGAAAATTTTGTCTTCTCATACATACCTTAAAATTTTATGATCAGTGACATTCTTTGTATTTAAAATAGAATTTAGTGATTAAGTTCTTGAGACCTAATGTACAGCACAGTTACTAGAGTGAATAATAATGTACTATATACTTCTAATTTGCTAAGAGATTTGATCACAAATGTTCTCACTACCATACAACACCCGAAGTATATAAGGCTATGGATATGTTAATTAGTTTGATTGTTGATAGTCATTTAAAATAGTAGATTGTACACCATAAAGATATACAATTTTTCATTTGTCAATCATACATAAATAAATTTAGGAAAAAAAGTAATTGGTTTAATGGATGAGAGAGGACAAGAATAAAGAAGAAATGAAAAATAATCCAAAATATTTAATATGCCTTACAGTATAAGATACAACTGATTCTGACAACATACCTAGTATCTTATACCACTGGCAACATACCTCTCTGCTTAGCAACATTGAACTAGGATCTAGTTGGCATTCAATAAATGTCTAATTATGAAGACATAAATAAAATAGGGTAAATGAGTGAATAACAAACATCCTATGCAATATATGGGATATATCTGCAAATATATTTCTTTTTTTTTAATTTTTTATTTTTTATAAACATATATTTTTATCTACAGGGGTACAGGTCTGTCAATCGCCAGGTTTACACACTTCACAGCACTCACCAAAGCACATACCCTCCCCAATGTCCATAACCCCAAGCAAATGTATTTCTTATATCTCATTGAATTGACTTTTCAAAGATGTTTCACCTTATTTGTCAAAATCTTCAGACACTGAATTTACTATAAAAGCAAGCAACAAAAACTGAATTATAGATATAACTGAAACCTTAAGGTTGTTTTTTAATTACATTTTTTATTTGGAGTTAATTGTAGATTCACATGTAATTGTAAGAAATAATGAAGTGAGATCCCTTGCATATCTTACTCAGCTTCTCCATTGCTAATATTTTTCTAAACTGTAGTATAATGTCACAACCCGGATCTTGAAATGGCTATAGTTAAGATACAGAATGTTGTCTTGTTTTTCATTTTGTTTGCTCTTAAGAGACTTTCAAACTCTTTTTCGCTAGTAGCTGTACCATTTTACATTTTCCACCAGCAGTGTATGAGTTTCTCTCTGTCATCTCCAGACTTTAATGTTGTCACTCTCTTTTATTTTAGCAATTCTGAGATACACACACACACGCACACACACGCACATGCACACACATATATATATGGCAATTCTGATATATGTATATATACACATATATATTGTGATATCTCACATGTGGCTTTACTTATATTTTCCTCATAGTTACTGAAGGTGAGTATCTGTTCAGTTACTTATCTGCCATCATCTGTATAGCTTCTTTGTTGAAATTTTTTTTATGTCTTTTTCATGCGTGAGTTTCTTTTGTTTGCTCTTAACAGTTGAGTTTTACAAACTCGTTATAAATAAAATCCTGGTGCTTTGTTGGATATGTGACTGTAAATGTTATTGTTTTTAATTTTGGCTTGCATGTACCCATTGATAATATATAGAAATATAATTTTTATGTTTATCTTATAACCTATGACCTTACGGAAATCACTAGTCCCAGGAAATTTTTTCTGTCTTTCTCTCTCTGGTAGATTCTTATGTCTTCTGCAATAGAGGCAGTTTTGTTTCTTTCTTTCTGATCAGTGTACCTTTTACTTTATTTTATTTTATTTTATTTTATTTTGTCTTATTGAACTAGCTAAAAAATTCTTGCATGGCATTGAATAGAATGGTGAGAATGGATATCCTTATCTTGTTGATCTTACAGGATAAATGCTCAATTTTTTACCATTAAGCAAAATACTAACTGTAGTTTTTTATGGGTTTTCTTTATGAAGTTGAGAAAGTTCTATTCTTCATCTGCTTAGATTTATTTTTTTTTTTAAAAATAATGTGGGGCAACTGGGTGGCTCAGGTGGTTAAACATCTGCCTTGAGCTCAGGTCAATATCCTGGGGTCCTGAGATCGAGCCCCATGTTGGGCTCCTGGCTCACTGGGGAACCTGCTTCTCCCTTTGCCTCTCCCTTTGCTCATTCTCTCAAGTGAATAAATAAAACCTCAAAAAAATTAAAAAAAAAGGTCATAAATGCATGTAGAATTTTGACACTTTTTAAATATCAATTAGTATGATCATGAGATTTTTCTTCCTCAGTATATTAACATGAGATTATGTTGATTGGTTTTTGAATATTGATCCAATCTTGCATCTTTAAAATAAACCTCACTTGGCATGGCATACAACTCTTTCTAATATATACTGAATTCTATTTTCCAATATTTTGTTAAGAATTTTTTGTCTACATTCATGTAGGATATTGATCTGTAGTTTTTTTGTTTGTTTGTTTTGTTTGTACTTTTTTATCTTTATTGGGTAGCGGAGTAATACTATCTCCATGAAATGCATGGGGAGTTGCTCTCTATTTTATTTTCTGCAATAGATTATATACAATTGCTAAATAATTCTTCCTTAAATGTTTGGAATAATTTTCCAGTGAACCATCTGGGCCTGGGGATTTATTTTCCTCAATAGTTACAGCCCTATGCAGATTATCTGTTTCATAATGGGTGAATTATGGTACTTTGTACTTTTCAAGGAAGTGGTTTCTTTTGTCTAAGTGGACTTATTTGCTTTATTCTTTTATTACCTTTCTAATGCCTATAGGGTTTGTCGTGATAGGCCCATTTTAAAATTCTCTACTGTTAATAATTTGAGACCTCTTTATTTTTAAATCAGTCTTTTTTTTTATTTTTGTCATTTCAAAAGTGTGTCAATTTTATTGATCTTTTCAATGAACCATCTTGTGTTTCATTGACTTTTTCCACTTGTCTGTTTTCAATTTTGTTGATTTCTTTTATCTTTATCATAATTTCCTTTCTTCTTAATTTAGGTTTAGTTTGCTCTTCTAGGTAAAAGTTGTGCACAAGTTATTCTATCTTAGTAGGCTGCCCCCTTTCTGGTCCTTCTGCTAGAGAGAGCAGGCTTTCACGAAGGATGTAAATGCGCATGTACATATGGATATTGAATTACCAGGTTTCAACTTTTTAAGTTCCTAGTTTGGGATACTAGAAACCCACGAAACTCATGAACATGTTATTTGGATCCTGAATTCCTTGACTGATCTATCTTTTTATCTCCACCTTTTAGTGTTTTTTTATGTCAAAAAGTTTTATATATGTACTTAGAAGGAGGAATAACGGAAAGTATGTCTATCCCCACATGCCTGTACCAAAACAGAAGCCTATTTTCTTTTCTTTTTCGAGTCATGAGCAATTATGATCTTTGATACATTTTTCCTTAAAACATTGTAACTAATTAGTGTGTTTCTTTTTGGAAGTAAATTAATTTACTATAAAAATAAAGGAGTAGGGGCGCCTAGGTGGCTCAGTGGGTTAAAGCCTCTGCCTTCGGCTCAGGTCATGATCCCAGGATCCTGGGATCGAGCCCCACATCAGGCTCTCTGCTCAGCAGGGAGCCTGCTTCCTCCTCTCTCTCTGCCTGCCTCTCTCCCTACTTGTGATCTCTGTCTGTCAAATAAATAAATAAAATCTTTAAAAAAAAAATAAAGGAGTAAATAGGACTTGATTATCATTTACAGGACATAAAGTCAGAATGAATTCAGTACTGAACACTAGCTGTTTATATATTTAAAGAAAAATTTAAGGAAAATTGGGGAAAAAAAGAAAGAAATCTATTACCTAGTGAACCAAACCTACAATTAAGCCTACTAAAGTATTTAAAGAGAAACAAAATAGAAAATTACATTAAATTCAGTGTGGTAGTTGGACTGATGCACTTTTTATGCAAAATATGGGAGTTTATAAAACTACTTACCATTACAACACTGTTTTGTTGTAGAATCAGAATTTCACTACTAAAGAAATAGTTAACTATTCACTTTAGATTCCTTTCCATCTCAGTTGCTGTATTTTCGTTTTGAAAGAGATAAGAATATGTTAATATTTATCAGTAGCCCTCCAAAATAGCTTTATTTTTCATATATGCACATTTTTATCTCTCTTTCTATATCTTCCAACCAAGTAATAATTTTAGTTGAGGGAACAATGTCCATAAGATATTTGTTTTTAATAACCTTTGCCTTTTAGCTCTTATTATCCTTGTTAATTTTTCTAAAATAAAGCTACAGACAGCATTAAATATTTTACTGGAATCAGAATATGTTTTGTGAACTGACATAGTACAAAGTTCTCTCAAGAGGCGATTTACTGTTCTTGGCTTTGTCTCAGAAAATGTATATTGAGAATAATATTAAGATGGTAAAAAGCCAAACCTTTCTCTGCCCACCTTCCCCCCCCAAAAAATTAACAATGGTTTGGGGATAAAAATAAAAATGTATTCTTAAAATTTTTTTATTTGAATATAATTGACACAATGTTACATTAGTTTCAGGTGTACACATAGTGCTTCAACATCTATATACTTTATACTATGTTCACCACAAGTGTAGCTACCATCTGTCACTATACAGTCTATTATAATATTTTTTTAAGATTTTATTTATTTACTTGACAGAGAGAAAGGGATCACAAGTAGGCAAAGCCACATGCAGAGAGAATGGGGGAAGCAGTCTCCCTGCTGAGTGGAGAGCCCAATGCAGGGCTCAATCCCAGGACCCTGGGATCATGACCTGAGCCGAAGGCAGAGGCTTTACCCACTGAGCCACCCGGGCGCCCCTATGATAATATTTTTAATTTTACAAATAATGTCCTCTATTTAAAATAGTGCATGAATTTCCATTGAGTGGTTTCTTAAAATTAAAATTCAAGCATTTTTGAAAGCTCTTATATTGGAATTTCTCTCATTATGGAATGGTGGTCCCAGGTAAAAATTTATATAAAATCCCCTGGAAGATGCTAAACACTTGTCATTCTATATAGAAAAGATGGTAACCAGGTAAATTTGAGAGTGCAAAAGACTGCCTGTCATTACGTGATTTCAACTATCACTAGAGTAACTGAATTGCTAAGGTCAGAAGAAGTAGCCTCCCAATGGCTGTGCAGACTCAGAAGAAAGGGAGTCTTGCCCTGGAAACCCTATACCTGCCCATGCTCATCCTTAATTATCCACACTCTCTCTCAGTACACATGAACTACCTGTGTGTAGCGGGCATTGTTTTGGATGCTTTAGCTATAAAGAAAAACATGGATTTTTTTTCTTACTTCAGATATCTCAGAAACTGTGGGGACTTTGTATGCCACTTATAAACATATATGGAAAGATATCTAAGATTAAAAGAAGACATAAGAATGATGTAGACAAAATTCTGAAAGGCAAACAAGAACTTATTGGAGCCAGTTATACTTAAGACAAATGCAAAGGACAGTGCATAGAAATCAGGTGTGCAAAAAGGAAAAGGAAAGATACAGGTCACAGGGTTTCACAACCTCAGTATTATTGACATTGAGAGCCAAGTGCTTCATTGTGTGTGGGCATTCTTATATATCCCCAGACATTGACAGATGGCACCCGGGGGTGGAATTGCCAGATTTAGCAAACAAAGATAAATACTATAGCAAATAAATACAAGACAGCACTTAAATGTACTTTTTGGACAAATTTTTTTTTGTTTTTAGTTTAAGTATGTTTCATATTTTGTGTTGTTTGTCTGAAATTCCAATTTAATTGGGCATCCTGTATTTTGCCTGGCAGCCCTACCTGCCTTAAATTACCTGTGGCTGAAAACCTCTGAGTTAGAGAATAGCATGATCAAATTTTAGATTTGATCCATTACTTGTGGGAGTCCATCAATTGTGTATGAGGGACAACAAGTTAACTAGGCTTCAATGTAACCTTTTAAATAGATGTCGATGTCCTCTGTGCTTTGGACTATTCTAGGAAGCAGGTATAGAGTACAGATCAAAAAGCAGAAAAGAAAATTCTTTGTCGGAGCTTATGTCATGAAGAGAAGACAACTAGTAAATACATAGCTGAGTAAATAAGATCCATCAGTCAGGAGATTAGGTTTTGCTGCTGTATATCAAACAACCCCAAAAATCTCTATAACAAGAACAATAAAGGATTTCTTCCCTGTGTTATATGTGTATCGCAGTAGGCTGCCGCTGCTCTTCAAATGACCTCTCCTCTAGCACCCAAACTGACAGGGCAGCCTCTGTCTACAACATTTCTGCTTGTCCTGGGTGAGGGAAATGAGAGTGTGAAAAACCCGTGCCAATTCTGAAGATTTCTTTAGCCAAAGCAACCACTTTTTTCCAAGTTAAGAAGGATGGGAATGTATAAAATTCCTACTGTACATTGTAAAAGCTATACAACTTCAAAGAAACTAGTAGAAAGTTGAGGATCATGATATCTCAGGTTGGTTTCCTGTAAAAACAGAACCGAAGGTAAGGACTTGATTTCAGCTGTTTCACATAGGTTGTTACTCTAGAAAGCCAGAATTAAGGAGAGGAGAGACTGAGTCAGGGAAGAAGGAAAGCTAATATGAAAGTGTCCTATAGAGGCTGCTGCTCTGGGCTATGGGGATTTGCAATGCCTCTGCTGACACCTCCTGAGAAACACCTAGGAAATCTATTGGAATCCTTTATTTGGAAGAACAAGAAGCTGGAGCATATTTTTTACTGGCTCCATTCTGCTGTGTTCAACACCAAATATAGGCAAACAGTAATACATTTTACTCTATGTGTGATGTCAGGCATAGGGAAAAAAAGGAGGAAAAAGAAAAGAAAAAAAACATGAGAAGACATAGGTAATGAAGCCAGTAAAAAGTCATTTTTTATAATATTGGTAAGATGGTTAGGAACGAGGACATCTGAGCAAAGTTCTGAAGGCAATGTGAGAGATCTTCATGAATATCCAGTAAAAAAAGAATTCCAGCCAGAGGAATAACAACTACAAATCACCCATCACAGGATACGTGGCACATTCAGGGAGCTGCAACTGTAATGCTGCCCGTGAGGACAGTTGTAAAATATAGAGTGAGCAGTATAATAGAGATCAGGAGATAATGCGGATCCATGTAGGCCATTGTAAAGATTCAGGATCTATTCCCAAGTGAGGTTGGGAGCCATTGGAGAATGTCATGCAGAGGAGTGATGTTATCTGACTATATATTTAAAAAGATTACTCTTATTGCTGTATTGAATAGACTATAAGGGATCAAAATCAGAGAAACTGGGTTAAGGCTATTACAATAAGAGAAGGGAATAAATACAAACGTCTAAACAAGACAGTAGCAATAGAGATAGTGAGAAGCATTAAAACTCTGGATATGTTATGGGAGTATAACATTTGGTTTTGTTGATGAATCAGTGTGCGATATAAGAGAGAGAAAATCATCAACCTGGGCCAGCTGGGTGGCTCAATTGGTTAAGCATCTGACTCTTGATTTCAGCTCAGGTCATGATCTCAGGGTTGTGAGATCAAACCCTGCTTCAGGCTCCATGCTGGGTGTGGAACTTGCTTGAAAGTCTCTCTCCCTCTCCCTCTGTTTGTCTGCCTCAAAAAAAAAAAAAAAAAAAAGTGGTGGGGGGAGAATCAAGCAGTTGTGTTAAGTTTGAGATGCTTAGTAAGCATCTAAGTAAAGATGTTCAATAAGCAGTTGGAAATGAAGAGAGATTCAGGCACGTTATACGAAACAGTGATTATTAGTGTATACATCAGAGTTTAAATTATGAGCTTCATTGTAGTGGTAAAGGGATAAAGATAGAATTTAAATAATTATTTCTGTTTTTATTTACTTAAGAGAATCAGGCATAAAAACCCAGAATGAGGAATAAAACTAAAAACTCACTTTATCTTTACTATAATATGTTCTAAAAAGGACTGAAAGAAGTTTACATAAACATAAAAAAATTGTTCATAAAAAATTGTTCTGCACCAACATTAGCACACATTTTTTTTTAATCATAGTCATTGCTTCAGAGGAGGAAAAGAAAGGCTAACCCATGTGAATTATGCCATAGATGAGAAATTTATTCACAGAAATCACAATTGCTGTAAAAATTATTCTCTTAGCCCAAATTCAAAATCCCATTTTATACTGAAGGATGACAATTTTCCATAGATCTCTTGAATTTTTCCACATCTTTTGACCAGACCAACTTTGTTCTACTTTATCCTTTGGAGTATGGCTGTATTGCAAACAACCTTGGAATTTAAGTATACCGCGTCCTTCCTGAGTAAGGGGCAGACATGCTTACTGCCCATTATGAAAGTTTCAGGATCTCTCTGCTCTGAGTTCCTCTGCTGTGATGCAGCCTACTCTGGGCCAGGTTACCCCTGACTCCTTCTGCATTGCCCTGTATAATTTAGTGTTCAGAAAGCCGGTACAAGAAAATGCTGATACATTATCTATTGCTGTTGCCGAGTAATGAAGTCCTTTGTGAAAATAGCAAAATATATAAGTTTGTCCACACAGGGAGATTAAATGCCATGTAATGATGGAGGAGAGATTGCAAAGATGAGAATGCAATACAAGGAAAGCTAATACCCAGCTACCACCAGAAGCTAGGAGAGACAGGGAACAGATTCTCCCTCAGATCTCCAGAGAGAACCCTGCTGATACCTTGAAGTCAGACTTTTGGCCTCCTGAACTTTGAGAGAATAAACATCTCTATTTTAAGCCACCAGTTTGTAGTACTTTGTTCAAACAGCCCTAGAAAACTAATACACAAATTAGAATTGGCATTTTAGGAAGAAATACCACTCTAGTCGACAAATTGACACTAACTCTAATTGGTAAGAATTCGCCACATAAAATTTGGGGGTTTTCAAATCTAGGCAGAACATTTAGTGTTGTTATATTTTTTATTAGTTAAAAGCTGATCATTGAGGGGGCGCCTGGGTGACTTAGTGGGTTGAACCTCTGCCTTCAGCTTGGGTCATGATCTCAGGGTCCTGGGATCGAGCCCCACATGGGGCTCTCTGCTCGGCAGGGGGCCTGCTTCTCCCTTCTCTCTGCCTGCCTCTCTGTCTACTTGTGATCTCTCTCTCTCTCGTCAAATAAATAATTAAAAATTAAAAAAAGAAAAAAAGCTGATCATTGAGGAAGAGTCAGTTCTCCCTCATGTTCGAGTTTCCCATTTATTTTTGTCATCATCATCTTCATCATTGTTAGCATTATTATTATATCCATTATCATCATCTTCAGCATCATTATAAACAAATATCAGACTATTTAATCACTTCATTTAGCTTACCATAATTTTAGATGTATCATCCCTGACATGAAGGACATAAAGAACAACCACATATTGAAGAAGCTCATAAATAATTAAGAGTGTACTTCTCTCCCTTAAGCCCATTTGTAGCAAACATCATTAGAAAAGAAATGTTCTCTTTAACCAAGTTATTTTGACCATGGGCGGGTGGCCAATCCTGAGTGAACTCCAATAATGTGATTGAATTGAACCTTCTACAATGAATCAAATTGCATTGTGGATGATTCCTGTGGTCTCTAACCCAGCAGCCGCCATTTTCAAAACCAAACTTAGTGCAGTTTGCATTATCAGAGTGAGTCAAGGGGGTCCAAGCTCAGAAAAGTCGAGACAAAAGAAGTTGAAGCAAAGATCTCATTCTCTTTTTTTAATTCTCCATTAATTTACATACACCTGAATGTCACATATTTCCATCGATTTTCCCAAAAACCTCTTGTAGACTTAAATAACATTCACACTAAGTGTTCAGGATCTTCCCAAAAGAGAAAGGGAGAGAAAGCAGGGAGAGGAGAGCAGGGGAATTAAGACTGGATGGAAAGGGAATAAAAGGGAACCTGTGGCAAGAAAAGAATTCTCTCTCCAGTGTTCGTCACAGAGATGACAAGAGCCTTTTCCCTTTTTGCTTTGCTGAGTTCAAAGCATTTTTTTTTCCCTTTTTTTTTTTTCCATTCTAATGAATTAGAGAAACTGGGCATCAATTCAAATTTTACTCTAATTCTGCTGACTGGAAATTTGATATCAAATAAAAGATTCATTATAAGATAAGCCTTTAACAACAACACAGTTTGGAAGTACTGCATTTCATCATAATGGAATTTTACCTCTATAAGCTTCCTCAATGAATTATAGGATAAAAGTACAAGTATTTAAAATTCTGAAAGAATTTTTGTTTAAAAATTATGAGTGATGATACACATTTGGATTGGACAGTGGGCAGTTATTTTACTCATTAAATAAATAAGCTGTCTTACTATTATATATAATGTAATTTCCATAAATTATTTTCACATGAAACATACATTCAGTAATGTAAGGTAAGATAATTAATGCCATTAGTGTATGAAGCAATGGGCATAATTTTAGCTTCTTTCAAGACAGGAAATGAGAAATTAAAGACTATTTAAAAGGTAACTTTGCCTCACTTTTACACCAAACAATATTATACAAAATTTATATTTTATCAGAATGTTCCAAATTCTTGTGAGATTTTTTTTTCCCCTCTTTAAGTATCTGAGCAGGTCTAGGTCACTCACATTTTTTGGTGGCAGACCCAGAGTCTCCCTGATACCTTGATACCACTTGGAGAAGGGAAGGGTGTTCTAGACTTCCTCTAAGCTCTGCTAAAGAAGAGATGATTAGAAATAAGGTCTAATAAGAATTCTGTCTCATATGATGTTGGGTTAGCAGGTATAGTCTTTTCTGTTTTTGTCAGACAAAAGTCTTTCATAGGAACTTCAAAAATTTTTATTCTGTTTCTTACAAAAATGCATAGTTCATTTTTCTGAAAGAGATATCTAACGATCTTGATGTGATTTCATGAAAGTATCTCTAAAAAGTCATGATTAATTCTATGTTTATCTGAAAAAAATGGGGTTCATTAAATACAAATGAGAGGAAGCTTTAGGCCATTTGGTCAAGAGTTTACTACACCATTTAGAAAACTATATTTCAGCTTTGACCTAAGAAGATACCTTAATAACAATAATACTAATGTATAATTATGTACTTTAGGGTTTACAATGACTCTTCAAATCTGTTATTTCATTTCATCAGTATAGCACCACTATGGAAGTAGACATTGTAATCTGTTTTACTTAGGAGAAAATTAGCTCAAGGTCTAGCATATAAGTAAATAATTCATTACTTGGATTTAGGAATCCTCAGTCCAATTCTCAGGCCTGTATAAAAATATTAAAAATAAAAAAAAATCCACTAACATGAACATCTGTCCTACTGCAGAGCCTAAGACCACTAAATATTGAACATTAAAAAAATGTCCCAACGTAGCACAGAAAAAATAGTCAATGATATTGTAATAGAATTGTATGGTGACAGATGGTGGCTGTATTTATAGTGAGCACAGCATAAAATATAGAGAAGTTGAATCACTGTGTTGTATACCTGAAACTAATGTAGCATTGTGTGTCAACTATACTCTCATTGTAGTGGGATTTCAAAGAAAAAGTTAATTTTTTTTTTTTTCTTCTTCTTCTTCTATATTAGGGGAAAAACAAAACAAAACAACAGCAACACAAAACAACCCCCCAACCACTGATCTTGCAATTTCTCAGAGATTTAAAAACAATACCATTGGGCACCTGGGTGGCCCAGTTAGATGTCTGCCATCTGCCTTCAGTTCAGGTTATGATTCCAGGGTCCTGGGAATGAACCCTGTGTCAGGCTCCCTGTTCAGCGGAGAGGCTGCTTCTCCTTCTCTGGCTACCCCAGCTTGTTCTCTCTCTCTCTGTGTCTAATAAATAAATAAATAAATCTTTAAAAAATAAAATAAAAGCAATGCCATTGATGTGAAACCTTGCATTTATATAAAGTTTCTTGGACAAACTTTCCTCATAATTCTGTTTCCTGTCCTTTGATTCCCTTACATATTTCCTTTTCTAATCAGAAGCCCTAATCACAGAATTTATTTTGTTATTCTTATATCTTTACAGAATAGACAAACTGACAAAAATTTTTATGAAATCTGAGAACAGTATGGGGACTTTTTCTAAGGGATTATTCTCTCTTTTTCATAGTCTGCTCAGGCTGCTCTAACAAAATGCCATAGACTGTATCACTGAAACAGTGGTCATCTATTTTCTTACAGGTCTGGAAGCTGGGAAATCTAGATCAAGGTACTAGCTTATTTTGTTCCTGATGAGGCCATTCTTCTTATCTTGCAGATGGCTACCATTTTGCTGTGTCCTCACATTACAGATGTATAGAGAGAGGGCTCTAGTCTCTCTTCATCTTATAAGGGCACTAATATCATCACAGGGGCCTCATCCTTGTGAACTCATCTAAATCTAATTACTTCCCAAAGACCCTGTCACCAAATATAATCACCTTGGGGATTAAGATTTCACTAGATAAATTTCTTTGGCGGGGGAAAGGGGACACAAACATTCAGTCTGTAACACAATTTTACCTGTCTCCCATGTTTGGAGCAATAAAACAAATTTTTTCTGCACAAAATTTTGGTAGTGGCTTCTTAGATAATGAATAGGGATTTCCAAGATTAAACCTCTGTCTGGTACACGTGGAGGTGGAATAGTTATTGACAATGAAGAAAAACAACTTTTATTTACTGAGCACTTCCAGGTAGAAGATAGACGTATCACATTCTTCATCTTGTTTAATCCTCTTAGCAACTTTGTGGTATATTTTCTTCTTTTGATTTTGTATATCAAGATTATTAGTATTCATAAAGTTTGAGTAGATCTTTCAAATTACTCACCTTTTAAGTGGCAGAAACCAAGTAAGAAATATTTTATTTAATTTACAATATCTGTTTTTATCTACTGTAATATAGTATATAAAGTGGACCTAATCCAGGAACTTCTGGCTTCCATGAGTATAAAATTTTCAGGTCCTCTCAATCTCTTTAAGGCAGACATTTCTCTGTAGCTAAAGGAATTTGTACAAGGTAAAATGTGTCAGAAGTGGAATTGATTAGTTATCAGAGAAGGCTCTCTAGAGAAGGCTGACTTTGAAATGAGATTTAAGGTAAAGGTGATTCTATGGAGTAAACAATAGAGGGACCTTTAATCCATATTGAGGGAATAGTGTGTGTAAATATACAGAACTTTCAAGTGTGCAGTGTAACAAAACAAAACAATACAAACAATTTTCTTCTTGTGATGGTGGTGCAGACAAAAGAAACATTTCAGAAAATCACCAAGATCTGGTGAGTATACATCTGTTGCAAAAAGGGGAAATGTATATCTTGAGAGGCAGGCTGGAGAAAAAAAGCAGGAAAAGACATGGAGGAAAGCCTGGAGATGGGCCATGCATTTGTGTCAGGCTAATGACATAGTAGTAATATCACAAGAAGAAGCAATTGTCACAGGAAAAATGTTGCATAATTTTTTTTTAAAGATTTTATTTATTTATTTGACAGAGAGAAATCACAAGTACACTGAGAGGCAGGCAGAGAGAGAGAGAAGGAAGCAGGCTCCCTGCTGAGCAGAGAGCCCGATGCGGGACTCGATCCCAGGACCCTGAGATCATGACCTGAGCCGAAGGCAGCAGCTTAACCCACTGAGCCACCCAGGCGCCCCTGTTGCATAATTTTTTAAATAAAATGAGTGTAATATTAATATATAAAGTGATTACAAAGAGTTGCTAGAGTTTGGGGTTTTTTTTCTACAAATTTTGTATATTTAAATACAAGTTTAACAACCATACAGAAACAGATTTTGCTTTTATAATTTTAATACATTTAGAAAACAAAGATTTAAATGCATAAAAGCATCGAAAGTATACTCATTTGGTCATTTTACTTTAGCCTTTTGAGACAGAGAGAAAAAGATGAGCAGGGGGAGGGGCTAAGGAAGAGGGAGAACGGGAGATGACTCCCCACTGAGCAGGGAGCCCAAAGGGTGGGATTCTATCCAAGGGTCTCAGGATCATGATCTGAGCCAAAGTCAGACACTCAACTGACTGAACCACCCAGGAGCGCCTAGACTTCTTCTTCTTCTTCTTCTTTTTTTAATAAAAGAAAAAAATATGACAGATAAACTCATTGTTCATTTCTTCTATCTTCTGTATGTTTCTCAATCCTTAGAGGCAACTCTCAAACTACTATGTATGGGATTTTTTTTAGTTTTTGTCGTTCTTAATTATTTTAGCTTCATAATCTTACAACATATATGCATTAATAAAAATATATAATATTGCTTAAAAACTATTACTGCTGATAAACACTAGAAACTTATTTTCTGTTCCTTCCATCTATCTTTGATCCTACCCAACACTAAGACTAAAACCTCTCCTTTGACTCATTTTTGGAATAAGAAGGGAGATGAAAGTCAAGGAGATTTTCCAGCAACCATGAAACCTGGCAACCTACTTTAATGAAAGATTAGGAATAAAATATTTCAAATTGATATTGTTGAAGGGGGAAAAATCATGTATTTATAATGATGTGGTCAAAAATATTCATATGATTAACCTACTGTATGTAAGTGGGGTAAAGACCAAATGGTGAGACCCTCCTGATGAGTAGAGCGTATCTGAGGGATATGAATAAATCAAGACCAAAATGAGAAAACTCTTTTTAAAGTCTAATGAGAAAGTACATTTATTTGAATGTATTAACAGGCACTTTATAAACACCTAAGTTACAATTTTTTGAATTTAGAAAAACCTTATATTTTAGTGAAGTGGCTGGACATTGTGGGCACACACTGCAGTTAATAAGAGGCTATAAAATTGAGAAATGTCTTTATAACCTGGCGAGGACCTTCTCAAAGAGATATTTCCTTGTTGAAAACAAGGCATTTAATTTCTTTGTTGTTCCTTCAGAACAGTTCTATATGGTTGTATAAACCCCACAGTAAATAACAGTTTGAGGAGAATTAAAAGGGTACATAAAATTTCTGGCATTTTAGATAGCTGAGTCATAGCAAGTTAGAGATGCAATTCAGTAAACTTTGTGTGGATACATATTTGTCCTGACATAATTGAAACTCAACATTAATTTTCAATTCATACCCATCAAGTATAGTTTATAGTATGTCTTTTAGGGCTAATTTCTATGGAATTGATTTACTTCACAAATATTTATTGAGTCATCCCTTAAGTACTGGGCATCACTCAAGGCATTGGTGATACCACAGAAAATAATAATAATTATAATACAACAATAATAATAAATATATTTCTATCCTTGTGAGTTCTAGTATTGCATCATATGTTTGCAAACTATATTCATACCTTGCATAACAATTAATGCATTTATTTGAATTTTATTGGCCAAATGTGATATTGAATAATTGGAAAGGCAGCATATGTACCATGTGTACAGTACTAAGAGGTGATATAAATATAGGAGTAAATAAATTATTGTTTTATATATCATTAAAATATAATAAATTGTCTTATAATATTTCCCTTCATGTTTTATTTCAAAATACTATTATTGTTAATTGCCCTTCCAAAAAAATTTCTCAAGAAAATATTGCTCACAATATCACTCTTTAGGAAGGTTATAAATGCACAATAGCAGTTTAAGTCCTTACAGGAATCATGTAGAAAATATGTACTTTTTTTATACCAGTATTTCCCAAATATCTTGCCATGGGATCCTTTACCCATGTATCAGCAATTAATTTCTCAGGAAACCACTACCCAACAGAATAGTTTGAAAACTGTTTCTCCAAACTAAATCAAACTTTAGAATCACTCTATCCATAATGAAAAATATTATTTTCATGGACACTACTAATGTCAACAATATGTATTCTGTCATACATTAAAAAAAAAAAGACCCCTAGTTTTGCCTAGAAACTTGAATGCTCAGCCACCAAGCACATTTCTCAGATTTCCTTGCAACATTTTATGGCCATATGACTAAATTTGGACCACAAAAATGAGTTTGGGCCAATGACTTTTATAGAAATAATGGATAGTTTTATGTCATATGCTTAAAGACAGTTTGCTTTTCATAGACTTTCTCTTTTACTGTTTGTGATGTGGTAACAAGAACTCCCACCTTAGGTCCAGAGAGAGTGATGGAATTGTCTAACTAGACCGAATCCATCGACAATTTTTGGGCAAACTTATTTTTGATGAACTGTTATAGAAGATCAATGTAAACTGCAATGTTATATGAGCTAGTATATATTGTATTTAAAAGGAAGACTAGACAGATGCTTGATTTAAGTTTATTGTACGTGAAAAGTCACAAGACATAAAAATCTGGTATTATTTAATTCCTAATTTTACTAATTTTTAAAAAGTTACATGATTGCATAGAGGATAAAAATAGTACTTTACTTCCTTTTAAATACAAATCTTCATCAACTTCAAATATTTCAAATTCCAGTAGAACAATCTGTGACCAACAGACTGGCAATCACTTGTGTACTGGAGCTTCCTAGATCTCCTTATTGGTTACTAATGCTATTTATGGTCCCTTTGAATAGTAGTCTATAAGAGAGAGAGCAGTAAACATTGTACACAGCAGCCTTTCACTATAACATTCAGGTGTTCAGAGGTATCACTCTTCGCAATCACTTTAAATCACCAACTCCTCTTCTTATATTTCTATTCTCCCTAATGTAAATTTTGTATCATTTTAGGAAAAATGATAACTAAATCTTCCTCATACAAAGTTTAATTAGAGCTTTTCTATTACATGGAGGTTAAGTTCCACTCTGGAGGGAGGGGGCCACTCTGCAAAATAGTATATGCTTGTTTTGAGGATTAAATTAGATAATCCCATGAAGCATTCACTGACAAACTAAATATTCCTGGGCATGGGAGTCAATAGTGTCATCAGTATCATCATCATCAGTTATTACTAACTTTTTAGATCACGTCCTCACTTTTAGTCCAACCCAAAGCTGTAGTCACGTGTTCTTAAGCCTTTCCACAACTTTCCTCTACTCTCTTCCTAAATGTAATCATACAGCTTTTTCAAGCACAGTACAAATGTGTTTTCTATGAACACTGTGCCAATGAGTTTTTTCCTTCTTTTCTCCTATTGCAAAGCTAATTTAACATGTATTACTATTATGACAACTCTTTACTCTTCTTTGCATTGTTTATGTATCTTGTTTTTGCTGTATCACTTTAATGAAATAATATTTTTTAAAAATATTTGTTGGAATAACTCACAGAAAACTGAATGAATTATATTCATCTTAAGTGTACAGCTTGATGAATGTTTACATAGTGTACTCCAATAAAACCAACATTCACATCAAAGTGAAAATCATTTCCAGGCACCTGTAAAGTTTGCTTGTATTCATTCCTAATCTTTATCACTCCCACTACCCCTCCCATGGAACACCCACTTTTCTGACTTATGTAAACATAGATTAGTTTTGCCTGCCCTGAAGTAATGTATGGAATGTTATTGTTCTAGTATTTTTTTTAATGTTTGTCTTGAAATAATTATAGATTCACAAGAAATTGGAGAGAAATGTACAGAAAGATCCTGTGCACCACTGACCTAGCCTTCCCTAATTTTCACATCGTGGATAGCTATAATGTAGTATTATATAACCAGAAAACAGGTACTGGTATTTCACCAGTTACACATATACTCAATTATGTGTGTGACATGTTTGTGTGTGTGTGCGCGCGTGTGTTTCTCTGCAATAAAATTGCATTTATGTAAGTAAATAAAGCACAACAAGACACAGCACTATACCATTACCATAGGCTCTCTGGTATATATATTATAGCCACACCCACACACCATTTTACCACCCACTGGCCTTCCGTCTTTAAACCTTAGGAAACACCAATCTGTTCTTCATCTTTGTTAGTCTGTCACTTCAAGAATTTTGTATATGTGAAATTAATAGTATGTATCCTTTTCAGATTGGCTTTTCTTAATGCAGTGTAATTCTTTTGATATTCACTCAAGTTGTGTGCACATCATTAGTGTGTTATTTTTTATTGTTGAGTAGTATTTCATGGTATGGGTATACCATAGTTTGTTTAATCATTCAACCACTGAAGAACATTTGAACATTTTCCAGTTTGGGGCTCTTACAAATAAAGCTTCTAGAAATATCCACATACAAATATGTATGAACATAAGTTTTCATTTCCATGGGATAAATGTCCAACATTTTAATTATTGAGTCATATTGTAAGTTTATTTTTAGATTAAAAAAAACTAAACTCTTTTCCACTCTGTCATAATATTTTCCATTTCCATCAGCAAGTTATGAGTAAATACATCTCTCTCATCTCTCTTCATCCTTGCCATCATTGGAGTTACCAATATTTTTCTTCAAATTTTAGCCATTTTGATATATGTGTTTTATTTTGCACTGGATTGAGGTTTTAAGTAGCATTTTCATAATGACTCATGGTGCTGAACATCTTTTGAAGTGCTTATTTGTCATGTATGTATGCTTTTTTTAAAGATTTAAAGTATTTTTATTTTTTATTTTCTAACATAAGCATATTTTTATTATGTTCTTAGCCAGTATATGTGTGTGTGCTTTTTAATGGAATGTATGTTCATATATTTTTCTAATTTTTAATTGGATTGTTGTTTTTATTGAATTTGGGGTTTGGATATTCTTAAATATTCCATACATAAATCAAGATAGTATGGTAGTTACAGAGTGATAGTTATATAGATGAGTGGAACAGAATAGAGAATTCAGAAATTGACTCACAAACATTTGCCTAATTGATAAAAGTCCAAAAACAATTTAATAGTGGAGGGATGTACTGTTCAACCAATTGTGCTGTAGCAATTGAATATCTGTAGGTAAAAAATAAACCTCATCTAAGTTTCATATTTTCCACAAAAGTTAATTCAAAATGGTTCAGGAAGTTAAATGTAACTCTAAATCTAATGTTCAGAAAAGAAAAAAAAGATTTGAGAAAATCTTTAGGATTTTGGGTAGATTATAAAAATATGGTAGACACAAAATGCATGGTTTATGTAAGTAAAAACTTCACGAAACAGACCTCATGAGAATTACTTACTTTGTTAAGAGAACGAACAGACAAGAGCAGACTGGGAGAAAATTTTTCCAAAGGATTTTAAGAGTTTTAAGGGCAGGAATTATATATGTGTCTCTTCATCATACTTATCTATAAAAAGTTTCTAAATATAAGTAGTATACAGTAAGTCTGAGAATACCTATTGAGATAAAACCTAAAAGTTAGCTGACAGAGACATGCTCTTTCTACTTTAGTATCAGGGCAAATAATTCTAGAATATGAAGAAAAAGTCCAATTCAGTATTACATAATTCATGAAAGAAAATGCAGAACTTTTTGAGAGCTTCAGTTTTCTGTGGGCCCTATTTCACAACATGTTTCTTAGAGAATGATATGCATTGTTTACCATACATGGGTCATCCTTTGATGTTCTTGTTGACAAGTATAATTGATTGTAACAGAACTACTCTTGACAGGGCTCAGTCTGCTTGCTTTGCAGAATTTGAGTGTCCTACCACAGTGTTGCTTCAAGACAATAGGGAAAAAAGTACCATTCTCCCTGAAAAGTCCTTTTACATACATCCTGGCTATCAGATGTCAATATAGCTGACAAAGTGGCCAGCAAACTGCAAGTACTAGATAGCACACAGTGATTATAAAAATTTACAGCTGTCAGCTAAAATGAGAATATCTCCCATGGGTGTGGAAGTAAAATGTGATGATTAGCTGATGAGGCATTCTGCTCTTTTTTTCTTTCATGAACTAAGATCAGAGATGTGAGAATGTCATCCACAAGGTCCAACAAAATATTCACCAAAATTTAGAATATGATACTGGATTTATTGAAAACATCTTTCTCATATAAGACAGAATTTTTAAAACTACCTTGAAAGGCAAGGTGCAATTGTTATTTGTCAAGATAAACTCAGAAATGATTAAAATACACTTTAATTAGCATCACACATTTTAAACAATGATTCGTATTCCAAAGTAATCATTGCTTGGGCATAACTATTGCTGTCATGTTAGGGCTGCTGCTCATTTAAAGATAAGAGTAGGATCATCAGTTTTTTCAGTCACGTCCAGAGAGGTCTAGGGCTTTTGAGAAAAGTAGGGCTATCATTAAATTTAATTCAATATTTTCACTTCTCCAGAAGGAAACTTCTTAGGATTCAGTGTATTCATGCAATATTTTGGAAACATACATTTATCAAGAAATATGGATGAACTTAATACTTTGTTATTAGAATTTTGTCTGAATATAGATGGACCTGTTTAATATAGGAAAGTTGCTAATTCAGCATGGTATACAGATATGTGGAAACCACAGAAACTTCCTAGAGGTGAAGCAGACATAGATAAATAAGGAAAAACACCAACAAAAAAGAATGAACAAGAAATAAAGCTTGTTTCTTACAGCTCACCTATAACTCTCTGAAGCCATCTTATCACCAAATTTATGAGATTAACCTACCTTCTTAGGACACAATTCTCTGTCCAATCACTGTCTCTCCAATTCAATGTTTTATTATCTCTCTTCGATATGTGCTACCTGGATTTCTCTATCTTCAGTTTCTTTCCTTCCTATCTACATTATTAGGTTAGCTTTTCTAAAGCACAGTTCTGATCGCAATATTTATAGACTAACAAGTATTACTCTCCAGTAAAGCCATAACATATTAGTATGGCATTCAAAGTCATCAGCTTTTTGGCCTCAGTTTATTATTCCAAAGGCACTTCCTACACTTTCCTTCAGTCATGCAAGTAATTAATGCCATACGTAGTACCAACTCTTAATATGATCTCTTTTCACTGGAATTTCCCTGCTAGCATGTATGATTTTATTTTCAGTATTAAACTTGGAGCCAGTATAAAACAATGGTGAAGCTACTTCGTACGATGCACTCAGAAAGTATGCAGTATACTTAGATTTATTTAATGACTTTATGAGGAAAGACAATCTGGTAAAAATAAATTTCTTCCTAAAAATTTGAACGGGATAATATCAGTTGGGTGAGTTCATGAACAATAGGTAGTGGTGCTAATCCATGTGCATGTAGGATCTTGAAACATCGGAGGCCACGAGTAGGGAAAGTGAGCTAAAGCTACAAAGAGGTAAAATAAAATAATTAGAAACAGTAAGTGTGCATCCTTGCACAACCTGAGAAAGGACTGTAAGAGGGTGGCCAGCAGGCATGAGCAGAGAATGCTAATTCCCGTACTGGAGGCAAACTATGTAAGAATTTAGCAACATGAAGATGGCTCTGCGAAACAGGAGTCACTGCATGGCATTGTCAGTCAGAGGCTGTCTCCTTTGAAAACACTGCCCATAGTATCCACTCAGCTGATCATGATTCTGCCTAATTGGGGTGTGGATTTCAGTTTCCTTATGTTTATTGAGAAATTACCCTTTCCTTTCCAATAAAACTTTTAAGCCCTTCTTGACCCTTCAAGGTGATTCTAGAGACCACACCATTAGGTGCATGTAAGAAGCGAAAATTCCTAAGTGCTTATCTGGAGACGGGTCCATTTTCAAGGTCACTATATCACTAGTAATCAAGGAAGTTAGGTCATTCTAAGTTTATTCTTAAAATGAATCTTCGTATAGTTTCCATTTAGCAGGTTCAGAGCAGGTTTGACTTAATAGGTTTTGGCTGTTTGCTCCTTTTAAAAAAAAAAAAACTTTTACAATTTAGGCACAACCCAATTATTACTACTACTATAATTACTTTTTTAATTACTCAATTAAGAAAATATAGTATATTAAGTAAAGTGAAGTCTGGATATTATTTTTCTCATTTTGACCCTTGGTTCAAGAGTCTTGGGATGACTCAAAGATGGATTGATCTTAATGATACCCCTCATTAGCCTTATATCAGCATTGTTGATCTACCTAGAAAAAAAATTCTCTGTAAAAGAATAGTAAAGACTAGTAAGCATATTCAATTAATAGGAAATAGCAGTGAAAAAGACAACATATACAAGCACAAACATTTGATGTTTGCCTAGATTCTCCTCTTATTTATGTGTATTTTTCTCTTTATTTTTATACATTGGCTACAGAGTTTTTTTTATTATTTTTAAATCTGTTGAATAAATATATTAATATCTCTCTATAACACCATTCTGAATTTCAGAAGTTAATTTGAAAAAGCAGAAAAGTATAACAAAATTAATAATAGGAATCATAATAGATTTTTAAAGTGTAATACATAAATTTCAAATGGGATATTTTCTATGTATATTTTCAAAATATTTTCTGGGATTCTACAAGCACCAAGCTCAAAATTCAAGCTTAAAGTTTGACTGTGATAAGTTCTATTTGCACATTTTATCCCTCTTACATGTAGATAGTGCTTCCCATTACTTTTAGAATTAACATCTAGTTATGTCACAATCCATTTTCACATATTTTGTTCCAACATCAAACAATTCAGCAAGTGACAGCTATAAAACGTTTCAGAGTAAATAACTCTTAAGATCAATTAAAGGTAAAAAGCAGATTCTTCGAATTTTCTCATTAAGATTTGAAGTGCAGGGAGTAAAATCACCCTCTCCAATATTTTCTTTCCTATCTCAGAAATCTAGTTTCAAATCTATATGCATCTTCCTTAAGGCTTAGATGCATTATGTTGGAGGAAATAACCGGATAATCTCATTTCTTGCAATTATTTCAGTTTGCTTTAGCTCAGAGAGAAAAAAGAAGATAATCTCCATTAAAAAAATAGTGACTAGTGCAAAGAATCTTCACATTTGTAAAGATCATGGTGAGATAATGATAGATATATTTGGTGTGAAGAAATCAACAGTGACAATCAAAGGATACATGTTACTTTAAAAATAGGATAAAAGAATTTGTGTGTATGAAAATCATTTTTCACATTACTACAAAATTAAGACTTGGAGTATCTTCTCTGATCTTAAGATTCTGTTAACACACCAGCTATATAAGTGTGATTGCCATCAGATACTTCAAGAACCTTCCTTTGTAATTTTTACCCTCTTGGTTCTACCAGATGAGAGACTAGAAAAGAATATAGGCTCTAGGTTACTGACCATGTCTCCTGTATTAGTTTGCTTATACTTGGAATGCCTTTGTTTTGGATCTATATAAATATGTCAACATTCAAGGATAAATGCCAATAACATTTTTGGACAGCTGTATGAGCATAGCTTAATCCCTCACCCTCCTCCAACTTTTCTTAAATAAAGTGATCAATAACTATAAGGAAAAGCTTAACTCAGTTATGAACTTGAGACACATGTTTTGTCTGTTGCTATCTGCCTGCCTAAAACAGTAGAGAATTTATCTTAGATAAAATGTAGATGCAATTTGGTGGAATGGAATGATTAAAGTTGATGCCATATTATTCCTTCAACTCAAAGATGAATATACTTCAGCAATAATAAATAGAGGCGAATTTGCAACATACCATTAACACTTCTAACACCAGATGCCTGAATAGTAGAGGACTTGTTCCAGGAAAAAGCTATGGCTCAAGCAGAATCTTCCTGAAGAGACAGTCACCAAGATGGGCCAAAGCTGTCTCTGGATACAGTATCTTAAGCTTTAAACGGAGAAGACCCTCAGTATTTTCATTTGAACAGTAGTGTCTGGCATAATACAGATGCTCCAAAAATGCCTACTGACTCTTTTTACTGAATAAAATCTATTTATTTATTTTTATTTTTTATATTTTATTTATTTATTTGACAGAGATCACAAGCAGGCAGAGAGGCAGACAGAGAGAGAGGGGGAAGTAGGCTCCCTGCTAAGCAGAGAGCCCGATTCAGGGCTGGATCCCAGGACCCCGGGATCATGACCTGAGCTGAAGGCAGAGGCTTTAATCCACTGAGCCACCCAGACACCCCTGAATAAAATCTATTTAAATCTATATGCCAAAATACATTGAATCCCATATTGTGGAATATATTTTCCACATTGTAATAGGAGAATCTAAACTAAATACACGATCATAATTTAAAAGAAAATAGTGTGGTTAGGAAAAATTCCAAAGTGTTAAATAAAAGACAGGATTTTGTTTTAAACAGTGAAATAAACAAGTTCCACAGACCAAAACATAAAAATTTGATAGGAAGTATCTCTAAAAATCTCATGGTAAGTTAGAAAGTACTGCAATCATCCACCATCTGGTAATTGTTTATAAAATGAATTGTACAGGGATCTAGACATTTCTACTGGGATTTAATGAGTTAGTTAGAAGAACAAGAATGCACAAAATATTCTCTACAAGTATTATAATTAGGTGGTGTTCCAGTTTCATGCAATAAAGGTTACTGGTATGTGGATATCCAATTCTCCCTTCAATTTTATAATATAGGTGACTGCTACCTTGTTCATGTTTCAGATCCAATGTCTTTATAGAAGCTTGTGTGTATAGGAGATTTGAGGGTGGAATATGCACGGAAATACTTAAGGGCTATGAGATTCTACTTTGATTAATTCTGGTCAAGATTAAGTGATAATCATGCTCTAAAATAAATAAATTCATTTTGACAAAATGATAAAGATAAGTTTTCAATGTTCAAAAATTCTGCATTAATACAATGAGCATTGATTTCCTCTGAAACAAATAATACATTATATGTTACTAAAAATTGATTTATTAAAATTTATAGTTTGCTCAGTTTTCCTTTTCTATGCTAAAAAAACAATTCTCTGTTTTCTCTAATTCAATCATTAACAAGACAGCAGTGAATTTAACTGCTTCTTTGAATAACTTGACCTCTTCATTTTTTTGTTCTCAAGTATTGTTAGAATCAAAACTTTGTTTGTCCAGAAGACTTCTGGAAGAATTAACACTACTCTTTTTCACTGCCATTTTGAGTGATTTTCAGTGATTATAGAGTGGAGCACAGATGAATACATAAACTCTTGAGGAAATATCTCAAGACATTAATTGGTATAAGATGTATTGACTTTTCTTTCTAATCGATCAAATCATGGCGCTTTCAGTATTCTTTATTAACTTTTCTGAACAATCAAAAATAATCTAGAAATGTGGTTATATGTAAGGTAAAAATCGTTCCATTAAAAACAAAAGTTTGCTTGTATTACAAATAATAGAATTTTTTTTAATTAATTTTTTATTTTTGATAAACATAGATTTTTATCCCCAGGGGTACAGGTCTGTGAATCACCCTCAACTCTATGGTCAACTAATCTTCGACAAAGCAGGAAAGAATGTCCAATGGAAAATAGAATTTTTTAATTAATTGTAAAAATAGCTTTTTTGCTATTTTTATCAGCTACTCAGTTTAATAGAAGAATGTGGAAATATGCATCTAGGTGACAAGAGGGAAAGGCTTAATAAAAATAATAGAGTAGAATCCAGATTTATATATAGAAAGAATAAATCTATTATAAGTTAATTGCAATTTGAAAATATTAAATATCACTATACCTGTGTATGTTATTTTATGGTCTACCTTGTGACCATTAATTAATGAAATTTTAATATAAAGCATATGGAGTGTTCTCTCCTCTTAGGAATTTCTTCCCTTAGAGTGACTCTGAATTACAGTGGAACTGCATGAATATCAGTGAGGCAAAACATTGCATTGTGCAGCATCGTAAGTCTGGAATGAAGGTCTGAGTAAGGACCAAGAGAGTGAAATGCTAGGACTCTTTGTCTGGTAATAGAAGATGTTAACTTTCATTACCTTAGATGTTTATTAATAACAGCTTTTATTGTTTTATATTTAAACGGGGAGAAAGCTGTTTCAATCTGTCCCATTTTGGGGTTACATTGGGATGGAATATTCACATTTTATTTTAGATAAATCATATGCTTTGCTGAACATCAATATTTCTGGTAAGCCACACATGTGCAAAACAAACAAATCCATGTGCACAGTTACACTTGTCTGATTTTAGAATTAAAGATAAACAGAGTCAGCCTAAGGCAAATTTGTGATGAAAGAGATGTAATTGTACATCAGCTCTTCTATTTCCTTCTGTTTGCTTCCAAAATGAAGCATCTTTCTCTAAGCTTTGGTGACCCTTTCCCTCCTTCCTGTCCATTCTCCCTATTCTGAGATAGACTGACATATTTATTATATATCTACTGGTCTAATATTTGAAATAAAAGAACATAAATATAATCATAGAGAACCCCTGCTGCTTTATTTTGTAGCCTAAGTTGTATGGTAATTGTGCAATTAATAAAACTAAGAAATAGTCTGTCAAAACTTGTCTTGGGAATGAAAAGGCATGAGAGTGAGCTCGTTGAGCTCTATATTGTTCTAAAGTTTGCATGGTGTGAAGCAGAAATAGCTATAAGCACATCATACACCTGATTTTTTCTGTCTCCCAGCCTCTTAAAATTTGCCTACCTTATGAAGGTCAGTAACACTAAATCTTTATGACTTAATGTGTAAAATCTGTTATACATCTTTCTTTACTAAAAAGGTTCTTAAAGTGTGATCTACCCGTGGCTGATAGTCTAAGAGACTCTTGTCAAGATGTCCACAATCTCAAAACTCTTTTTGTAATACTAAGAGATTATTTACCTTTTCTACCATGTTGACATATGTACTGGTGGTATAAAAACAATGGTGTAGAAAAAATGATGGTTCCTTAGTACAAATCAAGGTAGTAGCCCACAAAAGTAGCAGTTGTCATAGTGTTCTTCACTGTCTAAAATTGTCTTAAAAAAAAAAAAAAGCAGATCCATTTAAGATTATCCTTGTTGAAACAGAAAAATTAATGATTGTACTTTCCCTCAACCCTGAATAAATGTGTTTTTCAATATTCTGTGTGACAAAAGGGCAAGGAGACTGAAAGCAGGGATAAGGATGATGTTTGTATTGAAGAAAAGTGCTTGTGTGATTGTGAGACTAGTGAGTGGAGTGGGCTATTTTTTAATGGAACACCATTTTTACTTGAGAAAACAACTGGCAGACAAAATCTGATTATTCAGATTTGGGAATTAGATTGACATTTTCTGAAAAAAAAAAGTCTGTTGTGAAAAACAAATTATAATATTTATTGCCAAGATTCAAATATTGCCAAGCAATATTTATTGCTAAGATTCAAGCTTTTAAGGGAAAATTAGATTTTGGGGAAACTTGTGTCACCAGAGATTGGCAGTTTATACACTGAATACGTAAGTCTCTTTTTGATGAAAGCAGTGTTAATAATGATTATGATTATTTTGGATACTATATAATGAATTGTGTCAAAATATGAGAGATCTGCCTAACTCAGTGAACCAATATTTTCCGAATGACCAACTCTTGCTGTTGCTTTGTATGAAGTTAAAAAATATGAAATGGCGATGCAAAATGTTACAAAATCATGCATGAGTAAATGAGCCAGTCAAAGTGTAAAATAAAGTAAAAAATTTTCCATGATATTTATGATTTGGTATTCCACATTACAATAAACCTTTAAGAAATTCTGACTTAAGTGTTGTTTAGTAACAAAGTGAATTTTGATTATTGCTTTAATAGATGTTAAAATATCCTTCCTCTTTCTTACTGCTATGTCTATGTGAAAGCAGATTTTCTTCATATATTTTAACCAAAAATTATAAAACTACATGTTGAAATGCAGACACAAATATTAGAAACCAGCTTATTTCAATTAGCCAAACATTCAAAAAATTGCAAAAACTTTAAACAATACTTTTTTTATAGGCTGTTTTCTTTTGTTTTAGAAAATACTGTTATTTTGCACAAAAATTGATTTTTACTATATAATGAGCTTATTATTGTTATATTTAATAACATAAGTCAATGTTTTAAAATAATCATTTGCTGGTTATTAATGGAGTAAGCCTTGATAGACTTAAGCCACCTAACCACTCTTCATATTCCTCAAAAATTTTCAAGGTTATAAAGGGCTCCCAAGAACAAAAATTGCTAGAACTTCTGCTTTATTGTATTTTCACCTTCACAGAACCTGTAAGTATCTCCATATTTGACCTAAAGCAGAGCTAGTTTGTACAAAAATTTTCCAATTATCATCCTTAAGGCTGTGTGAATTTTATATTACTAGAAGTGGAATGTTAAAAGGAAGACCACTTGTATGTTATTATCTTATAATTTCATTAGATACTAAACTTTGATGTTAGAATAACACAATATTAATCAAGTTTTGTTAAGGAATTTTTTAAACTCTTGGTAAGTCACTTAAAATTGTTATAATTCAGTTTGCTATTATAAAAACTACCTCCATTATTCTTATTAAATTATCATGTATCAGGGACACCTAAGTGGCTCAGTTTGTTAAGCTTCTGCTTTTGGCTCAGGTCATGATCCCAGGGTCCTGGGTTGGAGTTCCGCATCAGGCTCCTTGCTGAGGAGGAAGTCTGCTTCTCCCTCTGCCTCCCTCCTGCTTGCTCTCTCTCTCTGACAAATAATATATATATATTATATATTATATATATATATAATCATGTGTCAGAATAATTAATTAACACCTACTTTATTTGTATGTGTTTGTATTTGTATGACATAAATCTATACAAGTGATACATGTGAGAATGGTAGTGAATATCCTAAGAGGATATGGAAAAGCAAAGAAAATATTAAAATTTAAAGTATTTGCTATTGCTTAGTTAAGGATAAGAGGAAATACAATAATCTTCAAAAGTGTCCATAGTCATAAAATTATTACAGAAAAAAGATTATGGAGAGATATGTCTTTGGGTATAAAATTAAATAATAAAATAATATTGCATATACAATTTTCTGGTTTTCAAGAGCCGTGGTACTTAAATTGCTTTTCAGGAAAAAATAGCAGTAAGACTCATTACATAAACAGTAAGAATTAAGTCATCTATAAAATAATCAGAATGTTTAGAAAGACATTTCCTTAAAGTATACTGCAAGCCTTTTTAAAATTTCCATAACAAAAATCTGCATTACAATTAAATATAGTTTCTTGAGTGTTTTAATTTAATATTATAGTCTATCTTATATCTATTCAACTTTATTATTTTAAAATTCATTTCACATGTATAATCATTTTAAGTGTCCGGTGTAAACCTGACACTATTTCAAGGACTTATTTATAAGTGTATTTATATATTATATGTTTGTCTTCAACTAGCCAGATCTTGAAAGTAAAGATGATGATAATGTAATGCTACCTAACATTTCTTGAGGGTCTAGTATACACAGACAGACATGTTGGCAAGTGTTGTCTATTATCTGTAAACTTACAACTATTCTGTGCTATAGAGACTGACACAACTAATAGGACACATTGTCCTTTGCAATCATGGTCCCTGGAATAAAGAATATGAGGATACAGTAGTAAGACACTTTTTATTTAGCGGGTTTTTTACTGTATGGTGTTCAAGTCAGTAACATAGGAGTTAAAGTATGTGTTGTTCCCAGACTGATTCAGATAATTTTATATAATTTATACAATTTCTAAATTATAAAAATTTAGCCAGTTATCTGTCAACAGTTGCATCCTTATCTGAAAACAGCCTCTAAACTACCCAGAGGCAGATAAAAGGACAGGAAAGAAAACACCTTATCAGACCATTCAGATGGCTGCTGCATTTTAAAAATTCTAATTGTGTTGATGTTATCTACTAATGCCTGAAATATTTCATACCTTCCTTTTTCTTACCCACAGTATAAATAAATAATATTATATAAATAAATAAATAAATAAATAAAAATTCTAATTTCTAAATTTTGCATGACAAATCATAGAAAATTCTTAACTCTTTACCTAAATTCAGATGCAAAGACAAAGTTATATAGTGGAGACTAAGTAACAAAATTAAGTGTCAAGAATGAAAACATTACAAAGTTAGATACAGATTATGGTAATTTGGGACAAGAAGATCTTTTAGAGCACAGAAAAATTTAGGAAGTTAGATTTTGTATTATATTATTTTTCTCTTTGAGCTTTTCTAATCAGCTCACAAATTTAGGTTTCTGGTGTGTGCAAGAGCAACACCAGGAGGAATACAGGTTTGGAAGGGCCCCTTTCGATTACACCACGCAGCCTCTTGTAAATTGTCCTTTCAGTTTGTTTGTTTGTTTGTACATTTTGGCTAATAACATGTTCTCAACAGCAATTAAAGAAAAATAAAATAACTACGTCACCAGTCTTCTTTACCTCATGCCACTAAACAGAGAGTTGATAGGAAAATTAGCAAGGATTGATATCGAATGTGGTTTTTAAGTAAATTGTAGAGTTTTTGATACTCTTTCACTTAATGATAAACAACAACAAAATAATAAACCTTAATATGCATCAGTCACTATGCTATCAAGGATATAAAGAGGACCAGATTTTTGAAATTTTATTTTTTTTTAAAGGTTTTATTTATTTATTTGACAGACAGAGATCACAAGTAGGCAGAGAGGCAGGCATAGAGAGAGGAAGGGAAACAGGCTCTCCGCTGAGCAGAGAGCCCGATGCGAGGCTTCATCCCAGAACTCTGGGATCATGACCTGAGCTGAAGGCAGAGGCTTTAACCCACTGAGCCACCCAGGTGCCCCAGATTTTTGAAATTTTAAAGCCGATGGTCAACGTGTAGGGGAGAAACACACTTAATATTTTTACTTTTCTTTGCAATTAATTAGCAAATACTTAAACATAATATTTATACTTGAAAATATATAAGGCATGTACAATATTAAAATAAATATATAAATAAAATATATTTAGTATTTTAAATGTACAAAATAAATATAATAATTACACTTACTAAACTGTGAACTGTGCTAGATTTTGGAAATGCAAAAGTAAAAATGCTTATGAACTAGAGGGAATACAAGTATGCCAGTAAATAAAATTAAGCTAGTTGCATTACTTGAGGTAGTGTCCCACAGGGAATTGTATCCTTTTTAGAAGCCAGGTTCAAAAGTATTATGTGTTTCTGTGTGTGCACACACATATACCTTTATGTATGTACATATTTATATTCTTTGCTGTTCTGAAGCTAACTCAAAGACATACTTAGTATAATATACCCTTCTGCATTCTACCTGAAGTATTCTTACTAAAACACATCAGGGAGCTGTCTCTGTTTGTTTGTTTGTTTGTTTGTTTTGTTTTGTATTTTTCTATTCCAAATATACAAAAGGTAAGCTTTTGATACATTTTAGGATTTTTAAAAAGACTTTTTTTTTTTTTATTTGAGAGAGAGATACAATGGGAAGGGAAATGGCAGAGGGAGAAGGAGAAGCAGACTCCTTGCTGAGCAGGGAGCTGAATGTGGGGTCTTTATCCTAGGACTCTGGGGTCATGACCCGAGTCCAAGGCAGATGCTTAACCACCTGAGTGACCGAGGCACCCTTAGGATTTATTTTTAAGTGAAAATGCCATTTTGGAAAATAATCAAAATGGAGGAAAAATAGAAGATTCACTTTGTTCCAATATTGATTTTTATGAATTTTAGAAAATGATTTATGCATATGCAAGTGGTGAGGATACAGAAGTGAGTTATGAGACTCACCCATTGCATGATCAGCAAATAGAAGTCACACGTTTTCCCAAGATAGGTGTTGGCTCTCTGACAACCAAGACACCCATAGCATAATTTTATCCATCAGTTGGCTGATGCAAGAATCAACATATGATGATAAGATTTAGGAATCAATATCTAAAGGGATAAATTAAACTTACCCAATTAAAGATACTAATATGCAGCATAAAAATAGAGTCAAATAAAAGAATAAAATATACTAAGTTTCCTCTGTTGTCGTAGAATAGTGACCACATCGTGGTACACCTACAGATAAAGTAAGGTTACAAGCATATGAGGTTACTAAATAAATCTAGTGTGCATTTGAGTTGGGTGTTCCATTTTCAGTTAATTTGGGAAACTCAGTAAACATCCAGTCAAAGAAATCAATGTGTAAAGTACATGTTTACTAAATAAAACCTTTACTTTTATTGTATGTGAGTATGTATACAACTGATTATAAGAGTATTATGATAGTATACTAGATAGAATGTGTATAAAGCATGCCAATATGTTTTATTTTTCAATCATCATTGCTATTTCACTACATATGTTTTCTGACTAAATCACACTAAATAGACTGGGAATAAGTAAGTATTTGGGACAATATGCTCATGTTCAAACTGTCTTTAGGAGATGGGAAAGTCTAAAATCAATTTAACAGGCTAAATCTAGAGGTAGAGCATATGAGATCATTCCCTTAGGGAAGAAATGTATCATCTAAAAATAAGACAGTATTATTATCTATCGTAGGATTTACTGTGATTTTCTTATTTCTTTTCGAGTACCCCTACTTATTGCTGCAGCAACCTGAAGAAAAGCCAACCCAGTCTCACTTTTATTAGTGTTTTTTGTGTTTTCTTTTACTGAATAGAAAGGAAATTCATTAAAGTTCTTCTTTTATTATTTTTTACTGACAAATAAGAAGCAGAAAAGATTTCATATATGTGCCTTGATATATTTGGAAAGATGAGCCATAAATGCATATTTCGGTGGAAATTTGATTTTTATAATATAAAATTATAAACCCAATTATTGGAAAATCTTGCAAAAAAGAGAAGGACAGAGGAATTGCATGAATTTTTGTCATTGCACATTTCTCCATGGGGTTGTTATAGTTAAGCTTTCATGTGAATACAGATATAGATAGAAAGATAGATCTATAGATTTATATATAGATATATAGAGACAGGTAGATTTGTATATCTATAGATCTGTATGTTCTGTATCTGTATGTATCTGTATGTATCAAAACATCTTTGTATGTATCTGTATATATCTGTATGTATCAAAACATCTTTATTGTATGTAAAGATTTATGCTGTTAAGAGACCTTTGGTCAGGTTGTGTTTCTGCTACTTATTGGTAATGTTATTTTATAAAGTCATTTAATTTATCTTGAAGCAGGGTCCAGTGGGTTATTATATGTGGCTTAATTTTCCGGACTTTGGCCAAAAATAATAGGTTGAAGACCATTTGCATAAGGCAATCCAAGAAATTATGAAACCTACTGTGTAACTTGTAGTTCATCCCTCTTCTAGAGTTTATAAGAAAAGTCAAGGAGACTAATCAAGAGATGACAGAAGTGGGGATTTCATACAGAGGATTGGCAGTACATCAATTACACGCCACATCAATGCATAGCTCTGTGGGGAAAGAAATGACCATATTCATCCATGTTCCAAAATAACTAAGGTGGACCTTAGAGAAATTTAAGGCAGCTTGACATTAGTTTCTTTGGATTTGGGTGTGTCATATGAACTGGTTCTTCCTCATAGTTTAAAAACTCTGGAGACCAGGGCTGGCTCCACCCGACCTATCCCTGATTTCAGAAAGAGGGGAAAAGGCAAGAATGGAAGTACAGCCATCACTAATGACATGACAAAGAGTTCTACTTCCTGTTCATTGCAGATGGATACCAAGAATGATTACTCAATCACGTTATTTTGAAAAGGGCTTCTGTCCCATGGTATGAAGAAAGTGGAAGTAACAGTAAAAAGAAAGCTTATGTGGAGTGGTTGGCCAAACCACTCCACATAAGGAGTAAGGAGAGTGGGAAGGAGTAAGTAGTTGATAATGAAAATGATCCATTGCATGACCAAGAAAGAAACTAAGTTCCATAATAATCCACAAAAGCTTTTGGTTAAGGAAAAAGCCTGCATTTAGATAGCTACCATATTTGAGGGTGACTGCCAAGAAAGAACCACTGATAAAACATGAGGAATTTTTTTTTTCTTTACCCCTCTTGAAAACCTGTTTATTCTTTGAAAGTTCAGGGATTGGGAATAAATGGCCAAGCCAAAAATAAATAGATAATAATAATGAATAAAAGCACACCCATTTTTTGTCTATCCTTTGTAGCCTTTGGAGCTGAGTTAGGACTGAACTTGAAGGAAGAAAGTATTTAAAATAGGTAAGAGATAGATAATAGATTTTACTAGACTTAAAAACTGAAAAGAAAATTAATGTCTTGATGTTACTGGAAAGTTTTACTTAGATATAACTATCAGGAGTGATAAGACAGACTACTAACGCTTACTATGGTATACATAATAAATAGTATAATATTTCTCCCACACACACGCAATGAAAGATATCAGTTGTTTTTGATAAAAAATAATAATAAAACATTTATTGTTTTCTCTTGTCTATTCATATAAATGCTTTAGTGTACATATATTGATCTTTCAGTAATCATAAATGGTGGATATGATTAATATACCATTTGACAGAAGTACAGACAGACTTGAAGTGATTAAGCAATAATCCTAAAGGCATACAGCCAATAAAAGAGAATGCCTGCATTTTGACCAAGGTCCCTCTGACTCCAAAGTATTGACTATCCTCTATTAGGCCATTTCTCAGTCTCATTTAATACACTCTCTCCAACTATATTATTAGCCAAACCTTACAACCAGAATAATTTACAGTCATCTGACCTGACTCCAGGGTAAAATAAAAAAGGGACACTATCTTCCTGGCATCCGTTTTATGAATGCCTTTCCCCAAGGCTATGTTATAAACTTATTATATGGAAGAGATACAGAGTGGGACATGATAATGTCAGCTGAGCACCTCCATATTAACATAAAAATGCTACTGACTTGTTTTAAAAGCTGAGTCAAGAGGACAACTGTGTAAACATTTGTGTTAATGAATCAAGGTTTAGTAAAAAAAAAAAAAAAAAAAAAAAATCAACCCATGTGGCAGGTTTGGACAATTGTATTAGAGTCTCTGTTTCCACTTGATCCTATATAGCTCTAAATACAATCTCTGACTTTATCACTGAAACTTAGCAAATGATAATTAGAATTTGAAGCAGTTTTCTCAGTTTACCCTTCTACGGTTGGTGATTCCCAGCACTGATATAAAATTCACATGGTGCAGTGAGTGCACTTTTGCCAAAGAGGACTTCGGGTGGAACTACGTTTCCATTTCAATATTAAAGGGAATATTTTAATTGAAGTAATCAATCTTTTTCTAATTGTTATAGCAGGTAGCCATTAGTGCATTGTACAATCAAGACATATTGTTACAAAATAAATTGCTAAAAAAAAAAAATCATCCAAAATCTAATTTACAAAACCTGCATGATAGTTTTTAAAGTTTATTTTTAAGGACTACAGGTGCACAGAATTGGCTTCATTAAAATCTTTTCTTCCTGAAGTATATCCTCATTTTTCATGAGTGGAATTATTTTATTTTATTTATATTGTGTTTTACTTTATTCTCAAACAGTAGAATGAATACCTATATACCCCAAACCAGAGCATAACTAATAATTTGTCCATACCCGTGTGCTCATTTTCACCATCCTCTTGCATCTCTCTCAGAGTGAGCATTCTAGTTTTTGCCTTTCTTATTTTCTTATTTTTTGTATTATGTGACAAATTTTGATTGGTCCTATTGTGTGTAGTTTAATATCACTGATTTTCATGACTGTGTAATAGTTCATTATGTACATATGATGATTTGGTAATCAAATCTTCTATCTGCTAGTACACTTAAACTGTATTTTTTCTGGATTTATTTTTTTCTTTGCCATTGCATAAGAAGTGATAAGAATGTTAGGGAAGCCTGGGTGGCTCAGTTGCTTAAGCATCTGACTCTTGATTTCAACTCCAGTCATGATCTCAGGTTGTGAGATTGAGCCCTGTGTCAGGCTCCATGCTCAGTGAGGGCATGAAGCCTGCTTAAGATTTTCTCTCTACTGTAAGGCTGGCTAATATAACATAACACAAAAATATAATAAAAATGCTTAAATAAGAAGATTTTTTCTCCCCATCTCTTTCCATATGCCTCCCCTCACCCACTCTTTCTCTAAAAATAAAAAGAATGGTATCATATATGCTCCCCAATATATATGCAAAGATTTATGTGCTAAGATATATGGTAGGCAAAGCTCAATATTACTCAAATTATTTTTCAAAGGTTATATCAATTTTATCCCATAGTAGCAATCTATAAGAGATTCAGTCAGCCATTGACCTCTGACATATTTGATTTATTTGGTAAATTGATCCTGAATTTTTTACCAACTAGTTAAATGCAAAATATTATCTCATTGTAATCTCAGTCTGCCTTTCCCTGATCACTATGAAGACTTAAACATTTATATATTAATCGGCCATGTGGGTTTTTTTTTGTATTTTTTATTCACTTCATTTAAAAAAATCTAGGGATTATACTGAATTGTCCTAAAATGCCAGAACCTGGTGATTCTCCAAATACATACTAAATGTTTGGATTGATGTACTTCTAAAAACAACTAAATATAAAATAGTCTTAAATAAAATAATGGAAAATGACTTTGCATATTTGCTATTCCCTGGGCCAATAAAATAGCCCCATTATGTTCTGTAAGCATACTTGTTACTTAAAAGAATATATACCATCATTATAAACTTAGTTTATAGTAATACAAATTATAGATATATGAATTAACAGAATAGAATACTAAACCTAGAAAGAAATTATGTTCTATGATAATATTTCTTTTCAGATAAAGCATTGCATTCTATTATGCAATAATACTTTGTTTCAGATACAGCATTGCATTTTATTATATATAAATTATTAATAGTTATCTGTATATAATAAAAATATATATATACATATATATGTTTAAAGAATATAAGTACCTGGTAGATAACTAGACAAAAAGATAAATAGGCAGTTTGCAAAGAGAAAAACAAAACTAAACTAACAAAGAAGAGGTGAATGATTAATTTTTATAGTCATCAAAGAAAGTGCAAATTAACACATAGTATAATTTTAGGCTTCTTTAGAAAAATGGATTCCTTTTTTTTAGGATTTTATTTATTTATTTGACGGACAGAGATCACAAGTAGACAGAGAGGCAGGCAGACAGAGAGGAGGAAGCAGGCTCCCCGCTGAGCAGAGAGCCCGATGTGGGGCTTGATCCCAGAACCCTGGGATCATGACCTGAGCCAAAGGCAGAGGCTTTAACCCACTGAGCCACCCAGGTGCACCCTAGAAAAAAAATGGATTCTAATACTCACTGTGGGCAGTGATTAGTCAAGCAGGTACTCCATATATTGTTATTACTGGTTCTTATGTGTATAAATTGGAGGGAAAGTGGAGTATGAAAATGAATTAGGAACCATAAATGTTTCATATCCTTGACATAGGAACTGGCTTCCAGGAAACTATCTCAAAAAAAAAAAAATAAGAAAGAAAAAAAAAATGTCTTGAGCTACAACTAGGTTTAGACATCGAATATGCATGTGAAATTAAGTTAAATTATCCCTTGAGGCAGAACTCTATAGTTTCAGTCATCTCTGATAAGTTTCAGTCACTCTCTATAGCATCATTTAATTTAGGAATGGGCTTCAGACACCCTCAACTTATCTCTACCCTTTGACTCAGTCCTGACTTATCTATCTTTTCTATATGTCTCACAGTATCCTGTAAATGACTTATCTTCATTAAAGCTTTCATTTAATTTCCTGGAAAATAATACAGATGTCAGCTGGGCACTTCTTGCTTTTTTGCATCTAGGTAGACAACTTATTGCCTCAGTTTCTCTATTTGCAAATGCAAACCTATTCTCAAGATTTATGGAAAAGCATACTTTTTCATGTTTATCTCAGGGCTACTGTTCCATGATAGCCATCTATGTCCAGACAAAAATGAAGGGAAACCATTTATTGCACAAGTGTCCATTAACCATCTAGTGTCTTTTTCAGCAGTTTTGAGTTTACATCTCAGGAAAGTGAATATTTTGAATTGTTTACAGAAATTCTGCCAAGGAATTTCCACCCCTTCTCCCTTTACTCAGCATAGTTGTCTGACTTTTAATCTAAGTTGCCATTTGTTCACATACCTACCTCTCTTTCCTTCCCAAGATCAAAGTCAAATTTCTCTTACTGTTTCATTTTCTCAGGCCAAGTAATTCTGCCATCTCCTTTTTTACCCCAGATACCCATACATCCATATGATGGGGGTGGCATTTTTTGGTTCAGTTATTTTATTAAGTTATTTTTCTAAGCAGACAATTTTTTAAAAATAACATTTTTACTATCTATCTATTTTTACTATCTATTTATTATACATACATGTTTACCTCTCACTTCTCTTGTTCATTATAAATCCAGTAAAGTCAGATAGCACTACTCTTTTAAGTTGTTACACATGGCATCTTAAAAAATGCTTTTAATAAGTGTTCAATAATTATTCTTAGGTGCTTAATAAATATTCAGAATGATGAATAAATTAGCAAAATGTTGGGAGATATTTTTTCATTTTGTTAATTTTAACTTTATTAATTTCATTTTTGTTCTATTGATGTCCAGGCAAAGGCATGTGTTCTTTGTTATATAAAACAAATTAATATAAACATGTAATGATTAAAAATGCATTGCATAGAAAATGCTGTGGAGAATTCATAGAGAAACAAGTTTCAAATAAAATTGCCACCTTCTGATCAATGACACACAGCATTGTGTTATGCTTCACTACTCTGTTTAGAAAAACATAATATCCTAAATATTAAATAATAAGCATGGTATCATTGACATATACACATGCTAATTCAACTGAAAAACTACCTAGATTTTGAAACTCAAACCCATTTTTTTGGAAATTTAGTGAGACAGAGAGAAAAAGGATATTAGCCTATAACTGAGAAAACCTGGGTTTTGTGTCTGATTAAAAGAACTCCTCAAACTCAACACGCATAAAACAGATAATCACGTCAAAAAATGGGCAGAAGAGATGAACAGACACTTCTACAAAGAGGACATCCAAATGGCCAACAGACAAATGAAAAAATGTTCATCATCATTAGCCATCAAGGAGATTCAAATCAAAACCTCATTGAGATACCACCTTACACCAGTTAGAATGGCCAAAATTAACAAGGCAGTAAACAACAAGTGTTGGAGAGGATGTGGAGAAAGGGGAACCCTCTTACACTGTTGGTGGGAATGCAAATTGGTGCAGCCACATTGGAAAACAGTGTGGAGATTCCTCAAGAAATTAAAAATAGAGGTCCCGGGATCCCTGGGTGGCTCAGTTGGTTAAGCAGCTGCCTTCGGCTCAGGTCATGATCCCAGCATCCTGGGATCGAGTCCCACATCAGGCTCCTTGCTCAGCAGGGAGCCTGCTTCTCCCTCTGCCTCTGCCTGCCATTCTGTCTGCCTGTGCTCGCTCTCTCCCCCTCTCTCTCTCTGATAAATAAATAAAATCCTAAAAAAAAAAAAAAAAAATAGTGGTCCCTATGACCTTGCAATTGCACTACTGGGTATTTACCCCAAAGGTACAGATGTAGTGAAAAGAAGGGCCATCTGTATTCCAATGTTCATAGCAGCAATGGCTACAGTCACCAAACTGTGGAAAGAGTCAAGATGCCCTTCAAAAGACAAATAGATAGGGCGCCTGGGTGGCTCAGTGGGTTAAGCCGCTGCCTTCGGCTCAGGTCATGATCTCAGGGTCCTGGGATCGAGTCCCACATTGGGCTCTCTGCTCAGCAGGGAGCCTGCTTCCTTCTCTCACTCTCTATCTGCCTGCCTCTCTGCCTACTTGTGATCTCTGTCTGTCAAATAAATAAAATCTTTAAAAAAAAAAAAAAAAGACGAATGGATAAGGAAGGTATGGTTCATATATATAAGGGAATATTATGCCTCCATCAGAAAGGGTGAATATCCAACTTTTGTATCAACATGGACAGGACTGGAAGAGATTATGCTGAGTGAAATAAGTCAAACAGAGAGAGTCAATTATCATATGGTTTCACTTACTTGTGAAGCATAAGGAATAACGTGGAGGACATTAGGAGAAGGAAAGGTAAAATGAATTGGGGGAAATCGGAGGGGGAGATGAAGCATGAAAGATTGTGGACTCTGAGAAACAAAGTGAGGGTTTTGGAGAGGAAGGAGGTGGGGGGTTGGGAGAGCCTGGTGGTGGGTATTAAGGGGGGCACAAATTGCATGGAGCCCTGAGTGTGGTGCATAGACAATGAATCTTGGAACACTGAAAAAATTAAATAAAAAAAATCAGCTTTAAAAAAGATATTATAAACTAGTACAGGTCAGAACTTAGTATTTTGTCTTGACATTCTATATAACAGGAGCACAGAAGTAGGATCATAATTAGATTGAAACAGAAACTGTAGTTCAAGAAGGTGTCATAGACAGTGTGTGTGTGTGTGTGTGTGTGTGTGAGTGTGTGTTACTAAAATAGAACCTAGAGAGCTTTGATTTCTTTCAAAGAGATACACTTACTATAAGGATTAAAGGAGAAACCATTTATATAAAACCATTGTTTGGGGGCTCCTGGGTGGCTCAGTAGGTTAAAGCCTCTGCCTTCGGCTCAGGTAATGGTCCCAGGGTCCTGGGATCAAACCCCACATTGGGCTCTCTGCTCACCAGGGAGCCGGCTTCCCCCTCTCTCTCTGCCTGCTTGTCATCTCTCTCTATGTCAAATAAATAAATTAAAACAAACAAACAAACAAACAAAAAACCCATTGTTTGGCATTGTGAAAAACTACAGATTTAAAGGAGGAGACATCCTAAAGCACATGTAAGTAGGGACAGAGGAAATGGAGAGAAGCAGAAATGTCATCATGTCAGTGTCAGGAGAGTAATATACAGATCCTGGCCAGCTGGAGAAATAGAAATAGGCTCATTTTCACTTAGCATAATGTCTCCCAGTTTCATCTATGTTGTTGCAAATGGCAAGATTTTTATAGCTACATAATATTCCATTTATAAAAGACAAAAACTGTATTGTTGAACTTACATGTGGAACCTAAAAAAGTCAAACTCATCAAACTGTAGAGTAGAATGATGTTTGTTCAGGTGGTTAGTTGGTGTACCAATGAGGACATGATGGCCACAAGGGTACACACTTTCAATTATAAAATGCATGGTTTGGGGGAACTAAAGTATAGCATTGTGCTTATAGTTAGTACTATATCGTATCCCTGAAATTTGCTAAGAAAGTTGATCACTACATACACTCACATTATAATACAGGAGGCGATGACTATGTTGCTTAACTTGATTATAATAGTCATTTCACAGTGCATGCATATATTAAATCATAATGTTGTATAGCTTAAAAGTCATGTTGTACTATGTAAATATATGTAATTTTTATATGTGAATCATACCTCAACAAAGCTAAGAAGAAAGAATGAAAGGAAAGAAAAGGAAAAAGGAAAGAAAAAAATCAAAAGAGGTTCCTATTCCCCAAATCAACACTCACCTGCCATGGAAGAAGAGGGTGTAGTTGTAAAATTTCAACTTGCTGTATATTCCTCTTATGCTTTACTTTTTTTTTTTTTTTTTAGCAGAGAATTTATAAAATTAATGATTTGGCTCTTTGAAATTTTCATTTATCATAAAATAAAAGATACAACTTTGGGATTGCTATTTTAAGTTTCATTCCAACAAAGAAACCTTCTGTGATATTGAACAAAAGGAGGGAGTTTCATTTCCAGCCTATGTTCTGACACTGAATAATGACTTCAATCAGGTTATTAGCCTTTTGGGCCTAGGTCTCTTCATCCTAAAATGAAAATGTTGGGAAAAAAAATGAAAATGTCAGATTTATTATTTTAATGTGCTTTTTTAGCTCTCTCATAATGCTTAGGAAATTATGCTTAATATGTGTATATGCATCTTTCACTGTTTTTCTCTCCTTTGGTAAAACTTTGAAAAAAGATATTTGGTAGTCTTTGCCTGGTGAATAAAATTTTGTAGAATTAACAATAAAAATAATAATTTTATTGTTAAATTATTAATGCTTTATATAGGTAAGATTATCTTTATGCAAAGAGTATTTTAAGTTGAGAATTCTACCCATAGTTGCATCATATTTTGGACTTTTGAAAAGATTTATTTATTTATTTGAGAGAGAGAGCACAAGTAGGATGGGCAGGGAGAGGAAGAACCAACTCCATGCGGAGCTCCGAGCTCCACATGGAGCTCTATCTCAGGACTCTGAGATCGTGATCTGAGCTGAAACCAAGAGTCCAGCTCTTAACCAGCTGGGTCACCGAGGTGTTCTGTAGTTGCATTACATTTTAATTTTATTTTTCTATTCAATTTGATCTAATTTATTTATATGAAATCTATACTATTTTATATACTTGCAAAATCTATTTTGAAGAAACATTATAGCACACATTCTATGTTTTTGTTAGCTTTCTATTTTTTTCCATATTCAAACATTTAAAGACATTATTCACATAAAAATTTATATAGGAGACCTTGAATGACATAATGGACAGTTCTCAGCAATAGTTGTAAAATAGAGTTGAAACAGGTTCCCATAGTATCTACAACCCTTCATAAAAGCAGTGTATAACATTATAATTCAATAAAGGTGATTCTGATCTTCAAGAAAATAATATTTTTCCATCTTATTTTATTTTATTTCTTTTCAGTGTTCCAAGATTCATTGTCTATGCACCACACTCAGGGCTCCATGCAATTTGTGCCCCCCTTAATACCCACCACCAGGCTCTCCCAACCCCCCACCTCTTTCCCCTCCAAAACCCTCACTTTGTTTCTCAGAGTCCACAATCTTTCATGCTTCATCTCCCCCTCCGATTTCCCCCAATTCACTTTACCTTTCCTTCTCCTAATGTCCTCCACGTTATTCCTTATGCTTCACAAGTAAGTGAAACCATATGATAATTGACTCTCTCTGTTTGACTTATTTCACTCAGCATAATCTCTTCCAGTCCTGTCCATGTTGATACAAAAGTTGGGTATTCACCCTTTCTGATGGAGGCATAATATTCCCTTATATATATGAACCATACCTTCCTTATCCATTCGTCTTTTGAAGGGCATCTTGACTCTTTCCACAGTTTGGTGACTGTAGCCATTGCTGCTATGAACATTGGAATACAGATGGCCCTTCTTTTCACTACATCTGTACCTTTGGGGTAAATACCCAGTAGTGCAATTGCAAGGTCGTAGGGACCTCTATTTTTAATTTCTTGAGGAATCTCCACACTGTTTTCCAATGTGGCTGCACCAATTTGCATTCCCACCAACAGTGAAAGAGGGTTCCCCTTTCTCCACATCCTCTCCAACACTTGTTGTTTACTGCCTTGTTAATTTTGGCCATTCTAACTGGTGTAAGGTGGTATCTCAATGAGGTTTTGATTTGAATCTCTTGATGGCTAATGATGATGAACATTTTTTCATTTGTCTGTTGGCCATTTGGATGTCCTCTTTGTAGAAGTGTCTGTTCATCTCTTCTGCCCATTTTTTGACGTGATTATCTGTTTTATGCGTGTTGAGTTTGAGGAGTTCTATATAAATCTTGGATATCAGCCCTTTGTCTGTACTGTCATTTGTGAGTATCTTCTCCCATTCCGTGGGTTGCCTCTTTGTTTTATTGACTGTTTCCTTTGCTGTGCAGAAGCTTTTGATCTTGATGAAGTCCCAAAAGTTAATTTTCACTTTTGTTTCCTTTGCCTTTGGAGACATATCTTAAAAGAAGTTGCTGTGGCCGATTTCACAGAGATTACTGTCTGTGTCCTCTAGGATTTTGATAGATTCCTGCCTCACAATGAGGTCCATTTTGAGTCTATCTTTGTGTGTGGTGCAAGAGATGGCCTTGTTGAGACAGATTGTTAGACAGATTGTTACACTTTACTGCCAGAGGTTCAGATTCAGCAAGTATGTGGTGGGGTTTTTGAATTCTCATCTTTAACAAGTTGTGAGGTACTGGGACTGCTGTGGTTATGGTAACTATGCTTTCTGGATATGTAGTTTATATTAATGCACTCCAGGGTATAGAAGATGGTTCCAAAAAAAGAAGTTGGAATGCTTAAAAGAATTGATAATCCCTTATGGAAATAGAAAACACAAATCAATAATAATAGTAACAATAAGTGTGACAGTAAATAGCAAGAGAATTATTATATCCTTTATTATGATATACAGAGCAAGGATTAGTTACTGTTGTGAAAATACCTAGTAACGGGTATTCACAAAAATGCTTTACATGGAAGATGGTCTTCAAGATACTTACGAAGTAAATCAGTGTAGAAAAAATGGTAGTTACAGCTTGAGTATAAGTTTTGAAAGGTGGTGTCTGTAAGTTAACAGTCCATTTATACAAAGGAACTAAGCAATGCTTTGTGGAAGAACCAGAGGCACAGGTGCCATCTATTGCCTTGCTGTTTAGGCAACAGGCTTCTTTTGATAAACATCTGACTGCAATTATTCTGGTTTGTTGTCTTGCCTACCATTAATTTCGTTCAGTTCCCTTTAATTGAGTTCAGTTTGGTTTAGTTTTTCCTTCTCTTTTCAGAGAATGAAGTGAAAAAAAGTTTTAAAATAGCTACTCTGCCTAAAATATATACCCTTATTTGTTCCTTGCATGTCCGTATCACTCTCCTCTATCTCACCTCTTATTCTCAAAACACTTTTCCTTTCTCTTTTCTTCCTAAACCTTAAATTAGTGTTCTCTAGAGTTTTATATTCAACCCCTATTTTCTCTATAAACCTCTCACACCTCTAACGGTTCTAAAATATAACCCTTTCATGATTGTTCATGTATTTATGCTTTTGAACTTTCTGATCAACATTTTTGGGCTGTCCTTTATCTTTGTATCCATCCAGCATATTAGTCTTGAGCTCAGTTGTTACCCCTACAATGCTACTCTAGTCTCCTTTAAAAATTCCCTCTGTGATTTCTAATACATTTGCAAAGATCTTGAATATTCTGTATCAATTTGTATTTAGTTGCCCATTTGTTTATGTTTCTAATCTCTCGAATGACCCTGGGGAGCAGCTCCCATGGCTTTTTAATCCTTGTGCCCTTCCCTTCATGACCTCAGGGAATATCTGCTCTATTTGAGCAATGTAATGAATAAATGGTTGATATCATCAGAAAATTACAAATAATGTATAGTATGTTCTTAGTACCACACAGGAAAAGCCCTTAAGTAAGAATAACCAGCATATCGCAGGTGGTCAGTTATTTCACCATGTGTATTATCTAGAGCTAGGCTGCTATCTAGAATATTCCCCTACGTTGCTATACACCTCTGGGTTTTGAGGTTGTTTTGTTTTCTGTTTCATTGTCAAATTCATTCTTTTGATGCAAAAGCCCTGGGAAGAATTCTGTTTGTGGTGAGTGGACAGATTTCAAACACATAATGTCCCATTTTCTAAAAGATTACTCAAGGAAGTAGATATAGTCAGGATTGAGGCATAAGGAAATCTAGAGATACAGAAAACCTATTAATTAAAACCCAGCAGGTTTAATGTAGGGCCAAGTTCATGAATGTGTATCAAGTTTATATTCATACTAAGAGGACTTAGAAGCAGTGGTATAACAATGGGTAGCAGCGTCCCAGACAATGGTGATAGGGATCTGGAACCAGATATTCTACAACAAGGTTAAGAGTATAGATTCTTTGGGCACCTGGGTGGCATAGTCGTTAAACATCTGCCTTCTGCTTAGATCATGATCCCTGGGTCCTAGGATCGAGTCCTGCATGGATCCACACATGGAGCCCCACTTTGAGCTCCCTGCTCAGCAGGAAGCCTGCTTATCCCTTTCCCACACCTCCTGCTTGTGTTCCCTCTCTCTCTCTCTCTCTCTCTCTCTCTGTCAATTAAATAAATAAATAAAATATTTTTAAAAAAAGAGAGAGAGAGACTGCATATAGACTCTCGGGTGGAAGACCAAAAACAGTGTGATCAAATGTAGACTTGTTTGTGTTGTGGCTCACTAGTGAATCTTCTCTATCTAATTGTTAGTCTGTGTCCTAGATGTGTGCACAGAAGTTGAGTGAGATAAAACTTCTAGATAGTGGTTAGAGGGGAGAAATGTCAAAGAACTCAGATAGCATTGTCATCTTTTCTTTAGCTGTTATGTGTATAGCACATGGGTTTAAGGTAGAAAGATCTAGATCTTATTCACTTTTATGGTCTGGTATATAGCACATTGAAGATTTTCAACAAATCTGTGAAAAAATAAATAAGTGAATATTTTTTAAAAAGCGACTTTTCACCAAAATATATTCAACTCAGTTTTCTTATACAAAGGTCCCAGCAATCCTCTCAATTCAACATTTTATTTGTTTGTTTTCAATTCGGCACTTTTATGCTTGCAGTAGTTCCTTAGGAAACTGTTACACTATTTTCTGGTGAATTATAGGCTTGGGATGACTTCAAGAGTTCCTTGGATCCATTATTTTGCCTCAAGGCAGTACTAAGACTAAATAAACTAAAAGAAAGAATGGAACATTCTCAGTTTTCTCTAAAACGTAGTTGTTCTACACCACAAAATAGCATACTTCATAGTTGTCTTTCCTTTGTGATTGTTGTTAAAGTTCTTTTCAGGGTTACCAATTGGTTGCATATGTTCACTGGTCTAAATCATGTCATTATAAAATAAATGTCATTTTTTTCTGACTTTAGACACTCTCATGGCTAAATTTCAGGTGATATTAAATACCTCATCATGCAGAGATGTAATTTCCTCACTTGAAAACAAAAATTATCAATGTTCCAAAGTGTTAAAAAATAATTGTTTCCAGGCACCCGGGTGGCTCAGTTGGTTAAGCAACTGCCTTTGACTCAGGTCATGATCCTAAAGTCACGGGATCAAGTCCCACATCAGGCTCCCTGCTTGGCAGGAAGTCTGCTTCTGCCTCTGACTCTCTCCCTTCTCATGCTTTCTCTCTCTCAAATAAATGAATAAAATCTTTTAAAAAAAAAAAGACATTAAAAAAATTGTTTCCAGTTGGCATTGATCACTTTAAATAATAGTTTCTTCTCTATGTGTTCTGAAATCACTATATAACATGCTCAACTGCATAGGAACAAGCTAAACCTACAAAAAGAATGTTGGCAAAATTTTTAGAAATAATTAAAAATTATGTAAAGAAATGTGTCTCCTGATTAGTTGATTGTTAAATGAAAAATAAGGTGTTTATATATACAATGTAGAGATACATATTATACACTCAAGGCATTTATTTATGATATATATTAATTATCAATTGAAGCTATTATTAACTAAACTACTTAAACATTTTAAAAGAATATAGATTTTTTTCCAGTTACGAAATTTTTCTTGACCTCAGGGATACAAATTCAGGAAGGACCAAATTCTTAGTCTCAGTGATAATAACCTTTATAGCAAAAATATGCACAAAAGTTAATTTTTAACATAATATTGTGAATAAATAAAAATGTATGTATGAATTTCTGAATCAGCACAGGAATACTTAAATTATCCTATGTTGGGGTAGGTTAGTACAGAAAGATCAAAGTAGATTTTAAGGAAAATGACAATGTATAATTGAATGTTGAATGATCAAGAGTTAGCTAAAAGAAATTACCAAATTCATCTATCCACTTTTCCATATTTCCATGTTTACTGCCACTGTCTAGCCAATATCCTCATGTACTTGTATTATTTAAAAAGCTTTTTAGTCTCTTGTGTCCCTATAAATGATTATTTCTATGGCTGCCAAAAAAAAGATTGTATTGTTAAAATATAAATAAGATAATGCCTCTACTCCTTATGTTTTCCAATAGCTGGAACATAAAATAGGATCCAAATTCTTTATGGTCCTGATGGCTGAAAATATTCTAAAAGAAAGAAATATATATATATATATATGCCCTCTGCCTACTACACCTTATTTTTTACTATACTCAGGCAGTCTGACTTTTTTCCTCCTTCTCAAGAAGCTAAAACATTTCCCATTTAGAGATTTTAGATATATTTCTTCCTCTGCATTAATTAATGTTTCTAATGACTGGCTGACTTTAGGAGGTTTTGATATATACTGCCCCTTGGGGCACCTGGGTGGCTCAGTGGATTAAGCCTCTACCTTCAGCTCAGGTCATGATCTAAGAGTCCTGGGATCAAGCCCTGCATCAGGCTTTCTGCTCTGCAGGGAGCCTGCTTCCCCCTCTGCCTCTCTGCCTACTCGTGATCTCTCTCTCTCTCTTTCTGTCAAATAAATAAAATTTTAAAAATCTTAAAAAAATAAAATAAAATGAAATATACACCCCCTTTTTATTTGGCATTCCTTCTGTAGATAGATCTATGCCTTGGCCTCCTGAATCAAGGGGCTGGTTTGACCAATGAGTGTGCCAGAAGTGATGCTGCGTAACATCTAAGGTCTTTTTTGCTGGAGCACTCATGCTTAGGTCTTGAGCTGTTGTGTAAGAAGTCTAGTTATTGTGAAAATGCGTTGCTTCGAGGAAGCCAAAATACATGGAGAATCCACTTATATATACTATACTCAGCAGTAAAAGTCTTTAAGTCATCCCAGCTCAGGTACCATAAATGTGAGTGCATCTTTAAACCACTCCAACTCAGCCATTCAGCCATTTCCAACCTGTGAGCCTTTCAAGTTGAAGTCAGAACTATGAAACAGAGATCAAATCATCCCACTATGTCATGTCTGAATTTTCCACAAAATTCTTTTGCATGAAAATTGGTTGTTTAAGCTATTACATTTTAAGATAATTTGTTACACAACAACAGTATCAAGTATATCATATAAATCTTGTTACAATAATACCTCATCAAAAAAGACTATTTAAAATTGGGACCCATCACCAAATTTCATTAAACACTATATTCATAGCCATACTATTTATTATAACCAAAGACTGAAAATAGCCCAAATGTTCATCTATAATTGAATTAACCATGGGTATATTTACACTCTGGGATGTTATACAATAGTTAGAATGGGAGATGTATATTTACATGCAAAATATCAATTCTCAAAAATGCTGAACAAAAATAATCAATGTGAAAGAGTGTATTCTATGTAAATCCTTTATTTAAAATTAAAAAAAAACAGTAAAGTATTTCTTGTATAACTATTTATTGCAAAAATGACAAAAGAGCAGTTTCTGGGGTCTTGGTAGTATTGTGGTCTGAGTCTAGTGGCCATATTTACACTGTATGCATAGTATATCACAACTTTAAAGTATTGGCTTTTAGTTATTTCCCATTTTTTATAATATATTTTTTCTTTATAATATAAATTATTGAGAATTATCTGGTATTATCCAACTAATTATTCATTTGTGAATCCTTCTTACTGCACTAGAATGCATTGAAGGCAAGAATTAGTCTGTCCTACTTATTTTCACGTGTCTTCGTCAGTTGAATTGAATTAGTATCAAACTGTATAACATTAATATTGTTTAATCCTTTGTAAAGTATTTTTTTAATATTCCATTGTATTATTTGATATCAGTTTAGAAACATTTAAAAGGAAGAACTATTTGGAGTGAATCATGGTAGATTCTGCAATTGAATTCAAGAGTATTTAACCTTTAAAATCATAAAAACATATTGCTAAAAATTGCCATGTCCGATCCCAATTAATCAGAGCTAAATCATTGTTTTGTGCAAAAATTCCAAGCTTTAAATACAATATTACAAACTGGAACATCTTCAGAGGAAAATAACTAGAAAATTAAAACAACTCCAAAACAGATGCTGTGCAAAAAAGTTGAAGGTTACCAGCTCTCACTTTGTAGCTCTATCTCCTGTTTTGTGCCTCTATGGATTCGACTTTATTTATAAAACATAGCAGAGTTTTCTGTTCTCCTAAACAGAAAACCCATAGTGATTTATTAATTCAACCATTCATTAAAGAGAAAATCTTTACCAGACACTTAGCACCTCAACTTTGATCTCTCTTTCCTCATGTCAGGGAACATCTTGGAGAGACTGTGGACTCTGCTTCATTTCATTCTGCCCAATATTCTTCAGACTGCCCTAGGCTATAAATTGGGGCAAAATTAAGACTTACTTTATTTATTCCCCTTCTCTCAGTAATTAAAATCATGTGATATATTTCCAATATATTAAAACAGTTTTTTTTTAGTTTTTCAGTTGCAAAATAAGAGGAAAATCAGGTGCCCATTTATTATTTTACAGTTAGACACAGAATCATCATCATAGTGTTAAAGATGTAGTTTTTGCTTTTACATAATGCCTGCCTTTATCCTTAGACTGTAATATCTAGGAGAATAGAATCCTAAACATTTTTAAAAATAAAAAAAAATTAAAAATAAAAACAAACTAAGAAAAAACACTTCTTAACCTGCAACTTGCACATTGCCTAATGTGTGCAAAGTGAATATATGCTGAATCAATGGCTATGGAATAAATGACTTTATATATCCATAGGATTGCACCATTTCACACCATTATTCATTATCACAGGAACATATACTTAAAGAGGATAAGTAGTACATCTAGATACTCTATATTTATTAGGTACCAAGACTCAGCTTGTTACAAAGCAAATGAAAGTAACATATATAACATGCAAAGCAAATGAAAGTATTATATATAATTGCATTTAATTCCACAACCCTAAGCAAAATTACTATACTGGTAAGTGAGAATCATAGGATTTGCCATTTGTCAAAATTTGTACAATTGATAAGTATCCAGATCTCAATATGAAATTATTTCTTTTTCCTTTAACGCACTACCAAAATTATCCCCCACTACACTGGCATGATTGGTCTATCAAATATACCATTCATTGCTTTGTACTTTTCTTATAAAAAAAAGTTGTTTTCTCACATGTTCCTTATTTCTTAGGAGTAGTACATTGTATGAGTGTAAATGTATTCATTAGATAAATTCATAATTATTTTCCAACCATATTACAACTATTTGAATGGCAAGAATCATTGTGTCATGCCTACATAAATAATATGTGTGTGACATGTAAATAGAATGTATTTATTAACTGTTATGTAACATAAGATTAGATTGTTACAGTATTCATTCATTTTTGTCATATATATGTTTATGCAGTTAACTGTCTATCTTTGCATCTCATGTTCAGCACAACTAATAAAATTCCATCCACCTGCTTCTCAAAAAAAAATAAATAAATAAGGAATGTCTGATGTGCTCAAGCCAAGATGACTTATAGGTATACCGTGTATGAATACAACACATAGTCTTCTGGTTCTTTTTAAGTTTTTATTTAAATTCCCATTAGTTAACATAAAGTGTAATCTTAGTTTCAGGTGTACAATATAGTGATCCCATATTCTCATATAATACCCAATGCTCAGCAGAAGTGTAATCCTTAATCCCCATTACTTATGCCACCCATCCCCCACCCACCTCTTCCAGTTTTGATATAGCATCTGTCCTGTTTTCCTCTTCTAATGGAGACTGCTTTCACATTTTATCTACAAAATGCTCTTCTACTAGCAGGAACACTTTGCACCCTAGCAACCACTACAACTGTACACCATGAGGTTACTAATGTCCAAGATAAGAAGTCCTATCTCCAGTCCTCCAAATAATGCCCCTTGCCTTTTTTCTTTGGCACTGATTATTACTGATTCGAAATTCATGCTGAGCCAAGATATGTGTGAGATTTTCTCTACCCATATGATGGTTTTCTTCTAAATGTCTGTCCAGGCTTTTTTTTTTCATTTAGACATTGACCTTGCTATTGAATTAGACAAGTGGGAATTACAAAAATACACAGTTTGGGTTTAAACTGGGAATCTCAGCACCTTTTCATATAAACAGAAAGATAGGTGTCAATTTGCTATTCTTGATGATCCTTTTGTCTAGACTCATTTTCTTAGACTTTTTATAACTGACATAGTCAAAAAATAGAGCAACATGATAATTTCAAAGTGACAATGATAGGTGAGTGGGGCTTAGTATGAATTTTTTCTCTTATCCAAATATTTCCTTATCTACAAAGCAAAGTTAGAAATATCATCCATCAGATTATCTCAAACTTGCCATATGATTTAATTAGTTTGTTAATGTAGACTTTTAAATGTGCATACTTCTATTTTTACAGGAAAGGTTTATATAAAAGGATGTCTCTTTTTAAATAACTAAAGTCTTTCATCAATCTCTGCCCAAATGTGCACAGAGAACACTAAAACAAATAGCTTTTATGTGATAGAGCCATGAATGCTGGGGAGAATCAATAAATATTCATTGCAATATTAATTGAGTCATTTGAAGTGAACACATATAGGGCACTTCCTGGGTGTCAGTTGCTTAAGCTATTCATTTATTGTCAACCCAAGATTAAAAAAAAAATTAGGCTTACAAGACAGCTACAAAACAGAAGCACAGTACATGATGTAAATAGTTGAGGCAAAATAAGTGTAGATTCTTGTAGATACTTAAGCATATGGGACTGACTTCAAGAATCTATGTATTCTCTGAAACTGCATGTAAATATTTAGGTATAAGTAACTACTTCTGTGCATTTTTCTGAGAAGAGCTTCCATTGCTTTTAAAATGCCCTCAAAAAAGGTTATGTATCATTATTCTATTTCTTAAATCTACAATGATCCCACAAGGTCTATTCAATATATAATAATGGATCAAAAATTGGATACTTGCATTGTTAATTCTCATCTAGAAAGAAGTGAATGGGGAAAGTTCTATTCCACATAACTTCTTGTTCCCAAATCCGTGTTTTCTAGTTATTGTAAAGAACTCGTGTTGATTTTAGTGCATGAACCATGACTAATAGTATAGGCTATATACTGTGCAACATATGGAACACGGGTATTGCTAGAGAGAGTAAATCAAGAAAAAAGAATACCAAAGCCCATTTCTTGATTGGATTATTTGTTCTTTGGGTGTTGAGTTTGCTAAGTTCTTTATAGATTCTGGACACTAGTCCTTTATCTGATATGTCGTTTGCAAATATCTTCTCCCATTCTGTCAGTTGTCTTTTGATTTTGTTAACTGTTTCCTTTGCTGTGCAAAAGCTTTTGATCTTGATGAAATCCCAATAGTTCATTTTTGCCCTTGCTTCCCTTGCCTTTTGCGTTGTTCCTAGGAAGATGTTGCTGCGGTTGAGGTCAAAGAGGTTGCTGCCCGTGTTCTCCTCAAGGATTTTGATGGATTCCTTTCGCACATTGAGGTCCTTCATCCATTTTGAGTCTATTTTTGTGTGTGGTGTAAGGAAATGGTCCAATTTCATTTTTCTGCATGTGGCTGTCCAATTTTCCCAGCACCATTTATTGAAGAGGCTGTCTTTTTGCCATTGGACATTCTTTCCTGCTTTGTCGAAGATTAGTTGACCATAGTGTTGAGGGTCTATTTCTGGGCTCTCTATTCTGTTCCATTGATCTATGTGTCTGTTTTTGTGCCAGTACCATGCTGTCTTGATGACGACAGCTTTGTAATAGAGCTTGAAGTCCGGAATTGTGATGCCACCAACGTTGGCTTTCTTTTTCAATATCCCTTTGGCTATTCGAGGTCTTTTCTGGTTCCATATAAATTTTAGCATTATTTGTTCCATTTCTTTGAAAAAGATGGATGGTACTTTGATAGGAATTGCATTAAATGTGTAGATTGCTTTAGGTAGCATAGACATTTTCACAATATTTATTCTTCCAATCCAGGAGCATGGAACATTTTTCCATTTCTTTGTGTCTTCCTCAATTTCTTTCATGAGTACTTTATAGTTTTCTGAGTATAGATTCTGTGTCTCTTTGGTTAGGTTTATTCCTAGGTATCTTATGGTTTTGGGTGCAATTGTAAATGGGATTGACTCCTTAATTTCTCTTTCTTCTGTCTTGCTGTTGGTGTAGAGAAATGCAACTGATTTCTGTGCATTGATTTTATATCCTGACACTTTACTGAATTCCTGTATAAGTTCTAGCAGTTTTGGAGTGGAAATGGGCAGAGGACATGAACAGACATTTCTGCAAAGAAGACATCCAGATGGCCAACAGACACATGAAAAAGTGCTCCATATCACTCGGCATCAGGGAAATACAAATCAAAACCACAATGAGATATCACCTCACACCAGTCAGAATGGCTAAAATCAACAAGTCAGGAAATGACAGATGCTGGCGAGGATGCGGAGAAAGGGGAACCCTCCTACACTGTTGGTGGGAATGCAAGCTGGTGCAGCCACTCTGGAAAACAGCATGGAGGTTCCTCAAAATGTTGAAAATAGAACTGCCCTATGACCCAGCAATTGCACTATTGGGTATTTACCCTAAGGATACAAACGTAGTGATCCAAAGGGGCACATGCACCCGAATGTTTATAGCAGCAATGTCCACAATAGCCAAACTATGGAAAGAACCTAGATGTCCATCAACAGATGAATGGATCAAGAAGATGTGGTATATATACACAATGGAATACTATGCAGCCATCAAAAGAAATGAAATCTTGCCATTTGCGACAACATGGATGGAACTAGAGCGTATCATGCTTAGCGAAATAAGTCAAGCAGAGAAAGACAACTATCATATGATCTCCCTGATATGAGGAAGTGGTGATGCAACATGGGGGCTTAAGTGGGTAGGAGAAGAATAAATGAAACAAGATGGGATTGGGAGGGAGACAAACCATAAGTGACTTTTAATCTCACAAAACAAACTGAGGGTTGCTGGGGGGAGGGGGTTTGGGAGAAGGGGGTGGGATTATGGACATTGGGGAGGGTATGTGCTTTGGTGAGTGCTGTGAAGTGTGTAAACCTGGTGATTCACAGACCTGTACCCCTGGGGATAGAGTATTATGCCTCCATCAGAAAGGATGAATACCCAACTTTTGTAGCAACATGGACGGGACTGGAAGAGATTATGCTGAGTGAAATAAGTCAAGCAGAGAGAGTCAACTATCATATGGTTTCACTTATTTGTGGAGCACAACAAATAGCATGGAGGACATGGGGACTTAGAGTGGAGAAGGGAGTTGGGGGAAATTGGAAGGGGAGGTGAACCATGAGAGACTATGGACTCTGAAAAACAATCTGAGGGTTTTGAAGGGACGGGGGGTGGGAGGTTGGGGTACCAGGTGGTGGGTATTATAGAGGGCACGGATTGCATGGAGCACGGGGTGTGGTGCAAAAATAATGAATACTGTTATGCTGGAAATAAAAATAAATAAAAAAAAATTATATCTCAAAAAAAAAAAAAAAAAAAAAAAAAAAAAAAAAAAAGAATACCAAAGCCACTTTTGAAGTAAATAAATAAACATAGAAAATGAAAATCATCAGAGCCATTATGGGCATGCTTAAATGTTTAGGAAAGCAAATAGATAAAGGGTTTTTTTGGCAAAATGATATTGAAAACAGAAGAAGATTTCAGGTAAAGAAGATATCCTCACCTTTTATTTGTAATAATAAAGAAAAGAGTTGAATAAATGGAACTGAAAACTATATAAACATGTAATAAGGGTATGAATAAACTCCTGAATTACTAATATGTGGAAGGAAGGAATTCAGCAACACTACTAAGCATAAACCCTCATTCAGAGTGCTGCTGTATGAGATCTCTGATGAAGTTTCTGCCTTGGGTAAAAAGGAGGGTCTTCTATGGAGCTTTAGCAAAGGTTCAGCTAATATCAGGAATAACTGGTCAAAAATGGTTTTAAGATGGGGCGCCTGGGTGGCTCAGTTGGTTAAGCATCTGCCTTTGTCTCAGGTCATGATCTCAGGGTCGTGGGATCAAGCCCTACATTGGGCTCTTTGCTCAGCAGTGAGTCTGCTTCTCCCTCTGTGCTCTCCTTCTCTCTCTCTGTCTCTCAAATAAATAAATAAAATCTTTTAAAATGATGTTATTAAGAGGAAAAATTGTTCTTTTGATTATGAGCAATTGTTTCTGCAATTTTATTTTATTGAGAGATTTGAGTCAGAGTATTTGTAAGAGGTAGAGTCATATGCGAGAGGGGTACGAAGGAGCAGCTTCAGAGGGCAAGGGAATGTGAGAGCCACAGTGGGCATCTCTTCTGGTTAATAGGGAGATTACGTTTCATTGCTCAACTGCACCAGGGTTTGTTCAGAACTCCAGATCTGCTGCTGACGGCAGTCTAGAACTTGGTGAGAACTCGCATCAGGTTTTCTTGTGACCTTTGTCTTTGCAGCTGTATTTCAGTATTTCAATCATGTGTCAGTAAGTGGCTAGAAGTGTCACAAGTGGATAGAAGACGTCTCGGGAGAAAAACCAATAATCTACACTAGAGAAAACCTATTATTGACTTGATGATTACCAGAAAGTCTTGGACAATACCTCTTAGCCAAGGTTCTGTTACTGTTGATATTTAGTAGGAAAATAGTTCTTGTCTCTATCCTGAGTCAGTAGAAAAGGGACCTTTGATATCTATAGATTTGCAAAAACTTGAAGAATAGAAGAAAAACTTTAAAATCTAACTTAACAATAAAAATTCTTAAACAAAATAGTTGGAAAATCATGTCGTTAAAAACCAAGTTAAAAAAAAAAAAGTGTAGAATTTGTGATTTTTCTCATTTGAGGGTCTTAATCCAAACATCTTAGAGCTATAATATCAACAGTCTGCTGCTTGATCTAAGGTTTAATCTAGTTATCAGACAGTCCTCATGTAGTTATTGCTGATTTAATGCACATACCATGACTAATAAAACTGACTATATACTTTGTAATATAAGAACCCCAATGATACTAGGGAGAGGAAATTAAGAAAATGCTGACCTGATGCTGATAGCTTCTAGAGAAACTTGATATACTTTCAGTTTTAGATCTCCTATTGGCATAGAAAACCAGGAGGTGGTTTTATGGTATTTTTTAACTAGAAAACATGAATGCAAAGATTGATTTCCTGGAGTTCCACTGAAATCTCTGTGATTAATAGTACATGGTAAGTGAATTTCAGTGAGGCTCAATATTGGTCTTACATTGCTGTTGTAGCCAGTAAATCAGGACTTTGGGCCAAAGGTCATGCAGGTATTCCTATGATTTATCCTAGGAAGAAGCCACTGGGACATGCTGATGATGTGGTTGGGGATACTCTATTAAATGCCTACTGATTTATCCATAGCTAGCCATATTTGAAATAGTAGAATGAAAGACAGAGAATGACATTCCCAGTTGCATGGTCAGTTCACATAGGGGTCATCTGTGATGTTTCTGTTGTAGTGTATCTGAAGGTTTTGGGAGGTTGGGACAAAGCAACTGAAGTTCCCTGTTTAGTCTTATAAGTTTCAGCTTCAATGCGTCATACACTCATTATGTTTTCTCTGAGGACTTGAGGTAATAGAGAAAAAGCTACTTCTGAGTTAAAGGCAGAACTTCATATAATTTTTTTTAATCATTGTTTTAAAAAAGCCTGTATTCCTTTCTCAATATATAAATGAATACATATTTCTCAATATTTATATCGTCAGAACAGTTGCTTTAGGCAGGGCACTTTTGCCAACCAGAAAACAAGCATATTGGTATTGAAATTGAACAACATAAGGAAGATTGTATCTGAATAAACCCATTTTAAATATTCAAAAGACCTACAGATTTTAACTCCTGTCCATGTCCAACCTGTAGAGTTTCCCCAGGACTGTGTGCTTGAAAGGTGAGAACTGCCCCAGGGACATGCTTTTTAATCTTAATGAAAATTTCCCACCAGTCCTCATTTATGATGAGTCTCAATTTATTTATTTCTTTCTTTCCACAGAAGAAAGGAGGTAACATTGAGAGACATTGTCTTAGCATTTTAGGGTAGACCACCAAAGACCAACAGAGACCATCTGGTTGGAAGAGGCCATGTGATCTTTTCCTGAGTGGTGCTGGAGAATCAAGTGCCTGAGATTAGAGCTGACTCCAGACTCGATGCCAATAGTCAAGTTAGTTTGGGTCTTGATTTTTGAACTTTGTGGATAGCATGAAACTCCTATAGCATAATAATCATCTAAAGAAATGCCTTTTGCTCATTGAGTCTGCTTTATAGTGTGTGCCTCCTACTTATTATAGCCAGTGCCTTTGGAGGAAGCAGCTAGTATGGTTTTTACATGATTGTGATATTTAATAGAGGTGGCAGCTGCAATTAACAGGTTGTGTTGGTTCTAAAGCTGGCAAAATCATTATCTACTTGAAGGGATTATCTGATGTCTGTATAGACATTTCCACTCTCTCAGTTAACTCTCTAGTTAACTGATTGTCTCAATAAAAGCTACAGTCAAACCAACCACTGAAAATTTGGCCCTCGAAAGTCCAGGTTCAAACAATTTGAGTTGATTGTGTTTGCAAATCCAGATTTAAAACCTCCATGTTCAAACTTCAAATAGAAGCTATCCAAAAGAAATTCTAAATCTGAGTTGTCAAAATGGAGATTTGAAGCCAAAAGAATTTCTCATGAGTACATGAATATTTCAAGGTATACCACCCACTAGAAGAGGAAAATTTTCTCTAGGGTTTAGAATCTTAGAGCAACGGATGCTAATATGTACAGGGAAGAGAAGAAGCATTTTGTATGAGTTCAGTCTACTAGAAGAAAAATAACTGAATGGTATAAAGAAATAGAGGTTATGTGGAGATGTTAAGATTTTAGCTGTCAGAAGTCTTAGTTAGCTTGGAGTTTGTTGTAGTTGTGCCTAAATAAGACGATAGGCCTTTGCTACAGGATCAATAAACAATGGGTCTCTGATTTTTATTGTCCTGTTGAGATAGAACACAAAATCTTGTCATGATCTTTCATGGGCAAATAGAAAGAAAGGTTCATGACAATGCAGAAGCTCAAGAGTAAGAGGCTTTTAAAAGGGAGTGTTTTATATTACAGAAGACAACATTTAATAAGTCTGTCTAGGGCAAGACATAGTTTGTGACAGTTTTTGTCTGGTCACATGTTGGGCTAGCTAATTAAAAAAAAGTTAGGAATCCAGTGTCAGCAGTATCCTATGACCAGTATTCTAATAGTATTCAACTGAAGAATTATCCAAGGAGCCTTTGGTAATTAGTCAGAAAAGTCAAGAATAACATTTAATCTATGAAATACCCCAAAATGTGTGGCAGGGGAGGCATAGACAGTGTCTTTGAGTGGCAGTCCTTCAATAGTCTTGTTTTAAAATGAGCACGGGGCCAGTTTCAGCAAAGGAATGTCCGGATCAGCTGAGATACTTAAAGGCTCATGGCCCTTACCTTCTTTCTTGGGCCCTGATGCTATTATGGTCAGACTTAAATTCTGAGACATGGGTAGGAGAGACATCAGGTAGAAAATACTCAGTTTGAGACATTACTAAATTACAGTCTGGGAATTATTTTTCCGGATATTTCAGAAAGAGGCCTTCTAGTCCATATTAATAGTAGTATGGTGTATGCAAAGTAGATCTACGCTAAAAACATTCAGCATGCAGCAAAGCATATCACTAGTGAGAAAGCCCAGAGAGGCAGGAAGTGCCTGAGACAAATTCAGAGTCTGAGGGTCATTTGAGATTCCTACTTGTAAAATCTGTTTGCTACTCCAAGGACAAATGATGGAAAAGCAATAAGGCTTATGGTAGAGAGGCTAGACACAGTATCAAATAGAAACAGAACATTTTGTATTTGCAGTTGCATTGAGATGTCTCCCTTTTTATTAAGGGAAATTGTAGGCTGACCAGGGCAACTAATTCCTCAGAGGGGTGTTATTCTGTCAGACAAAGTTTGTCCTTTGTCTACTTAGAGTCTGTCTTTCAAGTGAAGGCAGAATAATTGTTCTTTCAGTGACCGTTGCTGGTACAAAAACTACAGGTATTTGTCTTTCCTGATTTAGACATGAGAATGTGTTCATGTAAATGCTTAATCAGAAGAGCTATTAATTAGGGCCTAATGTTTCTTTCTTTCTAAATGAAGGTATGTTCAAAGTGCATAGCAATCTCTTGATGTTTCAGGATTAAGACCATCCCCAAAGAAAATGGATAGGCCAGCAGCAATATTTTCTTCCTGAATGGGAATGGAATATTCTCTGAAGGTAAAAGTGAAATAGCCTTTAAAATCTGCACTTTTGGGGCACCTGGGTGGCTCAGTGGGTTAAAGCCTCTGCTTTCAGCGCAGGTCCTGGTCCCAGGGTTCTGGAATCGAGCCCCGCATCCAGCTCTCTGCTCAGCAGGGAGCCTGCTTCCCCCTCTCTCTCTGCCTGCCTCTCTGCCTACTTGTGATCTCTCTCTGTCAAATAAATAAAATCTAAATAATAATAATAATAATAATAAAATAAAATCTGCACTTTTACATTTCTCCGCTTTACAACATTGAATATTGGTCAATCAGTATTGATAGCAAAAATCTCAGGATCAGGTACTATGAGATTATCTTCTACTTTTATACTCTTATTGTCTACCCTTGGTCAAACTTTGATATATATATTTGATTTCATTTGGGTCTCAATCCATCCTGTCTTCCTTAACCAGCTGCTTTTTTTTTTCCCATAATTTTTGTGCCTATAAGACAATGGTTTTGATTCAAGACTTGTTATAAGCTGCTAGATAAATCCTATATTCTGTGAACTTTCATTCCTCCTCATGAGGGTTTAGAAAGTTCTTAACTAAATAAATCTGATTTGAACCAAGCTTTAGTGTCATAAGACAAGCAAGGTAGGTCTCATGTCTGACCACAGTATAAGAAACCAAGAGGAAATACGGCCCAATGAGAGGGCGTGATAGAGGAAGGTAGAGAGGGTCCATGAAAGTGGTAAGGAAGCTGAAGATACAAACCCATGGTGTAGAAGGCAGAATTCTAGATAGTTCACATGACCTCCTAATGTTACTTCAGAGATCACATTACTTTACTTGGCAAAAGGGATTTTGCAGATGTATTTGATGTTGCTGATCCCTGATGGGGAGAATGTCAGGGTGGGCCTAACCTATTTATAGGAGACCTTGAAAATAGATAACGTTCTTCGACTAGTAACAGAAGGGGCATTCAGAGACCTCTGAAGCTTGAGAGAACGGATGTGCTATTACTGGGTGACAGATGAACGGCACTTTGAGAAATGAATGCAGGTGGACTCTGGAGGCCAGCGACGAAATCGGGACCTCATTCTTCTGACTGTAAGGAACAAATTCTGCCAGTAGCCACAGTGAGCTCCCAAATTAAAGTGCAGCCTGGCAGACCAGTTCACTTTGGCCTTGTGAGATCATAAACAGAGGACCCACCTGGACTTCTTACCTACAGATCAGTGAGGTAATAAATGGATGTTGTATTAAGTTGATAAGTGTTGTGGTATCTTGTTATGCAGTAATAGAAAATTAATATGAATGGAGAAGAAGTTGAGGTATAATGGGCATGATGGATGGCCAGTGTGGAGTTGAGTCAGAAGACAGAAAAGAGAGTTTTGAGTTCTGATTTTAGATTCTTCATGTTTTTATTAGTTTTTTAAAAGAAGTCTTTCAGGAAAGACTTTTTAGAATCTTCCTATAGTTTAAAAGCCTCCATATATCAAAAATAATTATGCTGTCCATGGAATAATTGTAGATTTAAATCTAAGATATGGCATAGGTGAGTTAACTTTAATCTCAATTTCCCCAAATGGTCACTGAAATTTTAAATTGTTGCTGGTAAAATCCTATAAGAGCTTCAGTATTTAGTGCTTTAGCACCATATCATTTGTACATGTAAGATGCTGGACACTGAATGAGAGTTTCATTGACTGTTGAATATCAGTACTAAAATAGAACAAAAAAGAGATAGATAAGAAGATTCTATTAATCTTAGTTCAGCGTTTCACTTCATCCATAACAAGTCCAGAATAGTGAAAATGATTTACATCAAGAGGCCTATCTCAGGGTACCTGGGTGCTCAGTGGGTTAAAGTCTCTGCCTGCGGCTCAGGTCATGATCTCAGGGTCCTGGGATGGAGCCCCTCCCCCCCACCGCCCCCTGTGGGCTGTCTGCTCAGCAGGGAGCCTGCTTCCCTTCTTCTCTCTCTGCCTTCTTGTGATCTCTGTCTGTCAAATGAGTAAAAAAAATTTTTTTTTTTTTTTTTAAAAAGAGGCCTATCTCAAGAACTCTAAAGAGAGTCAAGTTTAGGTGGCATTCAACGGAAGTATGTAGAGCACTGGTTAGAAACAAGATCTGAGAAAGATAACAAAGGTATAGATCCTGTGCACTTCCGCTTTGAAGAAATGACCTTAGCTTAGAAGCAGCAGATCCAACCCCTTCCAAATCACACCAAAAACCAAATCACACCAGCAACAATAGCTGGAGCCCTTCTAGGCATCAGCTTTAGTTCCAAATGCTGTAGCCTGACCACAACCCAGAAAGATGGGCCTACCTTGGGGAAAAAAGGTAGACTTTAGCCAGAGGGAACAGCTGAAGCTCAGCTAGTTTCCGTAATAGTTATTCAAAACTCATTTTCACAAGGGGGATGGATTGTTTCTGCGTTTGAGCAGCTGTCATTTTGGCCATTTGGCTTTAGCAAAACAGCGGAAGGTGGAGAGGAATAGTTGTGAGGCCCAAGGTTACCCAAGAGTCATGCTGGAGATGTTTAAGCTGTCAGATCCTTCACAAATAAAAAGTTCATACATATTCCCAGGAGAAAATTATATGAATAATTTACAAAAAATATATATCTCAAGCATACTGACAAATACAAAACCTATCTGATTCTCTCTTTTTTGTCTCTTTCAAATATGTGAACAAACTAGTATCTGGAGTAAAGTTCATGAAATATTGAAGTTAATGATTTTGGCTTAAGTTAATATGAGACCAGTTTGTCATTTTTTTTGCTTAGTTTCTATGTGATTGGAGGGTTTTTTTTTACTCCTAAGTCTTGGTTAGTATTAGCAATAATATTAAAGTTATATTGATAGGCCTATTTTATAAAATGATTTAGTCCATAAATGATGCCTAATTATGTTATTTTTATTTTAGTGGTTCTTTTTTTTTTTTTTAAAAGATTTTATTTATTTACTTGAGAGAGAGAGACAGTGAGAGAGAGCATGAGCGAGGAGAAGGTCAGAGGGAGAAGCAGACTCCCCGTGGAGCTGGGAGTCCGATGCGGGACTCGATCCCGGGACTCCAGGATCATGACCTGAGCCGAAGGCAGTCGTCCAACCAACTGAGCCACCCAGGCGTCCCGATTTTAGTGGTTCTTGTTAATTTTATCACTTTAATGCATTTTAAAATATTATTTTATTTATTTTTTTGGCCTATATTTCTACATTCTTTTAATGAAATCTTTTCTTTCTATTCTGTTGACAGTATTGTGAAGTTAGAATTTTAGTTTTTCATAAATACAGATTGCATGGAAATATGCAGAGCTTCTAAAATTGGTATACATTTTACATATATTATAAGAGCAGGTTTAACAGTATAATCCCATCTTCCATTTCTGTGGGGAAATAGCAGTATAGTCATAGACTTCTCTGCAATAGCAATGGGAATGTCCACAGGCCTGAGGAATTGAAATGCCTAAAGAGAAACATAATTTTTACCCTTAGGTTTCTCCAGTAAGTACTGGTCTAATCTGAAGAATGCATCTGTGTGTTGAATGTCTATTTAATGACAGTGAATGAAGAATGAGTAACAATGTATAAAATATATTTAAAGAGCTATGTATATCAATTTTTTTAAATTTATTTTTTATTTATTTTCAGCATAACAATTTATCAATAGTTTCTAGTAGAGTAAAATTATCAATTTTCAAAAATCTCCTTTTTAACTGAATTTTATATAAAAAGAAGGTACTGTTTTCATAAAAGTAGTAAAAGAAACAATAACTATAATGAAAATAACTATAATGAAAAATTTGAATTTTTGTAAATAGTTTATTTTCTGAATACCTGAAAAGCCAAATGTGCCATCTCATCATTTTTGTTGAAAATCAGGTTGCTTTAAATAATTTTCTTTATTGAACCCTCATATCTCATAGAATTTTTTACTCAGTTTTCAGAACATTATGGAAAAGTGAGCATGGTACTTAAAGATGAATGAAGAGAGGGGGCATCTGGGTGGAGCATTGAGTTGATTGTCCGCCCCTTGGTTTCGACTCAGGTCTGATCTCAGGGTCGGGAGATGAAGCTCCACGATGGGCTCAGCACTCCACCGAGAGTCGGCTTATGTTTCTCTCTCCCTCTGCCCCTCCCCTACTCTCTCACTGTTTCTCTGTCTCCACTGTCTCTGTCTCTCTCTCTCAAGTAAATAAAATAAATCTTAAAAAACTATGAAGTGTTACAAAATCATTCCATGCTAAACACACACACACATGCATGCACACACACTCACCCAGAAATACACACACATTTAAAAGAAAAAAAATAATACTTTTTCCAAATTATCTTATTTGGTAAACTGGTATTTTTACTCAATTTTTAAAATTAAAAACATGGTAAGACTATTTTTTAAACCGAACTGTAGCTTAATGAAACATCTAGCATGTTAATTATTTCTAGTAGTGTTACTTTTCTTCCAAGTACTTAATATTTTTTTGAGATGTAGTGCCAGCCATCTTAGTTTCTACATGTATAATTTAACATTAATTCAATATCACTATGCTCAAAACTGACTAAATAATATATTAACAACATTTCATGCTATCCCTTCTACAACAGCATATTGCCGATTAAGATTAATGCAAGAAACACTTGGATAGAGAAATTAATAATAAAGAAGTTTTGGGATTTTTTTTAAAAGATTTTATTTACTTATTTGAGAGAGAGAAAGAGACAGAGTGAGCACAAGCTGGGGGAGGGGCAGAGGGACAAACAGAATCCCCAGTGAGTGCAGAGACTGTTGTGGGGCTTGATCCCAGGACCCCAAGATCCTGACCTAAGCAGAAATCAAGAGCTGGTGGCTTAACTGACTGAGCTACTCAGGTACCCCAAGAAGTATTTGGATTTTACTTTGATTCTAATGCACTTTCATTTTCAGTAAATTACCCATCCAAACTACTTGTTCCCGTAGAGTATGTAAACTGTGTAAGATTCTCCATCAGTGAATTCTTGACTCATAAAATAGGACACTTTCAGGTTTCTCCATTAATATCACTCAGATTATTAATGGTATTTTGGAAGTTACATCTCCTAGTTTTCTTTTTTGACTTAAAGTTTTATCTTGGTGAGCTCTATTCTTTAATGTCAAAATAGGTTTTAATGAATGATTATATAACTTTTTGGAAGAAAAGAAACAGTGAGATACTGGGTCATTTTTTTTCCCATTACAAAAGAGCCCTTATCATATCTGATAAGTGGGACAGAGACTACCTTGGATAATCAAAAACTTACTTAATAAGAAATGACTAGGCTGCCCGTTCTCTAGAGAGCCGAAGATCCATGATGACAATTGATATAAGGGATGCTTCAGAGAATATTGTAGTTTAAGGGGCTACTTATATGTTATCAAAGCTAAAGGAAGAATATTAGAAGTGGGATGTATCACATATAACTTGTCTTTGTTGATAACGACTTTCAAAAAACTGAACAATCCAACAAAAGCTTGTTCAGAAAAATTATTTCAAGCGTATTTTCCATCATGCATAGACTTTCTGCATATACTAGTCCTTACTGGAGCTTGACATATTTCCACATATATTTTTATCATCACAAGCATTTACTTCTGATATAAACATAGATGTCCCCAACCTAAAGCTGGGGATGTGAAACAGACAAATTGCTGCAGTGTCACTCCACCCACCACAAACAAACAGAAAGCTGGACTTTGAAAGCAGGCTTTTGCTTTGAGATCTAATAGTTTTAAAAAGAATTTATATGCCTCTCAGTATTCCTTTAATTGCCTGAAAATGACCCAGATCTCTTCATTTCTTTTAATTTCTCCCTAAGTCATACTTGGCTGGCATCATCATCAGTTTGGAATTGCAGAGCCCTTTTTGTTTTCTTTTTTTGTTTTTTTTCTCCTCCTTTTTGAAAGTACAGCTCATTAGTCACTTATCTATACTTAAAGATCTTAATTATAGTTTTTTTTAATATAAAACAACTTATGCAAGTATACACAACCAAACAAGACACTCAAAAGCATTCTTATGAGCAAATTGATATGCCATTCACACAAGTTTTGTATTATCTTTTAAATAACTAAAATCTTTGTAAGGGTATTTATAATGTTTGCCTTAATGGTTCTGCCTAGGCAGTAAAAATGTAAACTTTGGATGGTTTATTTGCAGCTGAAAATATGCACCCACCCACTCACCCACCAACCCTTAAGACTTCCAGGAAAAAAAAAAAAAAAAAAAAAAAAAGCTTACTTGCCATGCCAGGTTTTTCCTAGAGAAGTGATTTTAAAACTGGTCTTTGTAGGATAGTACCAAGGAGACTTCTTTGGGGTGGGACGTTGAACAAAGTTCTTTTTCTTCAACAGAGCATTTTCACTTTGTTCTATTTAAATTATGTGATGCTATTGGGAAAAGACTTCTACTGCTATAATAAAGTTTGGAAAATAACGCATTGTACCACAGCCTGGAAAGGAACACAAGACTGTGAATCAAACTTTGTATTAATTCTCCAAACATGTGGATGTCATTTCTTCCTCTTTTTTTTTTTCCTCTTAGCCTTCATCAGTTTATTTCTATAATGAGAATAAAAATGTTTTACTTTAAGAGTTTTTAAAACAATACTTGACAAATGTAAAATATGTACTTTTCATGTGACACACCAGAAGTAAATTTTTAAAACCTGTTTTATAACTGAAGAAATAGAAACATTGTTATTACCTTCTTCAAAATAATGTGCTTCAAATTTGTTTATGTAAAATTAAAGCTAGCTAATTCATTTAAAATAAATGAATAAATTAATTGTGTGTCTGCTATTTGCAAGGAAGTGAGCCAGAAACATCAATGGTAACAAGCTGTTTCTACTGTTTAGGACCCCACATTTTAATGGAAGACACCATCATTTAGTAAAATATAAAATCAGATTAAGATTATTCAAAGTAAAATGTGAATGATTTAATTTGTCTTGATTAATATCTTTGAAGGCAGGGACCGTGTAAAGTTGTATTTTGTACTACTGAGAGATTGGCAAATAGTAAGTACACAGAAATGCTAGCTGAATGAATGTGTGTTATTTTTATATATAAAACACTAACGGCAAATTAACAGAAAGACGAGCAGAAAGTAGATGCAAGAAGGCTATTTGTAGAAGCTTACTGGAGTTGTCTGGGGAGAAATGATATCTGGTAGAGAAAAATGGCAAAGGGAAGAAAAAGAGAAGGAATTTAAGAGTATTTCCAGATGCAAAGCCAACCATGTGTAGCAAGTTATTGGCTGTGGGTTTGGTGAAGCTTGACTCTGAGTTGGATTTTGAACAAAAGAACTAAAAGACTTATCTTTTAGATGGAGAAGAAGGCAGAGGAGGAAAAGTTGAATGCACTATGGGGAGAATAAGATTTTGCATAAAATGAAAGCTGGATGAAATCAAGGGAGCAAACATAAGGACTATCCAAAGGAACCAGTTGAGAAATTTATTAATAAGTCAGTTATCCAACCAGAAAAGAAGGAACAAGTAAAGTTGGAGAAACAAGTTATAGAATGCTTAAGACCTCATGTATAGATAGATAGATAGATATCGATAGATATAGATAGATACAGATATAGATATAGATCTATCTATCTATCTATAAACGTTTTAATGTAGAATGGTTCTATGAAGATGGTTATATTGTAAGTGAAACAAGTGAAGGCAAATTTGCTCTTTTATCTCATCAGATCTGTTCATTTGATAATTATCATTGGCTACTTCAATATGGGAAAACTGCATTAATAAACAAAAGACAAGTAAATAGTATGCCCATGATCCCCCCCTCTCTATATATATACGTATGTGTGTGTATTATAATATATCATAATAGTAGTTAAAGTAATATATACATATTTATATATTAATATCTATCTATCTATCTCACTTGCTCACTCACTCTTTTTTTTTGTTTTTTAATATAAATAGAGCTCTCCAGAATCTAGTGAACACTGGTATTTTCTATATAGGGAAATAATTTCCAAGGTAGTTTGTTTGTAATTGTGCATGTGGTTGTTATTTTTCTTGTATCAGCCATATATTGTTCTAATTTCAAAATGTGTAATAAGATAAAATATTCCTGATACATTGTATTTTCTTAAACCATGTCCAGTATTTTGCATACTGTGAAAGACTGATATTTAAAATAAGATGGTACTAACAGAAATCTGTTTTCAAAACACTTAAAAATGTCTTTTTCTAAAACCTTTAAAATAATTTTTATTATTGTAATTCCAAAAAAGAGAAGAAATAAAATGAGATATGCTCTTATGATGAAATAGAGGAGAAATAGAATAAGAAATAGAAATTGTGGTATGATAGAGAAGAAAGAAACTGGAAAATTGTATTTGCAGCTTCTATTTTATTTTTAGTTTTGGACAGAAAGGAGTGAGGGAATGAGATTAATATTTACAAGAAGATGAATAAAAATTTTAAGAGAAATACTTTAAAAGTAAAAATGACATAAAATAAGCATTTTTAAATTCAGATCCCTGTATATGGTTATGTAATTGCCTGTATCCCTCTCTCTTTTTTGTTATTGTGTTTTTAATACAGTTTTTCTTTATTTGCTTTTGTTTGATCTTATTTGAAAGTATCATTAACCTATGATGATTGAAGTGGTTCTAACAATGTAAACTAAAATTTAACTCTTCTTGTGATTTTCCAATCAGTTTTAATCATTTAATTTAAAGTTAAAGCATGGATAAGATCAGAATACATGGCAATTTCATGCTTCTGTGCAAGTTGAAGAAATCATTACTTAAAACATCCCTTTATCCTTTCTTCAGTTTCTCTTCAGTTTCTATTACTGGTTCTTCTAATTATTTCATTTGTCCAGAATAAATAATAAATAAGTTATCGTGCTTTCTCTGTATTCACTCTACTTGAACTATTCTGCTTTACAATATGATTATTTCTGTAATTAATATCTGGTAGACATTTTTTCCTACATAATCCAAATATTCCTCATTATATTTGATGACTTTATAGGAAAAAAGATATATGGTATTATGGCGATTTTTTTCTGTCTTTCATTGTCCTGAATAACATCTTGAAATAATTATTTGATCATTTTAAATAAGATCAGTGCAGTGAGCATATGTATGGCACTTTACTATTTAGAATCATATAGTTCTCTGAGAACACTGCCATCTTGTGGTTAGTCTCTTAAAACGATTAATGCAGAGCTTCATAGGCTGTAAGTCTTGGGTCATTACCAGTAAGCACGAACTTTCATTTAAATGGCCAAGAACATTAGAATTTTTGAGTAAATTACTCATTACTCATTGGAAATTTTTAAATGCCAGTGCTAAGGAGAGTAACAAAGACTGACAAAAAACATTTTCTTCAAGACAGAGCTAGTTATTTAAATGCAGTCTAAGTGAGTAAGAACATAGCTAGAATACATATGTACCTAAATGTCAAGACAGTAGATTTCTACCATCTGTGTATTAACAATAATAGCTAATGCGCACTTGGTTCTTAATATTTATGAGATTATGTTCTAAGTTCTGATAGGAACTCAGATTACCATAATCATTCTGCCCTTCTCTCTCTCTTTCTCCTTCACACATAACACGTACACTCATAATATATGCTATATGTTAATATAGCACATCATATGTTATATATAATATTTTATGGATATAATATCATTAGAGTATATAATTAGAGTATTTATTTAGAATACTCATACATATATTTAATGAGGTTAATATCCAAAATATATGAAAAACTCATACAACTTAAGTCTGAAAAAAAGAATCCAATTAAAAATGAGCAGAAAGATTCTGGACACTAGTCCTTTATCTGATATGTCATTTGCAAATATCTTCTCCCATTCTGTCAGTTGTCTTTTGATTTTGTTAACCGTTTCCTTTGCTGTGCAAAAGCTTTTGATCTTGATGAAATCCCAATAGTTCATTTTTGCCCTTGCTTCCCTTGCCTTTTGCGTTGTTCCTAGGAAGATGTTGCTGCGGTTGAGGTCAAAGAGGTTGCTGCCTGTGTTCTCCTCAAGGATTTTGATGGATTCCTTTCGCACATTGAGGTCCTTCATCCATTTTGAGTCTATTTTTGTGTGTGGTGTAAGGAAATGGTCCAATTTCATTTTTCTGCATGTGGCTGTCCAATTTTCCCAGCACCATTTATTGAAGAGGCTGTCTTTTTGCCATTGGACATTCTTTCCTGCTTTGTCGAAGATTAGTTGACCATAGAGTTGAGGGTCTATTTCTGGGCTCTCTATTCTGTTCCATTGATCTATGTGTCTGTTTTTGTGCCAGTACCATGCTGTCTTGATGACAACAGCTTTGTAACTTAGCAAACTCAACACCCAAAGACCAAATAATCCAATCAAGAAATGGGCAGAGGACATGAACAGACATTTCTGCAAAGAAGACATCCAGATGGCCAACAGACACATGAAAAAGTGCTCCATATCACTCGGCATCAGGGAAATACAAATCAAAACCACAATGAGATATCACCTCACACCAGTCAGAATGGCTAAAATAAACAAGTCAGGAAATGACAGATGCTGGCGAGGATGCGGAGAAAGGGGAACCCTCCTACACTGTTGGTGGGAATGCAAGCTGGTGCAGCCACTCTGGAAAACAGCATGGAGGTTCCTCAAAATGTTGAAAATAGAACTGCCCTATGACCCAGCAATTGCACTATTGGGTATTTACCCTAAGGATACAAACGTAGTGATCCAAAGGGGCACGTGCACCCGAATGTTTATAGCAGCAATGTCCACAATAGCCAAACTATGGAAAGAACCTAGATGTCCATCAACAGATGAATGGATCAAGAAGATGTGGTATATATACACAATGGAATACTATGCAGCCATCAAAAGAAATGAAATCTTGCCATTTGCGACAACATGGATGCAACTAGAGCGTATCATGCTTAGCGAAATAAGTCAAGCAGAGAAAGACAACTATCATATGATCTCCTTGATATGAGGAAGTGGTGATGCAACATGGGGGCTTAAGTGGGTAGGAGAAGAATCAATGAAACAAGATGGGATTGGGAGGGAGACAAACCATAAGTGACTTTTAATCTCACAAAACAAACTGAGGGTTGCTGGGGGGAGGGGGTTTGGGAGAAGGGGGTGGGATTATGGACATTGGGGAGGGTATGTGCTTTGGTGAGTGCTGTGAAGTGTGTAAACCTGGTGATTCACAGACCTGTACCCCTGGGGATAGAGTATTATGCCTCCATCAGAAAGGATGAATACCCAACTTTTGTAGCAACATGGACGGGACTGGAAGAGATTATGCTGAGTGAAATAAGTCAAGCAGAGAGAGTCAATTATCATATGGTTTCACTTATTTGTGGAGCATAACAAATAGCATGGAGGTCATGGGGACTTAGAGTGGAGAAGGGAGTTGGGGGAAATTGGAAGGGGAGGTGAACCATGAGAGACTATGGACTCTGAAAAACAATCTGAGGGTTTTGAAGGGACGGGGGGTGGGAGGTTGGGGTACCAGGTGGTGGGTATTATAGAGGGCACGGATTGCATGGAGCACGGGGTGTGGTGCAAAAATAATGAATACTGTTATGCTGGAAATAAAAAAAAAGTAAAAAATAAAAAAAATTAAAAAAAAAAAAAATGAGCAGAAAACCTAATAGACATTTTTCCAAAGAAGATATTCATATGCCCAACATACACATGAAAAGAATGCTCAACATCAGTAATCATCAAAGAAATACAAACCAAAACAGCAATGAGATGTCACCTTAAACTTGTCAGAATGACTAAAATCATAACCACAAGAAATAACAAGTGTTGGCAAACAGTGGTGCGGCCACTGCGGAAAACAGTATGGAAATTCCTCAAAAATTAAAAATAAAATCATCATATGATCCAGTATGTAAATACCCACTACTATCCAGTGGTAAATACCCACTATTGCGTATTTACCAAAGAAAATGAAAACAGTTAATTGAAAAGATATATGCACTCCTATGTTTATTGCACTATTATTTACAATAGCCAAGATAGGAATGCAACTGAAATGTCTACACAGAGATGAATGGATAAAGGAGATATGGTGTATATATACAATAGAATATTATTCAGTCATTAAAAAAAAGAATGCAACCTTGTTGTTGGTAACAGTATAGATGGACCTGGAGGGTATTATGTTAAATGAAATATGTCAGTCAGAGAAAGACAAATACCGTATGATTTCATTCATGTGTGGACTTTAAGAAATAAAACGAACAAAGAAAAAAAAAGAGACAAACAAAAATGCACACTCTTTTTTTTTTTAAAGATATATTTTTTAAAAGGTTTTATCTATTTATTTGACAGAGATCACAAGTAGGCAGATAAGCAGGCGGAGAGAGAGGAGGAAGCAGGCTTCCTGCAGAGCAGAGAGCCCGATGCAGGGCTTGATCCCAGGACCCTGGGATCATGACCTGGAGCCAAAAGCAGAGGCTTTAACCCATTGAGCCACCCAGGCAGCCCCCAAAATACACACTCTTAAATACAGAGAAGAAACAGTGGTTTGAGAGGAGAGGTGGGTAGGGGATGTGTGAAATATATTTAAAAAATACTCATACACATACATATGAATATAACTGGTATATTTGCACTTATCTGAAACAATGTAATACAAGAATGAATAGTGATTCTCCTACTCTTGCTTTTCAGTTTCTCTTCTCAAAATATGACCACTTTTATAATTTCATAGTATACTTCTAAATTAATATATAATTGTATATGTACATGTTCATACATAATATGCATGTATGTGTGTGTATGTTCAGACATGTGCATAATATCTGGGAAAACACACACATATTTACTTTTCTTTTAATATATTGACTTTCCCATTCTAGCTGCATGAACTAGGTCTATTTACTTAATATTTCCATGCCTCAGTTTCCTTTTTTTGCAAGAAGATACTAGTATTGATAGCTACCTCATGGGATTATTGGAATAGTTAAATAATAACATTTATTTTAAGGTCTCCTATTTCCTGGCATTTGATTAAGTTCTTAAGTTAGTAGATTCATTTTTGCTGCTATTGTGATCATTATTGTGATCATTGGATTTTATTATTACTTTAACTACTATTATGGTAATAGAAAAGGAATTTTCAAGTAATTTACTCACATTAATCCTACTATAGGAAACACATCATAGAACTATTTTATTAAAAAGACTTTTCCATCTAGATAATAATAGCATATTAATTCTAGAAACTGAGACACACCAATGTTTGAAAATCTTATAAATATTTACTTAACTATATGGAGTTAAAAACGCAATTATTTGTCAATGACATAACAAAGATATTTTTAAATACTGTGTTTTAAATCATAAAGGAATATTTAAATAGACATTATTTTAAATATATCATTTATTTCTATCTATGACTTTACCTTTTTAAAGTTTTTTAACAAAGATAGTAAAGGATTTTGAAGTTACTATAATACTCATCTCTTTGTAAATGTAATAACTTGTTGATGGTAATCAGTGATTATACAAAATCATGAAATAATTTTCTGACAATTCTCTTTTTACTTTAGTCTTAACTATCTCTAATTTTATGAGGTGTTTTTATTTCTGATGTCAGCAAATGTGTCATTGCAAGTCTCACCAGGGATGCCAGAGCTTGCCAAGAGGACACATTAATTTCTGGGAATCAAATCAAGGTCTTCTTAAGGTTATCAGGAATTGCTAACAACCAAAAAATGGTGCAGTGTCTATATGTATGTCTGAGCTTCTGATTTTATTTATTTTTATTTTTTTTGAGCTTCTGATTTTAAATAAGTCTTAATTGAGTCTTACTTAAGTGAATCTTACTTAAACACCATGACAACCTTGTATAATTGGCCAATCACAAATAAGCTTCCAATCCCATAATCCAACATTTTTCCAGTATACAGTTTCTAATGTGTGCAGTTATTTTGCTATTGGGGCATAATGGCCTAGGACACTCAAAGCAGGAAATTTCAACATAAATTTGAATAGTTAATATTTAATGTTTAATAGTATGCCTTGATATAGAAAAAGTTAAAAAAAAGAGGTTCTTGGGTTGCCTGGATGGCTCAGTGGGTTAAAGCCTCTGCTTTTGGCTCAGGTCATGATCCCAGGGTCCTGGGATCAAGCCCTGCATTGGGCTCTCTGCTCTGCAGGAAGCCTGCTTCCTCCTCTCTCTCTGCCTGCCTCTCTGCCTAATTATGATCTCTGCCAAATAAATAAATAAAATCTTTAAAAAGAAAAAAGAGGTTCTTCTTTTCACATAATTCAAAATTAAACATAGAATTAATTCTATGAGCTTTAGCTTTCCTATTAGTGCCCTTTGCACTGATATCACCTTAAACAAGTATCAAAAACAAGCACTGCATCATCTTAAACAAAGATTCCAAAAAATAAAATGCAAGATTTTGTTTTATTTATAAAAGCAAATTATAGTCTTCAAATATAGTTTATATATATTATTTTTCCTTTTTCTAAAATTTTTATTATGTTCAATTAGCTAACATGTGTACGTCATTAGTGTTTGATGTAGTGTTCAATGATTCATCAGTTGTATACAACAGTATATATATGCATATATATAAAATTTTTACCATTCCAAAAGGTAGGGACCTTCATAGTTATACATATTTGCATTTTCAAGGAAAAATGTTCTAAGCATAATTAATATTCAACAAGCTTTTAATTCCAGTTGTGAAAATTGTCAAACTACTATGGAAATTTATCTAGATGGCATACTTTCCTATCTTACCCATTCTGGATATTTTAAATATAAAATTAATATAAAATACAGTGCTTTCCAGTTTGAACTGATATATATTCATATTTATTACCTGATGCTATTTCAAAAGACTTTATATTAAACTGGAAGTGGATTGTTCCTCAAGTATGTAATAATAAATAATAATTATTTATTATAATAAAGGCAAGATCCAAGTGTCCTACTCCAAATCATGTCCTTTAATAAATGACCACACACAGAACATAAGTTCTTTAAAGTTGAGCTAAACATCACATCTAGTTCACACAATCTCATGAAGTGATTCAGCAGCTGTATTAGAAAATTGTCTCTCAAGTGGCCCTGGCTCATTGTCAGGATTTTCCACTGAACCCTCTGCAAAGTGTAGGGCTTTCATATTTTCTCATAGAACTCAAGGTGAAAAGCAAAAAGTAAAATATGTCTACTCATAGTGTTAGGGAGTTCTGACATATGGAAAGAAAACAAATCAAACCAACATGTGGAAAACAACTAAGTATAGCAGAGATGTTTTTGATCTTGTGTACATGATTTTTCTCCTTTTATTCCTTGTTTTAATGGAAATATTTTATGGCCACTTAATTACCACCTTTCAAGTGATTGAAAGTTATGACTACTAAAGTGGAAATAACTTTCTTCAAACTATTAGATATCTTTGAAAATAGCCTTCAGCTCTTTCTGATAAATGCTTGGGACAGCAAAGTTACTTGTGAACAGATCTATAAAATGGTAGCACATTTTAGGGATAAATACTTGGCATCCTAATTCTGTTAGTCATTTGATCTATTCATTCAACAAGATCTAACCAAGATTATTTCTTCTGCAGGAAATCTGATGACAAAAATTAATGACATAAACTTTAAGTCATTAGAAAGAACCTTCTTTTTCATCATCTATCTATCAACACAGGTTATATAACAAAGCCATTTGAATGGTACTGTCTGTGTTCTATATCTTTCTGAAGGGGTTTGCCTTTTGATGACATAAGCAGATGAGTTACTGAACAGACAAAAGAGGAAAAAGAAGAAAGGAAAAATTGAAGGAAATATCTCAAAGTCAAGATCCAAGTGTCCTACTCCAAATCATTTCCTGTAATATGCTGCCTTGTCTCTTAAGCCTTTAACTGTGACTTTCTCAACAGATGAATAGATAAAGAAGATGTGGTAAATACATGCGATGGAATATTACTCAGCTATCAGAAAAGATGAATACCTACCATTTATATCAACATGGATAGAACTGGAGGATATTACATTAAGTGAAATTAGTCAATCAGAGAAAGGCAATTATCAAATGGTTTTACACATAAGTGGAATATAAGGAATGGAACAGAGGATTATAGGGGAAGGGAGAAAAAACTGACTGAGAAGAAACCAGAGAGGGAGATAAACTGTATGAGACTCTTGACTCCAGGGAAACAAACTGAGGGTTGTGGAAAGGGAGGTCAGTAGGGGGATGGGACAGCTAACTGGGTGATGGGCATGAAGGAGGACCCGTGATGTGATGAGCACTGGACGTTGTATGCAACTAATGAATCGTTGAACATTACATCAAAAAACTAGTGATGTACTAGACGTTGGCTAATTGAATTTAAATAAAAAAATGAGAATATCACATTTCTTAGGATAAAGTCCTATATGACTCTGTGAAACAGTCATCTGTTTCCCACTTCTTCAGTAAGAAAGAGGTCTGAAATATATAACCATGAGAGTGTATGTTTTACTTTAAAGGCAAGCAAGATTAACTTGAAAACGAACATTTTTTAAAGAATTGTCAGAAATTCCAAGACATTCTTGTCTTTATCGAGTCTTCCTTTTCACTGTACCCCTTACCTCTTATCTGCCTATTCCAAAATGACTGCACTCACAGGCTTATCATAACACAAAGAAGGCTCACTGCCAGAAGTACATTCGTAACATTTATTTTATTTATTTATTTTTAAAGATTTTATTTATTTACTTGAGAGAGAGACAGTGAGAGAGAACATGAGCGAGGAGAAGGTCAGAGAGAGAAGCAGACTCCCCGTGGAGCTGGGAGCCCGATGCGGGACTCGATCCTGGGACTCCGGGATCATGACCTGAGCTGAAGGCAGTCGTCCAACCAACTGAGCCACCCAGGCGTCCCCATTCGTAACATTTAAATCGTTCCTTAATTATCAGAAAAGAATCAATTGGTCAAGAATATGAAGTCTAGGGTGCCTGGGTGGTGCCATTGGTTGAGCATCCAACTCTAGGTTTTGGTTCAAGTCATGATCTCAAGGTCATGAGGTGGAGCCTCTTGAGCAGACTCCACGGGCTGCTCTGCCCTCAGCAGGTGGAGTCTGCTCAAGATTCTCTCTCTCCCCTTGCCCTTCCTGCTTACACACACACTCTCTCTCTGTAAACTAAATAAGTAAATCTTTATTTTTTAAAAAATATTTTATTTATTTATTTGACAGAGAGACAGCAAGAGAGGGAACACAAGCAGAGGGAAGTGGGAGAGGGAGAAGCAAGATTCCGCCTGAGCAGGGAGCCCAATTCGGGACTCTAACCCAGACCCTGGGGATGGGAGCCAAAAGCAGACATGTAAAGAATGAGCCACCCGGGTACCCCATAAGTAAATAGTAAAAACCAAAATGAATATGAAGTCTATTCACTCCTTGGAAGATTTTAACCTTTATTTAATAGCTTACAGAATGTACCAGCTTTACCACAAAATTGCATCTAGCAAGATTCTGAAATGCAATGCTAGTTGGGCAGTGTTGTTACGTTGGTATGTAATGTTGGACAGTTTATGGACAGCCAGATTTTTAAAAATTTATTTATTAATTATTTTTATTAACAGATAATGTATTATTTTCCCCAGGGGTGCAGGTCTGTGAATCATCAGGCTTATACACTTAACAGCATTCACCATTTCACATACCCTCCCCAATGCCCATAACCCAACTACGTTATCCATAACCCCTTACCCCCAGCAACCCTCAGTTTGTTTTCTGAGATTAAAAGTCTCTTATGTTTTGTCTCCCTCCTGATCCAATCTTGTTTCATTTTTTCTCCTCCTTTCCCCCCAAACCGCCCACTCTGCTTCGCAAATTCCTCATATCAGGGAGATCATATGATAATTGTCTTTCTCTGATTGGCTTATTTTGCTCAGCATAATACCCTCTAGTTTCATCCACATCTTTGCAAATGCCAAGATCGCATTCTTTTGATGGCTGCATAGTATTCCTCTGTGTGTGTGTGTGTGTGTGTGTGTGTGTGTGTGTGTGTGTGTGTGTTTATCACATCTTCTTTATCCATTCATCTGTTGATGGACATCTAGGTTCTTTCCATAGTTTGGCTATTGACACTGTGGACACTGCAGCTATAAATATTCGGGTGCACGTGCCCCTTCGGATCACTGCATTTGTATCATTAGGGTAAATACCCAGTAGTGTGATTGCTGGGTCATAGGGTAGCTCTATTTTCAACTTTTTGAGGAGCCATCCATGCTGACTGATGGGAGGTGGTATCTCATTGTGGTTTTGATTTGTATTTCCCTGATGCCAAGTGAGGTGGAGCAGTTTTTCATGTGTCTGTTGCCCATCTGGATGTCTTTTTTACAGAAATGTCTGTTCATGTCGTCTGCCCATTTCTTGATTGGATTATTTGTTCTTTTGGTGTTGAGTTTGATAAGTTCTTTTTAGATTTTGGATACTGGCCCTTTATCTGATATGTCATTCTGTCAGTTGTCTTTTGGTATTGTTGACTATTTCCTTTGCTGTGCAAAAGATTTTGATCTTGATGAAGTCCCAATAGTTCATTTTTTCCCTTGCTTCCCTTGCCTTTGGCAATGTTTCTAGGATGAAGTTGCTGAGGCTGAGGTCAAAGAGGTTGCTGCCTGTGTTCTCCTCAAGGATTTTGATGGATTCCTTTCTCACACTGAGGTCTTTCATCCATTTGGAATCTATTTTTGTGTGTGGTATAAGGAAATGGTCCAGTCTCATTTTTCTGCATATGGCTGTCCAATTTTCCTAACATCATTTGTTGAAGAGACTGTCTTTTTTCCATTGGATATCTTTCCTACTTTGTCAAAGATTAGTTGACCACAGAGTTGAGGGTTTATTTCTGGGTTCTCTATTTTGTTCCATTGATCTATATGTCTGTTTTTGTGCCAGTACCATTCTGTCTTGATGATTACAGCTTTCTAAAAGATCTTGAAGTCTGGAATTGTGATCCCACCAACTTTGACTTTCTTTTTCAACATTATTCTGGCTATTCAGGGTCTTTTCTGGTTCCATATAAATTTTAGGATTATTTGTTCCATTTGTTTGAAAAAATTGATGGTATTTTGATAGGGATTGCATTAAATGTGTAGATTGCTTTAGGTAGTGTAGACATTTTCACAATATTTGTTCTTTTAATTTATGAGCATGGAACGTTTTTCCATTTCTTTGTGTCTTCTTTAGTTTCTTTCATGAGTACTTTATAGTTTTCTGAGTACAGATTCTTTGCCTCTTTGGTTGGTTTATTCCTAGGTATCTTATGGTTTTGGATTCAATTGTAAATGGGACTGACTCCTTAATTTCTCTTTCTTGTTGTTTGTCTGTTTCTTGTTGTCTTGTCTGTTTGTCTTGTTGATGTATAGAAATGCAACTGATTTCTGTGCATTGATTTTATATCCTGACACTTTACTGAATTCCTTTCTGAGTTATAGCAGTTTTGGAGTGGAATCTTTTGGGTTTTCCACATAAAGTATCATACCATCTGCAAAGAGTGAGAGTTTGACTTCTTCATTGCCAATTTGGATGCCTTTAATTTCTTTTTGTTGTCTGATTGCTGAGGCTAGGGATTCTAGTACTATGTTGAATAGTAGTGGTGATAGTGGACATCCCTGCTATGTTCCTGATCTTAGTGGAAAAGCTCTCAGTTTTTCTCCATTGAGAATGATATTTGCTGTGGGTTTTTCTTAGAAGGCTTTGATGATATTAAGGAATGTACCCTCTTCCCTACATTTTGAAGAGTTTTGATCAAGAAAGGACGCTTTTGTCAACATGCTTTTGCCAAATGCTCTTTCAGCATCTATTGAGAATATCATATGGTTCTTGTTCTTTCTTTTATTAATGTATTGTATCACATTGACTGATATCTGGATGTTGATCCAACCTGGCAGCCCAGGAATACATCACACTTTGTTGTGGTGAATAATCATTTTAATGTACTGTTGGATGTTATTGACTAGTATTTTGGTGAGAATTTTCACATCTTTGTTCATCAAGGATATGGGTCTGTAATTCTCTTTTTTGATGGAGTCTTTGCCTGGTTTTCGGATCGAGGTAATGCTGGCCTCATAAAATGAGTTTGGCAGTTTTCCTTCCATTTCTATTTTTTGGAACAGTTTCAGGACAATAGGTATTAATTCTTCTTTAAATATTTGGTAGAATGCCTCTCGGAAGCCATCTGTCCCTGGGCTGTTGTTTTTTGGGAGGTTTTTGATGACTGCTTCAATCTCCTTACTGGTTATGGGTCTGTTCAGGTTTTCTATTTCTTCCTGGTTCCATTTTGATAGTTTATATGTCGCTAGGAATCTATCCATTTCTTTAAGATTGTCAAATTTGTTAGCGTATTGTTGCTCATTATATATTCTTATAATTGTTTGAATTTCTTTTTTTAAAAAAAATATTTTATTTATTTACTTGACAGAGAGAGCGATCACAAGTAGGCAGAGAGGCAGGCAGAGAGAGAAAGGGAAGCAGGCTCCCTGCTGAGTAGACAGCCTGATGTGAGGCTCAATCCCCATGCCCTGAGATCATGATCCGAGCCAAAGGCAGAGGCTGAACCCACTGAGCCACCCAGGTGCCCCAATTGTTTGTATTTCTTTGGTATTGGTTGTGATCTATCATCTATCATGCATGACTTTATTTATTTGGGTCCTTTCTTTTTCATATAAGTCATGCCAGCTTAATTAATTCTTTGAAGAATTCTATTAACTCTGTCAAAGAACAAATTCCTACTTTTGTTGATTTTTCTACTGTTCTTTTGGTTCCCATTTCATAGATTTCTGCTCTGATCTTTATTATTTTTCTTCTCCTGCTGGGTTTAGGATTTCTTTGTTGTTCTTTCTCCAGCTCCTTTGGGGTTAGACTGTGTACTTGAAACCTTTCTTGTTTCTTGAGTAACGCTTGTATGGATATATACTTTCCTCTCAGGACCACCTTTGCTGTGTCCCACAGATTTTGAACAGTTGTGTTTTCATTTTCATTTGTTTCCATGAATTCTTTTAAATTCTTCTTTAATTTCCTGGTTGACCCATTGATTCTTTAGTAGGATGGATGCTCTTTAGCCTTCATGTATTTGGGTTCTCTCCAACTTTCCTTTTGTGATTCAGTTCTAGCTTCAGAGCATTGTGGTCTGAAAATATGCAGGGAATGATCCTAGTCTTTGGTTACTGGTTGAGACCTGATTTGTGAGCCAGGTTGTGATCTATTCTGGAGAATGTTCCATGTGCACTAGAGAATGTGTATTCTGTTGCGTTGGGATGGAATGTTCTGAATATATCTGTGATGTCCATCTGGTCCAGTGTGTCATTTAAGACCTTTAATTCCTTGTTGATCTTTTGCTTCGATGATCTGTCCATTTCAGTGAGAGGGGTATTGAAGTCCCCTACTATCATTGTATTCTAGATGTGTTTCTTTGATTTTGTTATTAATTGGTTTACATAATTGGCTTCTTCCATGTTAGGGGCATAGCTATTTAAAATTTTTAGATCTTCTTGTTGGATAGACTCTTTGAGTATGATATAGTGCCCTTCCTCATCTCTTATTATAATCTTTGGCTTAAAACCTAATTGATCTGATAAAAGGATTGCCACCCCAGTTTTCTTTTGATGCCTATTAGCATGGTAAATTGTTTTTCACCCCCTCACTTTAAATCTGGGGGTGTCTAGGGGTCTAAAATGATTTCTTGCAGACAGCATATTGATGGGTCTTTTTTTTTTTTTAAGATTTTATTTATTTATTTGACAGACGGAGATGACAAGTAGGCAGAGAGGCAGGCAGAGAGAGAGGGGAGGAAGCAGGCTCTCTGCAGAGCAGAGAACCCAATGCAGGGCTCGATCCCAGGACCCTGGGATCATGACCTGAGCCAAAGGCCGAGGCTTTAACCCACTGAGCCACCCAGGCACGCCGGGTCTTGATTTTTATCCATTCTGATACCCTGTGTCTTTTGATTGGAGCATTAGCCCATTTACATTCAGGTTAACTATCAAAAGATATGAATTTAATGCCATTGTATTGTCTGTAAGATGACTTACTGTATATTATCTCTGTTCCTTTCTGGTCTACTAATTTTAGACTCTCTCTTTGCTTAGAGGACCTCTTTCAGTATTTCCTGTAGGGCTGGTTGGGTGTTTGCAAAAAAAAAAAAAGTTTTTGTTTGTCCTGGAAGCTTTTTCTCTCTCTTTCTATTTTCAGTCATAGCCTAGCTGGATATGTATTCTTGGCTGCATATTTTTCTCATTTAGTGCCCTGAATGTATCATGCCCATTCTTTTTGGCCTGCCAGGTCTCTATGGATAATTCTGCTGCTAATCTAATATTTCTGCCATTGTGTGTTACAGACTTCTTGTCCCAAGGTGCTTTCAGGATTTTCTCTTTGTCACCAAAACTAGTAATTTTTATGATTAGATGATGGGGTGTGTACCTATTTTTATTGATTTTGAGGGGGGTTCTCTGTGCTTCCTGGATTTTGATGCTTGTTCCCTTTGCCACATTCTCTATTAAAATTTGCTCCTATATACCTTCTGCCCCTCTCTCTCTTTCTTGTTCTTTTGGAATCCCAATTATTCTAATATTGTTTCATCTTACTATATCACTTATCCTTCGAATTCTCCCTTCATGGTCCAGAAGTTGTTTGTCTCTTTTACTTAGCTTCTTTATTCCCCATCATTTGGTTTTCTGTATCACTAATTCTCTCTTCTGCTTTATTTATCCTAGCAGGAAGAGCCTCCTTTCTTTATTGCACCTCATTAATTCCTTTTTTTAAATTCCATCTTGGTTAGATTTTACTTCTTTTATTTCTCCAGAAAGGGATTTTATTTCTCCAGTGTTTCTCTTTTCTCTAATATCCTCCATGCCTTTTTTGAGCCCAGCTAGCACCTTGAGAATTGCCATTCTGAACTCTAGATCTGACATATTACCAATGCCTGTATTGATTAGGCCCGAGTCTTTGGTACTGTCTCTTGTTCTTTTTTTGTGGTGAGTTTTTCTTCCTTGTCATTTTATCCAGATAAGAACATACAAATGAGAGAATAAAATACTAAAACGTTGGTAAATACCCCAGAAAAATGTATGCTAACCAAATCAGAGGAGACCCCAAACCAAGGGGGAAAAGAAAGAGGGTAAAAAGAAATTAAAAAAAAAAACTTATATATATACATATCTATTAGACTGGTGAATAGAACAGAGTCACCCACTTGATTTTGATTTTGGGTGTATTCTGGTCTCTTAGAAGAAATTACCTCTTAAAATTTTAAAGAAAAAAAAACTTGTATATATACAAAAATAAGGGTAAACATGATGAAGGGATGGAATATGACTGTAAAGATGAAAATTAAAGACGAAGATTTAAAAAGGAATTGATAAGTTGGTTGGAAAAAGAAGAAAAAAAAGGTGTGAAGGGGAGAGAATGTGCTCAGGCTGGAGACTAGAACAAAACCCTGTGCTAGATTTAGGATATATTTTGATCTATTAGAAGAAATTGTATCCCAAATTTTTTTAGAAAAAAAAAGTATATGTATACAAAAAAATAAGGTTAAATACAAAGAAGGATAAAATATGACTATAATAATGAAGGTGTAAAAAGTTTTTTTTAGAAAGGTATTGTTAAGATAAACTAGTTAAAAAAAAAACATTAAAAGAGGGGGGCACCTGCATGACTCAGTGCGTTAAGACCTCTGCTTTTGGCTCAGGTCATGGTCCTGGGGTCCTGGAATTGAGCCCGCATCGTGCTCTCTGCTCTCAGGGAACCTGCTTCCCTTCCTCTGTCTCTGCCTGCCTCTCTGCCTACTTGTGATCTCTGTCTGTAAAATAAACAAATAAAATCTTTAAAAAAAAAAAAAAGGAAGAAAGAGGAGAAGTTTAAAAAATTAGAATAAGAAAAAAATAAAATAAAAAAATATAATTTAAGTTTGCAGGACTAAAGAATCATGGGGAGAAAGACATGAATTCCATGCATTGCTTTCCCCATCTCTGGAGTTCTGCTTTTCTCCTTGATTGTGAGCTTGGTCTTGGCTGGTTGTTCTTGCTGATCTTCTGGGGGAGGGGCCTGTTGTAGTGATTCTCAAATGTCTTTGCTAGAGGCAGAATTACACCGCCCTTGCCAGGGGCCAAGCTAAGAAATCTGCTCCAGTTCACTCTAGGGAGTTTTTGTTCCCTTAACGCTTTCCGTAGAGCTCTGGAGGTTGGGAATGAAAATGAAGGCTTCCCAATCACTTGGCCCAGAGGAGCCAAGAGCTTGGGGCCCCATTCCTCAGTGTGCCCTCAGAGAAAAGGAGTCATTCACTCTGTCTCCCTGGTCTCTGGCTGTGCTCTGGGCTCACCCAACCTGTGACTGAGTGTTTCTTTCTCTGGCGCACAGCCCCATTTGGAGTCTCCAAACCCAGCAGATTCTTGCCTCCAGAGGAGGAAGGTGAGTCTCCCTGGGCCTGCCACTTGTGGGGTCGCTGCTCAAAGAGCAGTGGTCTGACTGTGCCACGGATGATTGTTTACGGTAACCCCAATCTGAGAGCTAACTCCTTGACTCTGTCCCTGTAGTTGCCTTCCCCACTCTGATACCAGGGAGCTCTGCCACACTCAGACACCCCCGATCTTTCAGCAACCCTGCAGGTCCTGAGACCACACTCTCCCCCTGAGGGCTCCACCCCCGCTTAGCCTCTGAAGCAATATCTCTCAGTCAAGCAGACTTCTAAATGTTCTGATTTTGTGCTCCACTCGTCCACTGCTTGCTGGGAGCTGGCACCTCCCCCCAGGGTCTATCATCCCATCACCTCAGATTCACTTCTCCACATGTCCTCCTTTCAGAAAGTGGTAAATTGTCTGTTCCTAGAATTTTGCTGCTCTTCTCTTCGATCTCCTGTTGAGTTTGTAGGTATTTGGTGTGGTTTGATAAATATCTAGCTGAACTCCTGTGACCTGATGTCATTTCAGTCTGCTACTTCTCCACCACCTTGTCTCTGTCTCTGGATTTTTTTTTTTTTAAGTGTAAAAGGGAAAGGGTCCTGTTGATCACCCCAAAGCAATTATTCTTGTAAATCCTAGTGAATTATAGCTTTTAGATGAAAATCGAGAAATATACACAATTTCAAATAATGAAACATTTAATCAATATATGTCTCACATTATGAGCAGACATTTCTATTTTTAGTGAATTCATTTACTCTTTATTATAAGTATCTAATACTATGCTTTTCCAGGGACAATTTTATCAAATAACATCAAATATTAACTTTTATTTTGCATTTAACTTAGGATGCCTTTTTCTGTCATTGCCATCATTTAACAATTGACCTCTTTATTGAAAAGATAAATTATTACCTTTTCTAGAAGAATTTCTAGAAGTAAAATTATCTATGATTCTTCTTTGGCAAAGCTCCCAGCTATTTAAAATTGGTAACTGGGAGTCATCAATCTGTTTATATAGTATCATCTCAAACAGAAATGACCATTTGAACATGAACCTAGTTCAGAAGGATTATGTACTCTTGGTCCACTAATATTAATACATATATGGATATATATTATGTGCTTAAGTATATATGACAAATGAGATAAAGTCTGTGTTCCAGGAGCTCACACTCCCCTTGAAGAAGACAGCCACCCACAAATTAAGCAATGTGGACTCTGGAAGAGTTGTCTGAGAGGTGCAGGGAAGCAAGAGAAGGCATAGGCTGAAATTCTCTTAAAAGGAGGAACGTAGAAAGTTTAGGAACAATGTCTTCACTTGGTCATAAAGTATTAGTGAATGCACTGTGTTCAGGGAGGTGGGCTGTTTTGAGAGGCCACACCATGTTCAAAGACAAGTAGAAGTAAAGGAATATTGTAGGTTTAGGGAAGAGCAAGACATTTTGTGTGACAAAGCACAGTGAGTTCTACAGTTCATTTTAAATTGTTTAAGTTTTCTGAGCCTTAGTTTCCTCAATTATATTAATTAGAATAATTTCTGAACTCATATCTTATTTTTGATGAGTATAGATGACATATGTTCTGTGGCATACAACCTGGCTCAATAAATGTCAGTTGTGTTTATTACCATGATATAAGTACAGAGTAATAATTTTCTCTGAAGAGGAAAACATGAAAGGTGTAATCTTTATTTTTAATCATCTTAAAAATCCATCCTAGTCATGTTGATTACTTCTACATTTCCATAGATTGAAACAACAGTGGTCGTGTAAGTTGACCAAGATAGCCTTAATGATTTGCAAAGCCTGATAAGTTTAGAGGAGCTTCTTCCTGACTTCAGGCCATGACTTCTCTTTTCTTAGAGCATTTCTTTTAGAAAACTTTTCATTTTATTTTCTCTGCCCCTTTGGGATGTAAACCTTTTAAAAATCTTCTGGCCTGTTTTATAACCCACTAACTCCTTTTCCAGGACTTGGAAACCATTTCTTAAATGTAATCATCTATGTAGATAACACCCCTGTCTTCCAGTTTCTGTGAGAGGGTAAGAGCCCAACTTCTGCAGGTTCCTGTCTCCAAACTGTGAAACTACCTCTTTGCCTGTTTAATTTTGGTGCAATTTTGACTTGGATCAAGTGAATGAGGCCTCATCACTTAAAGTGAAAATTAACAAATGACTTACAAAGTTAGAAAAAAGAAATAGATGAAGATGTGTCTTATTGATTATATAGAAATACATGTTGGGAGAAGCAGAAGTTGTGGAAGTAGTTGTTATTAGGGAGCAGAATAAGAAAGTGGGCAAATTTAGAGCAGAAGACAGAAAACTTTTATTGTATGCCTTGCAGTATCATTTTTATTTATAAATCATGAACGTATATTACATGTTGAAAATTATAAATTAAATTTTAAAGACACCGAAACAAAAATTTCAGTTAATTAAGCATTCAGATTAAAATAACCTCATAAAATTTAACATATATTAAATTATTTAAATTTGCAATAATACTTTTCTTGCTTACTAAAATGCTGCCTTATACATACTTTCTAATTTGTTTCTTTAAATAAAAACTCCCAATAATAACAATGATTTTAATTACAATATTGTGCATTTTATAGTACTTTTTATTTTTCAATGTGCTTTTGTGTAAAATTTCATTGTAATTGTATTGGTTATCTCCTTTACTAAGCTAACAAAACGGAAACATTTTCAAGAGAGGGAGTTAAGGCCATCTTTCTTTCAATGCATTGCAAGATAAAGAGTGAATGAATTCAAATGTGTGAGTTCATACCATGTATTCTACCCTGTTTCACTGCTCTGTCTTGGCACTGATACCATATCACCGTCATCAATGTAGTTTTATGATCATGTTTGACATCTTGAACCTCTAGTTTTATTTAAGATTATCTCATTATTCTTGCCCCTTTTATTACAATGTGTAATTTAGATTTAATTTTTCAGTTTAAAAAAAAAAACTCTGAGATTTTACTTGGGGTCAGGCTTAATCATTTTGAGACAGTTAACATCTTTAAAATACTGAGTCTGCCAATCCATGATTATTATATTCTTCTGTTTACTTAATTTGTTTCAATGTTTCGTAGTTGATCTTAACTATAAATTAAATTTTATAAATTTATTAGTTTTATAAATGTAATTTTTTGAAAAATATCTGCTTTATATTATAGTAACTCTTTCTAAGATTTTTTTACCACTGTCTGCTTAAGCACCCCTACCACTTTCCTCTGTGTCTTTGTATTTTGGTATAATCGAAGACATTTGGTAGGGTCCGCACAGTCTGAGAGAAAGTCTTTGCCTTTGTTTTCTGCCACATAATTATAACTCAACTATGGACATCTCAGTGATGACTATTGTCTTCTACTTCTACTTCTACTTCCCAAGAAAGTAAATAAAAAGCAAATTAATGTGTTGCTTTTGTAGAGTGAAGGGAAAGTAAATTATACTACATGTATACATTATGTTATTAATTTATTATTGGGAAAAAAAAAAACTTGGAAGAATTTGATGTTTCTTTTTCAGATAGTTAACCACAAAGACAAATGTATTGTATAAATGTTCCTTATAGCAAATATGTATGCCTGAGTGGTGTGTACATGTTCTGTATAGATTTGACCATGATATTACATTTCCCCAACCCTCAATTTCCCCATATCTAAAGCCAACACTAGGAAAACAACTTACGACTGCCACACACTGGATTTTTTCAACTCTATAACACATTTAATAAAATCTATCCCTGCCCTACTTGCCTCATTACTAATATAAAAATAAATATCGGGACACCTGTGTGGCTCAGTTGGTTAAGCAGCTGCCTTCAGCTCAGGTCATGATCCCAGCGTCCTGGGATCGAGTCCCACATCGGGCTCCTTGCTCGGCAGGGAGCCTGCTTCTCCCTCTGCCTCTGCCTGCCTCTCTGTCTGCCTGTGCTCGCTCTCTCTCCCTCTCTCTCTCTGACAAATAAATAAAATCTTTAAAGATAAATAAATAAATAAATACATATCTTACAGGGCAAATTTGGATTCAACTATGTCTGAAATAGATATTCTTACCTTGCCAATTACAAAAGATTATATTGTGTTATTGAGTAGGATCTTCCAGTGAAATTCATGTTGGTGAACCTCAATTGAATATAGCTGTAGAGAAAATAGTAATATGGAAAATAGTGAATGTAAACATAATAAATATAGCCCTTGGAAGAAATTAAACTCAATATCATCTTTAGTCTTTTAAACCAGAGAAAGCAATCCATTAAATTATTAACCTGGAAAGAATAATTATCAGTGGCCTCCACAGTTTTTTTTTATTTACTCAATAATTTGCCAATGAAAATTGACCTCAAAGGTGTTATAGTAATGTGTCCTAAGTCAGATAGTTAATTCGTACACAATACTAAGATTGGAATATATTTTTCTAGACTTACTTTTTTTTTGTCTTTTGATACAAATTGAAAATTAAAGTGAAGTCTTAGAAGCATAAGTAGTACAGTAATTGTTCTTTTTAAATAAACCAACCACAGAATTTAGGAAGCTCATAGACTGTTTATAAGGTTAGACACCCACCTTGAAATCCACTCATAATAAACTTTATGAAAGTCTGTGATAGACAATGTGTTTATAGCTGTTGTTCACCCAGCAAGTGGTTCCCAGGACTGGAGGCTGTGTCTCCATGTATAATACATGAACTCTCAGGCTGTCGAACCCATGCATGTCAGAAATGCAGTTTTACCAAGTTTTATGCTTTCAGAATATACTGCATAACTCACCTTTACCTTCAGGCATCCTTTAGATGCATTCACAAAGCTGGAAGAGAAATTTGTTCATTTTAATAGTCAGCCATCCCACAAGTAATGTGCATGAGGAGATGATGTTAAGTAGAAAGAGCTCATTCTCCTCTAGGCATATAACAGAATTGTTTTTTGCTGATTTCAACCACTGTTGAAGAAGCTTAAAGATGATGGCATAAGCTATGTTGTAAATAGTCGTAGACAATATAATAAGCATGCCACTTTGTCACAATATGAAGAACAAGGAAAAGTTCCCAAAATAAGACAGTTGATGCTTACTTGCTACCCAATGACAGCATAGGTTTTAGAGTTTGCCAAAGCATTGGCTATTAAGTTTAGCGAAATGGTTATATACCTGGTCCCTGGAATCACGGTGCCTAGTTCTGCTCTTGCTTCTCTAACTTAAAATTTTGTGACTTTGGCTAAGTTTGTTAAAAACCACTGTATTCTCCACTTTTTCCTCTGCAGAAACTGGAGCTGATAACATCTTTTCATGAGGTTGTTTTCAGTGTTATGTCAAAACCTTTGCAATACTTAGAGCATGCCACAATTATAGTAAATGTCCATAAAAATAATAGACTTTCTTAGAAATATTTACTGAATCCTTAAATCAGAATTTTAAAGTAATGCGAACTAAGCCATAGTTTTTATGCTCAAGACAGAGTTGTCATTTCCCACTTTAGTACATTGTCTGCTCAAAAACAAAGGCATGTCAAAAGATATATAAAAATAGAGAATCAAAAAGACATTTATATGCTCAAAAGCAACACAAATATCTCCATTGGCCAGAAATACAAGATAAACTAAAGGAGGTGACGGTCTGAAAGCACTGCTCTGCAGGACACTGAGTAAAAGAGCTGCAGCTGGGGCCAAGAGATTATGCAAAAGAGACTGTACAAAATACATGAGATGCTGGAGCCAGACTTACTGCTTTAGGCAAATGGCAGTAGAGGTCCTCTTGGATGGCGATAAAGGAATATGACCACCAATGTAGGGCTTTGATTTTATCAGAAGCTGTGGATACAAGGTAATTTAGAACAAGCAGGGAAAGGCACAAACACTGCCTTCAAAGAATGTAGCCAACTCCTACTAGTTTCATGACAATCTGCAATAACTACAAATATGTAAGACTTCATTCTAGATGGGGACTGCCTGGAGAGGAGAAGGCAGAATGGCTCTCAGAAAGGAGAGAGAGAAAATAAATAGAAATAATAATAGCAGGAAAAGTGAAGAAAAACACTTCAAAATGAGTCTGTAAACAAGAATTACAAAATACATGATGGAATAAAGTACTACAAATATATTCTATGAAAATCAATACTTGAGCCATGAATTCACTTAAGATGAAGCAGTCTAACAAAGATTTAAAATACACATATTTTAAAGCTGAAATTGATAAAGGAAACCATTAAAAATAAATGGTGAAGGTGTACTGAAGTGTCAGATCACTGAATTGTACTCTTCAAACTATTGTTACACTGTATGTTAGTATTTAACCGGCATTTAAGTAAAAACTTAAAAATTAATTGTGAAAACTCACAAAGGTAGATATGAAAAATAATAGGAATGAAAAATATAAATAATGAAATTAATATGTAGTAGAAAAATCATTTTTATTCTGGTTGCCTGAAAATCTGATTAGTGAGTTTAAGTATAGTTAGTAATTAGCTCGGAATTTATCACAGAGATGTACTAAAGAAAAAGTTAAGAGAAACAGAGAAACTCTTATGTACCTACATTCCTCAGATAAGTGTTCCAGAGAATGTAAGAAATGTCAGTTACAATGTTAAAGAGATAATTATCAATAGTTTAGCAGAATTAAGAAAACAGGCAAGAAGTGAGTTTCAACTGCGAGATAAGTGTAAATATACATTCAAACCAACACACATAGAAAAACTGAAGAAAAACACATGCAGAAGAAGAAAATCTTTTTAAAATCTACGTAAGAGAAAAAAAAAAAACAGATTATTTGCAAAGGAAGTTCAAGTAGACCGTAGCAGATGTATTAACAGCAATAGGTTTCATTACCTAATCAAATATTTATTAAGTTCCTACTGTTTGCCTGATACTAGTATCCATGCCCTGGAGAGAGCTTTGAACAAGAGACAGAAATCCCTGCCCTCATAGAACATATTACATAGCACACATTACAGTTTGAGAATAAAAAAAATAAGAGACTATACAAAAGTTCTATGTCAAATAACTGTGAATCTGGTATGTGAAAAATAAACCATCATAAAATGCTAGAAAAAAGTAAAGACCACTTTCATGCATTTGAAAACAAAAGGAGTTTATAAAAACATTTATTGTCAAGTAAGGTATAACTCTAAGAACACTACAGTGCAAGAGTGATTCTGCATTTATGAAATCTATTGGTGACAAGACTCAGAGAGAAAAATAGTTGTTCATATTAAAGTACAGTGATTTTTTTCTAAAGAAAATTTTTTCTTAAAAAGATAATTGCATAGAATCAGTTATACATACTGGAAGAGGCTGAGAAGCTAATCAGAAAACGGGCTGCCTAAGAATTTTAAAAAGCAGGAAGACTTGATCATCCCTAGACGGGAGCATCGAATGGAGGAAATTGGATTAGCTGAATGGAGGGTCTGGTATCAACTTGCAGAAGTGAAATTTTCTGGACCTGACGGGAACTGGTCCTATAAAAGAGATAAAGCCAGAGGCATCTTCCAAGCAGAGGAAGAAGGAAATCTATTCATCCCTTCCCTTGCAGTCTTCATCCAGTAGAAATAGGCTGTCATTAGGACTCACAGGAGTCAGCTCCCCTTTCAGACAGAAATGAGAACAAGGAGAGTAAGAAATGTATCTTGGAGCAAGCAATGTCCAAAAAGAAAAAAAAAAAAATTCCTTAATGTAAGATATACGAAAAGGAAGCCTATATTGCTAAAAACCCAAATGTGAATAGTAAAACTTCTAAAATATTAGATAAAACATTATTATTGCCATCTTTTCAGGAACAGTTTTTTTTTAAAGTATAGAACACAACCATGCAAATTATAGATAAAATATTGATGCGTTTTGTTACATTGCAATTAAAATTTAATTTTCAGCCTGACAAAATTTTTTAAAAATCAATTAGAAGAAACCTTCCAATGCGTCTGTCTTCTCATGAGTTACTCTTCAGAATATAGAAAATACTCAAAATTAATACAAAAAGGTAAATAGCCTAATATGTAACCGTGGAAAGGATATGAAAGGCAATCCAATAAGGCAATAAGATATAAAAACATATTCATACTACAGCACACAATCCTTTCACACTCATTAGATTGGCGTACATTTTAAAACTGAAAACATAAATATTGATAAAAGTCCAGAGCAGAGGATGTGGTCATGAACTGCTCCTGGGAAAATCAGGCAGAATAACTATTATGAGCAACTTATTGGTACTTACTGAAGTGAATAATGTATTGAATTGAGGTTTAGCTAGATTATGTCAGTCAGTAAGGGGGAAACTGCATTTGAATTCCACTTATGATCTTAAAATCCATAGCCATGCTCCTAGAATTTTGATAATAAATAATGTAAGTTCCAAAATAATCAGTGTTTGACTTGTTCAATAAATTTTTTTATCAAGGTAAGAGATTGTGTAAACATTGGTAGAATTATTTTTAGCAAACTTTGCAATTGGGCAACTCTGCTAACCAGAAGATACTCCGGTCTATGTGACACAGACATGCGTTTTCCTTTCTTAGTAACATTCTCTTTAAGGGAGTTTCCTAGAAATCTTAACAGGTTGTTTTCCCTGTCCGGTTTCTGAGTGTGTATTTTATATGTCATCTATTCTCTAACCAGATGTGATGACTTCCTCATCCTCCCCTTTTATGAAGCTTCAGTTCCTCCCTATTTTCCTCATACCCGGGACTAGGTTTCTTAGGCATTACATGATTCTCACAGCTGTCAGCATTCTTGTCTACAACTTTAATCCCCTTTAGCTTTACCTTATATTTTATATTTCTAGCCACATAAATATTTCTTCTTTCGCAAGGCTCTTGTTTCTAGTAGAAATGTCTCTTTCTTATTTAAAGATGTGGACACCCTAACAAACTAAGAAAACGTGATCCCTCAGGTAGTTCCTAGAAACAGCTAAAGTTTTATGAGGTCTTTTTTCAGTGCACCATTTCTGCCCCCTCCCACATCCTATGCTAGTGGAATTGTCTTAAAATCAAAATTATGCAGAGATAACTTCCATAGAAATCTCTAACAGGCCTAATTTCTATCAAGAAATGAAGATAATCTGTTTGTCATTACATGCCTCATCTAACATTAATTCACGATGACCTCAGCTGCATAATCTTATCTTGGTTCCTAAATCCTATGGTTTGCAATAAAATGTGTGTAAAAAAAGTCATGTCTTATATAAGGACGAAAGTTAAAACAAATGTATTTGTTAACAGTTTTTCAGCTCTGAGATCTATCATTTTAACTTAACTGTAACCATTTATTGGTACTAATTGTATTATTTAGGGGTTTTGGAAAAATATTAAGTACACTGATGCTAGACCACCCTCACTGATCCTACTACAGTCAGGTTTCCAGGTCACCTACATTCATGGCTGTATTCCACTTGCCCAGGACATTTATAGATTAATTTCTATAGTAAAAAAAACCAAAATAGTAATGTGAAAATCATCCATATTTAATGTTCTATTGTTAAATATCTACATGAATTATAATATTTGTTTCAGAAAATTTGAAAAAACAAAATATCTTCATTTGTAAATATTTACACATGCTGTTTATAAGAGGAAAAAAGTAAAAAAAAAACACTATTATTTATCGATTTATATTTGTTATTCAGGAATGTGTAATTCTACTTCAGAAAATTTTATAGAAGACAGCTCATTTTTATTGTGAAGACTTTACCAAAAACAAAAACAAAACAGTACAAATAAGATGATTTGTATTTAAATATTTCCTCATGTTTAAGAAAAATAGCCCTTTAATACTAAATAGCCCATTCTAAGGATAATTCATTTTCAGGTTAAGGTTTGCCATATTATATGTTTGTTTAACCTCCCATTGGATTAGCCCACTAAATGTTGTAAATATCATCTTATCTTCATGGCATGAGTCTAAAGGTAAGCTGACCTCCTCTAATATGAGATTGCTTCACTGCCAACAGGAATGAGTTCCCTGTGGTGAGCGTTTGGCTCATAACAGACTTGTTTTCTGTGGAATCTGTGGATTCTTAGCAGGGTAGGAAGCAATGGGAACAGACAGAACCAGCCCAGCTGACAAGAAACACACTTTATATAATTTGGTGTTCAGTAGAAAGATGAACTTTAGTCATTTTTTCCCACACAAAATATAATTACATAATTGAAGAATGTCTACTTCTGTCAGTTCAGTGATGATGAATAATACGTCTTTTGAAATTGGTAAATGGAAGAAGGCTAAAAGAATGATGGGTCTATTTGGTTACTTTTTCAAAGAAAAAGTTCTGACTTAAGTATACATTTCTATTACAAAGTTGTTTTTTTTCTTTTTTAAAATTTTTATTTAAATTATACTTAGGCAACATGTAGTGTAATATTGGTTTCAGGAATAGAATTCAGTGATTCGTCATTTACATATAATGCCCAGTGCCCGTCACAAGTGCCCTCCTTAATACCCATCACCCATTTAGCCCATCCCCATCCCTGCATCAACCCTCAGCTTGCTCCCTGTCCTTAAGAGTCTCTTATGGTACGTTTCCCTCTCTTTCTCTCTCTCTCCTCTTTTTCATTTTTCTCCCATTCCCCTATGTTCTTCTTTTTTGTTTCTTATATTCCACATTCAACTGAAGTCTTATGTCTTTCTCTGCACTGCAAAGTTTTAATACACATTTAGAATGAACATATATTACGATGTCTATTTTAGAGGAAAACTACTACATCTCTGCTAAACCGTATGATACTATGGGTTGTACTTTTAAGTTATGTTCATTGATTTTGAAGAAAGATGAAACCTCAAGCTTTTGAATCAATCTGAATTAAGCCTATATCTCAGCTCTCGCATTTAATTTTTCTAAGGCAGACATTTCTTTGTCTGAAAAAAAAAGTCCACATTTTTAATATTGGAAATCATGGTGCCGAGAGGTTTAAAAGGGAGGGTATAGATTCAGCATTTATCACAATGAATGGTATCCATAACCACAAGCTATTAATGACATTATTATATTTCCTCTTCAATAATAGCACACTTAAAAGCAAAATGTACACGTATTTGTGGTGGACCTTTAACTTCTAACTGACATTCAAACCATATTTTAAATAAAGATGAATATACACATGATTCCATTGTTATATATTTTTAAAGGTTTTAGTAGAGATAGAATGATACCAAGTTAATTTCTTGATCAAAAAATGAAGCAAGATAACAGATAAAAGTAAAAATACAACTGGGGACCTCCAGATTCACAAATAATTTTTTATTCACTGAACAGCTTGGCCTTCATAGAACATTAATAACATTGATCACTACATTGCGCTAAATAATTATTTAAAATGATCTTTGTTCTGGCCTACTTAGGAGGTTTTTTGTTTGTTTGTTTTGTTTTGTTTTTAAAATTTACCTGTAGCTTACTTTTAAAAAGTATAGCCAGTCTTGAAATTTGTAAGTGTATTTTCTTCTCTAAATTAATTTTTTAGAATTTGGAATATTTTCCTGTAGATGAAACATTGTAAATATATGTTGTTATTCAAAAAATTAACTCTCCAGAGCCAATGTATTTAAAATATCACTGAATTATTGTAATGACAGATTCAATCTCAGTTCTGGTGTCTGTATAGAGGTGTTGTAAAAGAGAACAGGAGATGGGGAAGGGTTCATTGCTTCTTCTCCCCCCTCTCTGCCTAGGGCAACAATAACACTAGAAAACTCCTCCTCCATTTCTTTTTACCTTCATCTTTTGGTTGATGTTGTTTTATTTGTTCTTATTTTAATGTGATTCTAGTCTTTGGGTGATTTTCCTCTGCCAGCTTCAACTCTTTTCACTTGTTGTGATATCCTTTGCCAAACTGTTCAGGAACCAGTGCCCTGGCAACACTCTCATACCATAGTACCAAATCTACCATATATTCCAAAGTGCTCCCATCTTCCACGTTAAAAAGCTTATCTTCCTCTCAGACCGAGAACCCCATTGCCATTAGGCAAATTTGGAACTAAAAATGATCTGCCTAAAATTAATTCCAGATCAAAGAAAGAGGGGGATTTTCTCTTGAAAAAGAATGCTATTTTTTAAAAAAAGGTTTTATCCAGTTAATTGAGTTTCTAAATATTAATATATTTAAGAGACTCTAATATCAATGTTGTGACTGTGGCCAATGAGTCTTGGGAGAGTAATTTATTGCCATCAAGAGTCCATCAGAAAACAGCCCAGCCTTTTTGAACGTCTGTTCCTAAGAGGGACCTCCTTAAGCTCTTCTTGGTTTTCATGGATTTGTCTACTGTGCTTGGCACTGGAAGTCAAAGATGTTGATTGTATAGCAGCAGAGGGATTCTTTGGGGAGCAAACAGATATTTAGGGCAGTCAATCAGGGAAAGTAACTGCAGGGACCCAAAAGCAAGAGGTCGTGGGGAGAACAAGAGGCAGATGGCATTAATTTGCATCCTGACTGGTGGTTTGAAGAAATACTATTTACATATATAAATAGGAGTTTCATCAGGGAATTAAAGTTCTTTCACAGCTAGTTATTAAATGTTTATTTCAATCATTCGTTCAATCACTCATTCAACAATTATTTATCAAGCTCCTCTTGTGTATTCTGCACGGAGGATATAAAGGTGTTTAACACAGATACAGTCTGACTTTCAGAGATCACAAAATCTAACAGAAAAGACAGATAACAGCTTTTTTAATGAACATTCTTATTTTGAATAGTTTTAGATTTACAGGAAAAATGAAACCACAATATAGAAAGTTTTTCATATACTTCATACCCCATTCTCCCATTATTATTATTATTATTACTACTAATTTTTTAAGACAGGAAGCAGGGAGGGGGCAAAGGGAGAGGAAGTGGAAGAATCTTAAGCAAGCTCCACACCCAGAATGGAACTGAATGTGGAGCTCCTTCTCATGACCCTGAGATCATGACCTGAGCTAAAATCAAGAGTGAGAGGCTTGGGATGCCTGGGTGGCTCAGTCAGTCAAGCATCTGCCTTCGGCTCTGGTCAAGGTACTGGGATGGAGTCTTGCATGAGGCTCTCGGCTCAGCAAGGAGCTTGCTTCTCCCTCTGCCTGCCACTCCCCTGGCTTGTGTTTTCTCTCTCTGGCAAATAATTAGTAAAATCTTAAAAAAAAAAAAATTCAGAGGCTTGCCACCCAGACATCCCTTATTCTATTATTAATATCTTTCCTTAGCATAGTGCATGTGTCTTAATGAACCAATGTGGATACATCGTTAACTAAGGTCCATAATTTATTTGTATTTTCTTAGATGTTACCTCATGTCTTATTTCACATGACCTTGGGGTGCTCTTGGCTGTGAGAATTTCTCAGACTTTTCTTATTTTTAATGACCTTGACTGTTTTGAGGAGTAATTATCAGATATTTTGTAAGATTCTCTATATTAGGACTGTCTTGTGCTTTTTCCCCCCATAATTATCAGGTGATAAGGGTTTTAGGAAACGAGGTGAAGTGTCATTTTTATCACATGGTATGAAGGGAACACACTATCAGTATGACTTATTACAGTGGATGTTAACCTTAAACACTTCCCTGAGGTAACATTTGCTGGATTTCTTCAGTGTGATGTGCATCTTTTTTTTTTCACCTTTCTATACTGTACTCTTTTAGAAGGAAATGACTATAAACAGGTTTTTAACTACAAAGTGGGGAGTGTGCAAAGGAGGAAGGTACAGAGAGAGTTGTGAAAATATATTAAAGGATGAAGTAACATAATCAGTGGCAACAAGAAATGCTCTCATTAAGAAATCATGCTTAAGTAATACCCGAAGGATGGAAATTAGTCAAAAGAAGTATGAGATGGGTAAAAGAGGTATGCCATTGTGTTTGGCAATTTTAATATTTCCTGTCCCTCTTGAATAGGCTAATGATCTCTGCAATTTATAAAAGTTTTATTATCTAAGGTAAACCTAAGCCTCAAATCTATATGAGTACTATTATACCAGAAATAATTTGTATGATGAATTTTTTAATCTAAATAGAACATTTGTATCAAGTGGCTTAAGATGAATTTATACAATATATGTAGTTTGGGTTTATGCATTTTATCTCCCTTCATGACAAAATTTATTTTTCTAACTTTTATTTACCACAGCCTTAGTAACTCAAGCAAGTTAATATAAACTATTGGCAAGTGTTGCTACTCAGTTTATCTATTCTTCATAATATCTTAGAAGCAGGCATTAACCCCGGTATTTTGATAGACTAATAATTACTAGGAATGGAAGATGATCAGTGTTGTACAAACAAGGTGGGTGGTGGAGGTGAGTGTGGCTTGACTCCATTGTTCTAATTCATCCTTATTTAACCCTTGTAAAGCAGAGGGATAAATACCATGGACAAGTACAAATGAGAAGTGAGCAATTAAAAGAATTTGCAATGGTTCGCTAATTCAGCAGATATTATTCAGAGCCCGCTATGGAGTAGGCACAGTTTTATTTATTGGAATTAATATGGTGAGCATAATCAGACATAGTCCAAGTAGCTTTAATCTTCTAAATATAAATATACCTCAAGGACTTGGTTTTCACATTCTACTACTCAACTACCTCTGCATTCCTTTTTTTAAAAATTTTTAATTAACGTATAATGTATTGTTTGCTCCAGGGGTACAGGTCTGTGAATCATCAGGCTTACACACTTCCCAGCACTCACCATAGCACATACCCTCCCCAATGTCCATAAAGCCTTTTTAAGTCAATGAGACTAAACAGGATCACTGTGCACCTTAGAAAGCTATATTCTTTGAGACTATAAGGAAGGATTTGTGCAGAACAGAAATTATACTGGGATGTAAAAGTTTTTCTTAAAATATTATCCTCTGAAACCTGTTTCAGAAATAATTGGGCTGGCATATGATGTAAAAGTTTAAAAAAACAAAACAAAACAAAACAAAACCAAAAACCAGAGAGGGAGAAAAGGATGGAATCCCAGCAGTCGTAAAGCACGAGATTTCTGAGGGGTAGGGCTCAGAATTGGTATTTTGAACAAATTTACCAGGTGATCACAAAAGCACTAAATCTTGAGATTCCTACACTGAATCTCAAAATACAGCAATACCAAGAAGAAAGAAAAAAAAAAGAGAGGAGAGTGAAAAGGTAGAAACAAAAAAATGTATTTTATTAATTTATAGGCACACACAAAGCTCTCAGATATTTAAGTAGTCAGAAGAGTACTTTTTATGCACTAGTAAGTGTGTTTATGTCTCATAAAATGATATAAATGCATATTAAATCATCAGAAGAATAGAGATACATCACTCAGTGGTTGAAAGCATAGGTTTGCTCTGGGAAATGGTGAGGAAACTATGAGAAGATACTGAAATAATGATGAAAAAACTTTTCTGAAAATAGTGGGTGTCTGTATATGTACTGATAATTAGAGAAACAAAAAAAATAATGCTTCAGAGACTTTTATAAATATGAAATCTTGAGTGAGCTGTTAATGTGTGATTATTCAAAGAAACTTCCATGTATGCATACAATTTGTCTTTCTTGATACTCAGTTTTCCACCACTGTCTTTTCCTTCAAACTCATGATGTCTATGATAAAATTCAGACCTTTTTTTGTTGTTGTTGTTATCACTTATTTATTTGACATAGAGAGAGAGCATGTGCACAAGCAGGGGTGAGGCAGGTAGAGGAAGAGGGAGAAGCAGGCTTCCCACAGAGCAGGGAGCCCGATGTGGGGCTCCATCCCATGACCCTGGGATCATGACCTGAGCCAAAGGCAGATGCTTAACCTACTGAACCACCCAGGCATCCCTAAAATTCAGACTTTAATTAGAGAACTGCTTAGGCCCTTTTAAACTCCACAGGCCTATTTATTCCCACAGTTTAGTCTGCTGTCCCTACTCTTATTGAGGTCTTTCTATTTTGCTTTCTTTCTCCTTCCAATGCATCCATTGCATCCTTTCTAACTTCCAAACGAGAGTTCTTGCCCTTGGCTGGAGGCTGGGCCTCAGCTATATCTTGAAGCCCATCCTTAGCTTGTGTCAGAAGCATTTATGGGGTTCTGTTTCTAAATCAATTCCATGCTGCTCTAGTCTGATATTCTCATTCTTTCAGCAAGATTGCTGAATAGTTACATGAATATATGAATATATTCAGCAAGATTGTTCAATAATTATTGAGCATTAACTGTGGCAGATTCTGAGATCAGAACTAGAGATAAAGGCATCTAATTTCCAGCTGTACCTGGAAGAATCATTTAAGTTGGATAAACCTCATAGTCTTAAAAAAAAAAAAAGAGGTAATATGCTACATTGTGAGATGTAGTGAAAATTACATAAAATAGTAAATGTAAAGTGTTCAAGGTATGACATTAACAAGAAACCAAGAAGCAGTGGAGGCTATTATTATTATTACCACAAAGTAAAAATATTAGAGATTTATAGTCCTAGTAAGTGTTTTTCTGTTATCACAGCAGCTCTGAATCATTTTATTCCATAATTCCCATGTTTCCTGTTTTTAAAACTCATTCAGCAAAAGTGCTCCTGGGTATTTACCCCAAAGATACAGATGTTGTGAAAAGAAAGGCCATCTGTACCCCAATGTTTATAGCAGCAATGGCCACGGTCACCAAACTGTGGAAAGAACCAAGATGCCCTTCAACGGATGAATGGATAAGGAAGATGTGGTCCATATACACTATGGAGTATTATGCCTCCATTAGAAAGGACGAATACCCAACTTTTGTAGCAACATGGACGGGACTGGAAGATATTATGCTGAGTGAAATAAGTCAAGCAGAGAGAGCCAATTATCATATGGTTTCACTTATTTGTGGAGCATAACAAAAAGCATGCAGGACATGGGGAGTTAGAGAGAAGGGGGTTGGAATTGGAAGGGGAGGTGAATCATGAGAGACTATGGACTCTGAAAAACAATCTGAGGGGTTTGAAGTGGTGGGGGGGTGGGAGGTCGGGGTACCAGGTGGTGGGTATTATAGAGGGCACGGATTGCATGGAGCACTGGGTCTGGTGAAAAAATAATGATACTGTTATGCTGAAAATAAATGAAAAAAAAAATTTAAAAAAAAGTACCTCTGTAGGACTTAAGCATAGCTTGACCACTGACTCTCATGAGGAACTGTAATCAAAATCAAATTATATTTATATTATAAGAACTATGGTAATTTCTATGAGTGTACCCTACAAAGCTACATGGTCCTGGGACCATCCATACTAGACTTAGCTGAAGGTAGTTAAACTATCCTAGAAAAATGAATCAAAGTTTCTCAAAATATAACATGAGTTTGTGAATTTGTAAAAAAGTTAATCTGCTGAATGTTTATATACCATTATATATTGAATTTGTATGCCTGACTTTGTCCAGCCATCACCTACAGCAAAGAATTGGCAGACAAAACTAGAATCTACCTCTGTAATTTCTAACAGTGCTATTTTCCCATCTCCATACTAGTTTTCAAAAGACAATTTATTCCTGATATAGAAATTGCCTTTTTTTTTTTTAAGATTTATTCATTTATTTGAGGGAGAGAGAGAGAGAGAGTATGAGCAGGAAAAGTGGTAGAAAGAAAAGAGAGAATCTCAGGCAGACTCCCCACTGAGTGTGGAGCCCATGCATGGGGCTCAACATGGGACTCAACATGGAGCTCCACATAGGGCTTAAGGTAGGTCTGGATGCAGGGCTTGAAGCAGAGCTTAATCCAACAACAATGGAGATCATGACCTGAGCAAAATTAAGAGTTGGAAGCTTAATTGACTGACACTCCCAGGTGTCCCCTGATATGGAACTTTTTAAAGATAGTTACATTGTGATGTTTTAGGAATACTTACCGCATAAATCCTGAGAATTTTTGTCTTGTGAACTTCTTCATGTAATAAAGGATCAAAAGTAGGATGAGGGGATAAAAGGAGTAGGTTAGGGGAGTAAGGCACTTCCCTCAGGTGCAAAATTTAAAGGGACACTCAAAAAAAACCAATAATTCAGATAAATAACATTTTAATGCAATATTTTAAAAAAATCAAAGTTAATACAAGAAAACTATGATGAACAAAGTATCAAAACTATATATAAAAGCATGACCAGCCAGTGTTACTGATTTTTTCTTTTGACCTAGATTCTGATATGGCTTAATACCACATTGATCCTAGAAACACATATTAATTAAAATTGTTTTATTACTTTGGGTATATATGTGTAAAAAGACAGTCTCTTTTCCATGATCTATTTAAAAAGTTGTTGAGAGACAGACAATTCAACCCCACACAACTGAAAAGATCTTTACTGTGTCTCATGTCCTTAAGAACACTGTTATGGACTGAGTTTTATTTCCCCACATACTTACATTGAAGCCCTACATCAGCCCCTTAGAATGTGACAGTATTTGAAAATAGGACGATTAAAAGGTGATTAAGCTAAAATGAAGCCCTTCTGATGGGCCTTCGTCCAATATGACCAGTGTCCTCCTCTAAGTAGAGGAGAGTAGGACGGGGGAGAGGTACCAGGGTCTGCGCACACAAAGAAGAGGGCATGTGAGAACACAGTGTTAGGGCAGCCACCTGCAAGCCCAGAAGAGAGGCCTCAGGAGAAATTGAATCTGCTGGTGCCTTGATGTTGAACTTCTAGTCTCCAGAATTGTGAGAAAATAAATTTCAGTTGTTTAAGCTATTATGACAGCTCAAGCAGACTAGTAAATTCCCTTTTTGATGTGGTGACGGTAGTGGCCATACTCCTTTCAGGAAGTAGTGATATCAGAACCTTTTTTGAATAATTGCTATAGTAGTAGTAGTTGGTCAGGGGGGGAAGATACAGAAGAGAGAATTTGCCAAGTACATTAATATTTGAATGTAGAATGAGTGAATGAAATTCACAAATGCACTCCAGGCAAAGAAAATCCCACAGATGTGTTTGTTTGCATTTCATGGAATCACTCTATTATTAAAGTACACCATATATCATCATGAATTTGTAGTGAGAAATACAAATATGGCATATGATATATAGAATTAAATATAATCATGTGTCAAAAAGTTCCCTGTAAGGGAATGAGATCTTGTGGTTTGCCTTAGCCTGTGGGGTTTTGCTGTATCAAGAGGGCTCCATGGGTGAACAGTATGAAAGTCGTCCTATTTTATTCACACCTGTTCATTAGTGTCTTAGTGCCTGCCCCTGAAACAAAAAGAAAAGAGACTCTCAGAGTTGACACTTCTTTCCTAAAACACTCATCCCATCAACAATATTCAATATTACATATCCAGAGGGAGCATAAGAACAATTTCAAATTCAAACCAAATCCCCAGAATACTGGAGATGCAGACATTTTATTAGTGTTAATATGTTAAAAAAAAAAAAAAAAAGCAGATGGGAGATTCCTCTCTATCTCGTCCCAGCTAAAAACACATTCTCAAAAACAACAAGAAATTCCAATAGTAATCATTTCCATATAATAAAGAGTAGGATAAATATTGTACTAAATGTGGGTAAAGACATGATTATCTCATTAATTAAGTGGATGAAAAAGTATAAATACAATATTGGTAAACTGGGGCACCTGGGTGGCTCAGTTGTTAAGCATCTACCTTTGGCTCAGGTCATGATCCCAGGGTCCTGGGTCAGGCTCCCTACTCAGCGGGAAGCCTGCTTTCTCTTTCCCACTCCCCCTGCTTGTATTCCCTTTCCCTGTTTCCCTGTGTCTCTCTCTGTCAAGTAAATAAAAATCTTAAAAAAAAAAAAAAATTGGTAAGCTAAGTTTAACAGTATGTAACCATGGTAAATCATTATGACCAAGTCAGATTTATGTCAGAAATGCAATGTTGGTTTAATGCTAGAAATCTAAGCTACCTAGATTTTGACATTGATGAATTAAGGAAGAAAACAGTATGATCTTAGTAAGTACACAAAAAGGGCTTAACCGAAATTCAGCATGCAGTTATAAGTTCTCAAAAGCAAACTAGGAATACAGGACAATTTTTTGAACTATTAAAGGACATCCACACAAAACAAAACTAGAAAAAAATCATTTTTGAAGGGTGAATTTTGAAAGTTGTTCCTATAAGATGGGGAAAAAGATGCTGCTAACACCAATTTTTCTCAAGGCAAAAATAGTATTATGTTATAAGAAAGGAAGAAATGAAAATTTAATTGTTTACAAATGGCATGATTGCCTGTGTAGAAAACCGTAAAAATAATCTACAAATACATAATTAAAATATAATAAGAGTATTTTCTGATTGCGAACTCATTTTATAAATGTCAGGAACACTTGTAAATATCACTAATTATCAGTTAACAATGTAATCAAGGAGCAAAATAAAGTTAAAATGTAAAATAAAATGTAAAATATCTTGGAGTGAATACATGTAAAAATGGTATTTTTAAAGGAGGAGATAAGTATATTGAAAATGCAACAGGGACATATAACTGGAGAGATGTACTTAATCATGGATTAGAAGACTCTCATGTAGACAGCAATTCTTTACAAATTAATCTATAGATTATATGCACTTCCAGAGAATCTAGATATTTCTCTGTGTATGTGCACATGTGTGTGCGTGCACCTGTGTGTATCAGAGAGAGGCAGAGACTTCTCAGCATCATTCCAAAATGTAATGGAAGAACAAGGGCCAAGAAAAGTCAAGACGTTCTTGAAGAAGTAAAATATTAAACCTCTATTTCTTATCAATAATCAAAACACAATATAGAACTTTAATATTAAGAATAATATCAGCAGAGGGACAGGAAAATAGATAACAAATATGGTCCAAAGAAACAATTTGTGTTATATATATATATATATATAGAGAGAGAGAGAGAGAGAGAGAGAGACTTTAGGGCAGAATGGGTCTTGAAATTTTAGAGTGAAAATGCTGCTAATCAATACATTTTGTCGCAAAAATTGGCTATTCAAAGAGATCCCTATATTACAGTATAAACAAAAATATATTCCAAGCAGATTTAAGAAATCAGTTAAAAGATAAGACTAACAAATGTTATATAGAAGGAGTGCAAGAGGTTTGTTTTTTTTATTTTGTTTTGTTTATTTATTTATTTTTTTAGGGAACCAGGTAAAGGAAAAGATTAAACTATACAGAGCAATATAACTTAATTCAATAAAATTAAAATTAAGAACTTTTATTTTTCAAATAGTCTCATAAAGTCAATGAAAAGAAAAACCACAAAGAAAGATATTTGCAATAAATATAGACAACAAAGTACAGTTGATTCTCATTATTTGTGTTAGTTATGCTAGTTATTTTCCATGAAGTCCCTCAAACAAAGAATTAGCAAATACTGATATTCCGCTCCTAGGGACAGTATGGGTTTATGGTCCTGTGAGCCTCTGGTCAACACATTTTCATCAGTCAGTCAACATATAGCCTTGTTTTATGTGTGTTCCTGTTTAGTGTCATCTTATATTTCGTATATATTATTGATTTGTTAACATTAACTCATGGTCAACAACGTTACAACTTATGGCTGACCCAAACTTATCTAACATACTTCCTTTCTTTGTAAGGCACATCATGGACTTCTCGTACTTGGGAACACTCGCCAGCACTTTAGCACTGTGTTTGAGGGCTTTTTAAATCATCAACAGAAATATAACAAAAAGGATAGAAATGCAAATACATTGGTTGCAAAAAACAGAGTAGAAACAAGAGGTTGAGGTATCACCTTATTCTGCCTCAGCTGGGACATTGATATGTATTGGTCAACTCAGTGTTTTTTGCTGGTTCAGGCATGTCTTCAAATGACCATGAAAGCAACAATAATATTGATTTTAGGATTATGAATTGATTTTAGCAAGTAGGCAAGTTAAAAAAGGTAAAATCTGCAAGTAATGAAGATAAACTGAATTAATATTTAGAACAAATAATTCCTTACAAATTAATATAAGGAAATAAAACAATTTATAGAAGATGAACAAAAATATGTATGAAAATTTGATAGAAGGGGAAGGGAAAAAATAAGCATGAAATATGGCCAACCTCAATAATGATGAGGGAAATGCTAATTAACAGCATTAAAGCATTATTAAATATCACTTCACAATGGTTATATTTTAAATATTACATAGCCTAATAATAACAATTATTGGTGAGAATGTGGTACAATAGAAACTAAATACTGCTATTGGTAGTATACATGGAAATAACCACTTTCAAAACAATTTAATGTTTTTTTGTTGTTGTTTTGTGTGTGCGTGTGTGATTTTAAACAATTTAATGTTTTACATAATACTGTTGAGTATTCATTTTCTTTCTTTTTTTAAAGATTTTGTTTATTTATTTATTGGATGGAAGAGATCACAAGTAGGCAGAGAGGCAGGCAGAGAAAGAGGAAGGGGAGGAGGCTCCCAGCTGAGCAGAGAGCCCGATGCGGGGTTTGATCCCAGGACCCCGGGATCATGACCTGAGCCGAGGCTTTAACCCACTGAGCCACCCATGTGCCCCAAGTATTCATTTTTTGTACCAAGCAAAGCCAAACCAAGGTGTGTGTGTGTGTGTGTGTGTGTGTGTGTGTGTGTATACTAATAAGACCGAGAATCAGGTCAGGTGTAACAGCATTCAGACCAGTATTTTCATAATAATGAAAATGTAGAAACCTCCCAAATGTCCATCAGCAATACAACTGATAAATTATGCCATCCTCACATAAGGAAATACAGAAGAATTTATAGCACTAATAATGAATGAACTGACTCATTAACATAAGGGCATCAATCTGAAGAGATTTCAAAAATTTATTGTAGAAAGGGCACCTGGGTGGATCATTTAGGTAAGCATCTGCCTTTGGCTCAGGTCATGAGACGCATCAAGCTCCTGACTTAGCAGGGAGTCTGCTTTTCCCTCTGTCTCTCCCTCTGCCCCCCTGGTCATGCGTGCTCTCTCTTTCTCTCTCTCTCAAAAATAAATGAATAAAACTGTTAAAAATATATAATGTAGAAAGACAGAGGGAAACACCAGAATACAAATAGTTTAATCCAGTTAAGCAAATTTATAAATTAGATAAATTTAAACAAATATTTGGGAATAAATAATACAAAATTCGGTCGGGAATAATGAGGTAAAATGTGAATAATGCAAGATTCCTAAGTGAGGGGGCGGTTAATGCTGGAACACTCTATTTCTTGTTTAACTTGTTTAGTGTGTCTGTAGAAATAAAGGTATTCATTTTATTATCATCCTATGTTAGAATATAAACTCTCTACTTCATATGTTTGTACCATAAAGATGAAAATGAAAATGAAAAAAAACCTTAAACTGTAAGGACGAAAATACCTGAGAAACAAAGACATGGCTCACTTTGTAAATTTGTGAAAAGTTCTAACACTCATGAACTCTTTTACCTAGAAAAACTTGTATTAATGGCATTAAAAGCTATGTATCAAAAATAATTGGATCTGATTTAGATAAGCTCTGTATAGAAATATAATAGTTCCCCATGAGAAAGGAAAATGCTTTGTGTTGTTTTATTCTTTATTTTTTTTTAATATTTTGTTCATTTTATTTGACAGAGATAGCAAGAGAGAGAGCACAAGCAGGGGGAGCAGTAAGCAGAGGGAGAGGGAGAAACAGGCTTCCCACTGAGCAGGGAGCCCGATCTGGACTCAATCTCAGGACCCTGGGATCTTGACCTGAGCTGAAGGTAGACGCGTAAGGGACTAAGCCACCCAGGAGCCCCTGTGTTGTTTTTTTCTAACACAGTGAACAGTATTCTGCCACTTCCCCCCAAATGTTAAAATACCAAGAAAATATCCCTCTGAAATTATCTGACAAAATGTAAAATAGAAGGAAATGGTGTGCCAAAGATAATAGGGCACCAATAAAATTTAGCTACGTAAGTTCAGTCTAATTCCAGTTTTTTTTCTCCATACTTCTCTTCCAGCTAGCTCTGAATAACTTTTCAGTTCCATTCTCCTAGCAAAATCTACTCATTTAGTGTTAAATTAAAATCCTGCAGTCAGAGTAAGAAACAAAGGAGAGGAAGTAGGTGAGCAATTTCTAAAGAATCAATTCAGTTGCCTCTTTGTTAAATGGTTTTTTTAAGTTGGTGTGTACTTAATTGGGTTAACATGATAATTAAACATGTGCTCATGTATAAAACCCACTGCAACTCCAGTCAAATAATAAGTGCTCAATAAGTAGTAATTATTATTAGGTCTATAAAAGATCCTTTGAGAAAAATTATGTACATTTGTTTATATTATCACCTCTTTTGTACAGACATCTTATTTTATTAATTTGGTTGTATATTTCTCAAGGGCCATTACCACAACTTCTTCTTCCTATCTTTCCCTACTAAGCACTTAGCATTTTAGTGATAGATAAGAAAGATTAAACAACTGGAATAGCTTCTAATAAAGCGTATTTAATCCAGTTAGAGAGGACCAAAATATTTGTGTATCAGATATATTTCCAGAGTGCTTCTTTTACTGAAAAAAACTTAGAAATAGAAATAATATTTTCAATGTTTGTAAAATGCATATTTATACATAGAAATTGCCTCAAAATAGCTAAGTTTATTAAAAAACAATTGATTTTAGAGCTCATTACATTAGGAATGATATGAACAAAATGATTGATAAGATTGATTTTAGCTACACAGAGTGGTTTAAGTAATTTTTAAAATTTAACCATACATAAATATTCTAATGAGGATCAGCAATTGAATAATGCCTTAATTGTTTTTGGTAAGGAATGGTGAGTAATGATTCAAAAGGCAACCTTAGATTATTTAGAGAGCAAAAAATGTAATTTATGATTGTAATAAGTGTGATTCTTTGATTTATAAATATTAACTAATGTTGTATTTCATTTACTTCACGTAAGCCCTTGAATTCCAGGGCTCCAATATAGGAAATAACATGGTCCACTTTACCCAGAGTGCCATCTAATGGCACTGTCCTCTTAATTTAAACCAATCTAAATGTGCTGCTTTGCATAGCTAATTTCAATTTAAAAAGAAGTATATCAGACATTAGATATTATTTTTGTTTTTTTATAACTGGTTTTCCAGTTTCTCTTTATAGAAGGATGAAGTAGAACCATAATAAGGACAAGTAAAAAGAAAATTATAAAGTAAAGGCAAACACAGTATATAGCAGAAAGTTGCAACACTGTGGATTTCTATGAAGTGCAAAAGCAAGCTTATCTGTATACACAATCATGGGGAAAAATTGCAAGTTGACAGGCACAGAAACAGAGTTAGTGATAGACAAACATTTCTGCATAGTAATTCAAGAGGAAGTATGAAAGAGAAAACAAGTGCTCCACCAAAACTCTAGCAGTCTTGAATTGTATTTAACCTTTATCATTAACTATAAAACCTTGCGGAAATGATCAATCTGACTTATCTGTATACCTATGCGTACAATTACAATAATATTTTCCCTAGTCTATTTCTGTGACTATTATAATGAATAAAAAGGGAAACATTTTGCAAAATTGAAAGTGTTACATGACTTTAAGAGATTATTGTCAGATCAAAAAAAGATTTAAAAGGATGTCATGGCGTGCAGGCTCACTGGGTCTGAGGATCTAGAGAGTTCCCTCAGGACCAGCCAAAAGGGTCCTTGGCTTTGCACTGGATAGAAATCAAACAGGAGCAAAGAGGAAGTGAAAGCAGAGTTTATTGAAGACAAAGAGGTAGTATCTAGACAGACAGTCTAGGAAACTTGGAAAGGAAAGGAGAGTGAGTCTTATCTCTTTACTTGGGATAAAACAAAGGGTATGTGGTTTTTATTGAGGATTGTGGTCCATGCACTGTCTTCTCAGGCACCCAGGAATGGATCAAAACAAAGACAAGTGTTTAGGTGTCTATAAGTCACTCAGTCTTGGAGCCAGAGGTCTTGGTAAGTCAGTGTTCTGGAAAATAATGCATGATGACCCCACCCAGTCACTCCTTCAATGTTATCTGTTGCTATGGAAGACTGCAAAGAGATCATTAACTCCTTGACCTTTACAAGGAGGACACAAATTATCTGTACAATAAGGCAGGGGTGCAGGTCCTAGCAAGAAAAGAGTCAGCAAAAAAGCAGCCCTTCATGGGGTCCCGTCATGGGGTCCCTTCAGTTTCCCTATCTCAATGTGGCAAGTATAGTAATTGGCTGATTATTCAACAGCCTTTAAAAAGTTTGTGCATATGTCAACCCACAGCAAAGTATGTTTTCATAATAGGCATGTCTTGTGTTACAGATGCCATTTTTTAAATATTTTTGTGCATTTATTTGTTTAGCCTTATTACTGTCATGAAATGCCTTCACAAATATTGATGAACACCACAATTAATGCCCATGCCTTTTAACTTTACATGATTTGAGAACTAACCTTAGCTTCAGCATCACAATTTGCAATATCAGACTTTTGCTTCTTCTCTTATCTCTTACTGTCCATGAGGATTTATATGAGAAATCAAGCAATTATATCACTTAATTCATTGATGATTTGTAGACATAGTTTAGCATGGTTTGGTTTTAATGGTTTTAAACGGAAACAATTGTGCAAGTAAATCATTTTATTAAGTACTTATTTTCCCTCTGGCATCTCACTGATTCACTTAAATTAGGATTTGAAAATTTTCACAGGCAGTAGTTGCTTCAAACTAATAAATCTGATCAAGAGACATCTTCACCTCCCACTTTTTAAAATTCTAAGACTCAAAATCTAGTCTCAGTTTCCTAAAATTTTATACTTGACCCCTCAAAGTATTGGTTCTTTCCTATATTCCTGAGTCTACAAAGATCTGTCTACTAGCCTGAAGAAAAAAGTAGAAAAGGATCTTTACTGATGCTTAAAACAACGTTGATTATATTGTTAACTGAATTTAAAGGAAATTTTTTGGCATTTTAACTAGTTATTTATTTATTTATTTTTTAGAATTTTTGCGCTTACTTAGTAAAGAATTGAAAATAAGGGACTGTCCTCTGAGCACAATTAAATATTAAACAGATCTATACAAATGTTCTTATCTTCATTTGAAAGGGCTTATTTACATCTCTATATCCAATTTCTTGAACCAGTAATTTGGACACATATTCTAAGAGAGGCTTTGTTTCTGATGAGGGGAAATGCAAACTGAAGAAAACTCAGTACTCCTCTAATTTTCCAGGGCAGATTATCACAACAAATAGTGATCATGAAGATACTGATGTGAAGCACAGGGTTTAAAGACTTTCTAAAATACAATTTTGTAAAAAATAAGTCTCCAGTCTTACTCTTCTTTTAACCAATTTTATATCAGTTGTTTCACAGTTAGTAAAACCTAATATAAAATAAGTCTGAAGAAATCAGATAGCAAAATAAAGTATACATTTATTCATAGTACATAATGTTAGTAAAGTATCCATTCATGTACATAATGGTCATATAAAATTTTAAAATAAACTGATTTTCCATTATGCAAAAAGTAATTGTCAGTAACCGGGTAACGTTTCTGAGACTGAGAGGGAATAACAGATGGTAGCCAGCATGGAGAAATATGTAAACATTTTGAAAAGCATGTCTGAGAAAGGAAATTACCTGAATAACAGGAGTTCCTATAGGTTTATATGTGTAAGGAAAATTTGCAAGAAGTTAAAAAAAATAAAGGAAGAATCTAGCATATCGTTGGAGATACAGTTTTTAAACGAGGCAAAATCAATTGAATGAAGATAATGAATGAACAGATTGAAGATCAGGTTTCATATGTGGTATCTAAGACACAATGTTCAGCATACATAAATTCTGAGAATTCTGCTTTTATGATGCTAGGTAATGGAAAGGCCACTGTTTTATGATGATTCATAGAGCCTTTTACAATGATAAAGTGGAAGAATGGTTTAGCAGTCGACCAATCTTTTCAGTAAGGAATCAAAAAAGTAGAAATGACATGGAGAGGTCATCTGTTCCCTCTCCCTCAGTACCTGGCAGGACCACACGTAAACTATTCTAGACAGGATTATTTGATTCTGAGAATGGAAGTAAAAAATATGTAGCTTGATAAATATTGGGTAATCTCCTCTGACTTTTGGAGAGGAAACTTTTTTCCCCTTTTATCTTTCCCTAAGTTTTAATGGCAGAAAAACTTAACATTATAACCAGAAGTGGAATGAAATATAATTCAAATATGAGGAAAGATTAAAACAAAAACCCATCTCTGGGACACCTGGGTGGCTCGGTTGGTTAGGCAGCTGCCTTCGGCTCAGGTCATGATCCCAGCGTCCTGGGATCGAGTCCCACATCGGGCTCCTTGCTCTGCGGGGAGCCTGCTTCTCCCTCTGACTCTGCCTTCCACTCTGTCTGCCTGTGCTCGCTCTCGCTCTCTCGCTCTCTGACAAATAAATAAATAAAATCTTAAAAAAAAAAAACCATCTCTACCTAATTTACATCAGCTTATACTATGAATAAATAAAAGCTATCAATGTCTATAGGACATAGTGAATCATGTATTTGAAAGAAGATCAGAACATCATAGAATAATTATTATACAACATTTTCCAGTTGTTCCTCAAAACAAAAATCTGTATCAGGAGACTAAGAAATAATCCAAATAATTAAATAATTCAGCATATTGGCAAATTAAGTTTAATAGGCAAATATTCAAAACAATATTGTATAGAAGGTAAGTACTCGTTTCAGAGTCAGAAGTCTGAGTATTGGAGACGCTAATTAGGCAATTAACATTATACCTATAAGTTCATTTTTTGGATTATACTTCTCAGTAAATAAGTGGAATAGACTGGATTTTGGTAAACACCTAATCTGATATGATTTGTGGACATATAAAGGATTTATAGGCATAAATTAAAATGACCAAAATTTTACTGACATAATCAAAGAAGTTTTCACAAGGTAAATCCAAGTGTGTGTGTGTGTGTGTGTGTGTGTGTGTTATTTAACTTGTTGTAGTCTTTGAGGTAGCCTAATAAATATTATGTATCTTCTTGATATGAGTTTTGAACCAAAATATAGTAACATATGGGAAATAAATATATCATTTTCAACATTTAATTACACTTAATTTAACATATTTAAATTTCTCACACACACACACAAACTCAATAAGAGAGCAAACAACCCATTAACAAAACTGGCAAAATACTTAAATAGAAACTTAACTAAAGAAGATGAACACACAAAATATAAGCATATGGAGCTCAATATCTTTATTCTCCAGGTAAATGCAAATCAATACCAAATGAAACAGTGTTATTCAACTATGGGAATAGCTATTATCAAAACCTTTTCAAAATTAAGAAAACAAAACAAAATAATTTTTTTTAATCAAATGTAAGGAGGTGGGGTATGCAGAATGGTATTAAAACTTTGGCAATTTCTTTAAAAAATTAAGCATATAGAAACATGTGTTTAATAAGTATTATTAGAAAGTTAAAGACAACACGAAAATGTAATACAGTCATTCTACTTCTAGATATTTACTCAAAGCAAGCTCTATGCCCATACTAGGATGTGTACACAGATGTTTGTAGTAGTTTTACTTGGAATAGCCTCAATTGGAAAATGACCCAAGTTCCATCAACAGGTAAATGGATCAGCTAATATTCTAATAACTGTGTAGAGACAGATGATTGCTACACTTATTATGGTAAACATTTCATAATGTATATAATTGTCAAATCACTATGTTTCACACCTGAAACTAATGTAATACTTTATGTTAACAATAGCAACAAAATTGTGGTATATCTGCAAAGGATTAGTACACTAAATTTAAAAAAATAGAGCTGTTCCTGTGCCTGGGTAGCTCAGTTGGTTATAGTGTCTGCCTTCCACTCAGGTCATGATCTCAGGGTCCTGGAACTGAGCTCCACATTGGTCTCTCTGCTCAGCAGGGAGCCTGCTTCTCCCTCTCCCTATGCTTCTGTGATCTTTCTCTCTCTCTCTCTCTCAAATAAATAAAATAAAATCTTAAAAAAAAATAGAACTGTATTGCACTCAAGATGGATGGATGTCAAAATAATTATGTTGAGTGAAAGAGACCAGACAAAAATAATGCATGTTAAAAGGTTTCACTTGCATAAAAATCCCAGAAAATGCAAACTAGCCTTTAGTGACAGAAAGCAGATCGGTGGTCTCATGAGAACTTGAAGGGTTCAGTGGGAGGGGAAAAGAGAAGGAGTACATAGGGCATGTAGGAGGTGTTTAATAGACTTATTATACTGATTAAAATTATGGTTTTGCAGTATTTAATTACATGAAAACATAAAATTCTATACTTTAATAATGTACAGTTTATGTGTTTCAATTATATCCCAATAAAATGATTTTAAAAAATGAAATGACATTGCACTATTTAGCTTTGTTACACTTGAAAGAACTGATTGGCTATCCATATTTAAGAACTACTATGCATCAACTTCAAAATAATCTGCTTACATTTATAATATGATTTTTACATTGTTAATCACTCTGAGTGATAAACAATAAATACTTTTATAATTATTTTATTAATACCAACAATATCCCCATGAGTTTGATATTATGTTGATTTTAAAAATGTGAAGACAGGCTAGGAGAGTTTCAATTATTTATCTGAGATTGTAGCATTTTTTAAAATTTTTAAAAAATATTTTATTTATTTATTTTTGAGAAAGAGAGAGAGAGCGCATGATCTGGGGGGAGGGGCAGAGGGAAAAGCAGACTCCCCACTGAGCACGGAGCCTGATGGAGAACTCCATCCCAGGACGCTGGGATCATGACCTGAGCTGAAGGCAAATGCTTAATCCACTGAGTCACCCAAGCCCCCTGGGATTGTTCATTAAGCTTCTATATCTGGCTGTCAGATAAGAACTTTGTTTCTGATATCATACTTCCCTAGTCTTTAATATAATGACTTAAGTGAAGTCCATTACCTAAAAATTCCCTTTGAACATTTGTAATAGCCTCTACACTAGCTGTTCTAAAACATCAATCATATTTTATTTCATTTTTATATGTCCACAGCACTGGGCACACTCCCGATGAAAAGGAAATACACATTGAATGCTGTGATTGTATTAAGCTTAATACATTATTATTTTTTTTAATTTCCTGAAATCTCTATAAACTACTTGCATCACAGGCCTTTACTTACAGAATAAGCATGGAATTTCAAATCTATTAAAATTTCAAGGAATTCAAAGCAAATAGGCCAGTGATTAGGCCCCCTCTTCTCCCAGCTCTCCCCTCCAGATATGTGTGGTTGGTTCAGAAAATATATAATTAGTGGAGATTAGTACATACACTGTCTTCAGGACATTTCTATGTATTATATGTTTTTCTTGATTAATGTGATGTTCCATGTTTGATCAGAATTGCTGTCTCTATACAATGGCTTATTAATTTATGTTAATGCTATCAACACTGGGATGATTTGGAAATAAGGTAGTCTAGGGCATTTGAAGTACCCAGCCTCAGTCAGAGAAGTTCAACCTACATAGTAAAAAATTCATCCAATATCACTAATTACGGATTCGGGATTTTTATAGGTATATTACCAAGTTTTGAAGCAGATTTCCTCCATAGAGTTCTTTAAGAGTTTACCATTAGGAACTAAGGTATTGATAATTGTAACATATCTCATTATGGGATACAACATTGTTTTCCCCCCAACTTTATTGAGGAATGATTGACAAATATAATTGTATATGGTTAAAGTGTGCAACATGATGATTTACATATACATCGTGGAATGAGTATCAAGATGGAAATAATTAAAACATTCATAACCTGACACAGTTAACTCTTTTTTTGTGGTTGCAGTAATTTGGAAGTATATAATACCTTATTATTAACTTATGCTGTACATTATTACATCCTGAGAGTTTATTCTAACTGAAAGTTTATACCCTTTAACCTAAATCTCCCCATACCCTTCTCCTCAGTGCTTGGCAAAGACAAGTCTATTCTCTGGTTCTATAAAATTGGCATTTTTTTTACATTTTTTTAAGGTTCTACATAGAATAATATGATACAGTACTTGTCTTTCCCTGTCTGGCTTACGACACTAAGATAATGCCCTTTGGCTTCGTCCATGTTGTCACAAATGGCAGGATTTCTTCTTTTTTACTAATGTCCGAATATTATTCCATTGTATGTATATATATATGTATGATTTCAGATCTTACATTTAAGTCTTTAATCCACCTGAGTTAATTTTTGTGAGTAGCATAAGTGTCCTGTTTCTTTGTTTTGCTTGTTGATGTCCAGCTTTCCCAGGACCATTTATTAAAGAGACTATTCTTTCCCCATTTTGTGTTCGTGGTGCCCTTGTTAAAAATTAGTTGATCATGTATGTGATCTCTTTGGATAGTACGAACGTTTTCATAATACTAATTCTTCCACCCAAATAATAAAATACTTAGGAATAAATTTAGCCAAGGAGGTGAAAGACCTGTACATTGAATATTATAATTCACTGATGAAAGAGTTGAAGATGACACAAATAAACGGGAGAGATATCCCATGTTCTTAGGTAACATTCTTTCTTAGTACATGGAGATCTTAGGCACCCAGACCCACGTATCAATTTATTAGGCATTTATCAGGTCTAACATTGTGAAGTTTCTACAGTTAGAAATAAAAATGGAGGAAGAGCATAGATTTCTTCAACAACATATACTTTCGGGATGCATGTACTGAGAGCAAACAGTAAAAACAAATTAGAAGTATTAATACTCGAATTTTTAAAAGCTTTAGTAATGGATTTTGGAATCATGTGTAATGTAAACAAAATATGGATCATTGCCCCAACCTATATATGAACATAAGATTTTATGATTATGAGGTGTCTCTTCTTTGAACGAACACAGAAATTTATAAATATACACATACATACGTTTATGATATATGTTCAGTATATGTATATATTTGAAAAATAATAATTTAAGTTATATTTGAGTTATAATTTTATGAAGAGCTAGTAGACTCAAGATTTGCTGCATCTAATACTGGGTGGCTCTAAGAACAAAGTGTGAATTATAAAAGAAAGGAAAATGGAGGAGAGTACTGAAAGTTATGTTGCCGTATGTCAATAGAGAGATGGGGGTCCTATAATTCACAGATAAAGAATGACAACAAGCTTACTAATGTTTTATGGTGATAAATTTGATACACTGTGGTCCCAGTGAAGCTTTTTGTTTATTCCTCAATTAAAAGTATATTTGAGCATACACTGTAATTCACCATATAGATACACATATATTCAGTGACAAATTCCCTAGATGAAATATTTCTGGATTTTTTTTTCTGGATAAAATTTCTTTTAAACTTTATATTCTTGGGGCGCCTGGGTGGCTCAGTGGGTTAAGCCGCTGCCTTCGGCTCAGGTCATGATCTCAGGGTCCTGGGATCAAGTCCCGCATCGGGCTCTCTGCTCGGCAGGGAGCCTGCTTCCCTCTCTCTCTCTCTCTCTGCCTGCCTCTCCATCTACTTGTAATTTCTCTCTGTCAAATAAATAAATAAAATCTTTAAAATAAAATAAAATAAAATAAACTTTATATTCTTTTCTGAAGCTCTTTTTAAAGTAGTGAGTTTTGGAGAATCATTCAGAGTGATACTTCTAATAAAGGACTACAGTATAGAGGATTTAAAATTCTGATGGGATTATAGTTTGGAGCATTTTATGATTAAATTAGATCAGATACACACACATATGTATTGGCATAAGGCTTAAATAGTATGAAAAAATAAAATTTAAAGATTTATGGCTTTTAGTGGATTTACTTCATTTGTATTAAACTTTGTGAAAAATAGACTTTATACTTTATGGCTCTCCATCATAAACAATATTCCAAGTGATTTCAATTATGCTTCAGTGGAATAAAGTGGCAGTTTTATTTTTTATTTACTTCAGTTACAAATTATAGTCTTTTTGAAACAAACTATAAGGCATAATAAGCATAATCCAGGAATGACAGATAAGCAATAACATATCACCAAATAAGATATTTGATTTCAAGCTAGTCTAAAGATTATGGGTCTCTAGATTCAAATAAAGATACAATCACTGTTTGAAACCTGTGTGAAATTTTGTCTGATGGACACTGGAATTTTGTCTGAAGGACAATTCGAAAAATAAAAGGTTCACTATGATCCCAGGGTTGTGGTTTTCATAGTCGTTTTATAATACTAGTATCTAAAATGTTACATATCCATTTAGTACAGCTTGATTCAATGACAGGCTAATTTGATAAAAATATGACTTTGTTGAAAAGACTTTCAAAACATAACTTTCCTGTACAGTACAATGAAGTTAAGCAGGATTTGTGATGTATTTTGATTATGCCTCAATTTTACTGATTCACAGTAAAGTTAATTACATCTTCCATCTTTGTGGAATTAATGTTACTTGTTTTATTTTCAGCCCTTGAATTTTAAGGCATGCCTTTTGCTGAGCATGGCGGGAGGTGAGGTCACTATAAAATTGGAAGCCTAAATTGTAAAAGTAAACTGTTAAAAGCACTTTGGAAGCTGTTTCAGGGTACCAATAGCTGTCATCATGTATAAGTAATTGCAATGTGAAGCTAATTACATTGTCAGAGCTGAACAGCAGCTCTGTCTTTTGAAAAGTCAAGGAAGAGAAGCCTGGGTGGCTCAGTTGGTTAAGTGACTGCCTTCTGCTCAAGTCATGTTCCTGGAGTCCTGGGGTCAAGTACTGCATCAGGCTCTCTGCTCTGCAGGGAGTCTGCTTCTCCCTCTGACCCTCCCCTTCTCGTGCACGTGCGCTCTCTCTCTCTCTCTCTCATTCTCTCTCTCAAATAAGTAAATAAAATCTTTTAAAAATTTTTAAAAATTTAAGTCAAGTAGGAAAGTAGGAAAGAGAAGTCAAGTAGGAAAGAGAAGTCAAGTAGGAAAGAGAAATACAGTGCGTTTGGAAATGTGACAGCTTTTCAAACAGGCATGGAGCTCAACATGAGCTACAGTTTTTATAAGATTGAGGATCTGACTTCATTCTATATTTTCAATATAGTTATTGTATCATCTATATTCTAAGATATTCTATTAGCTTCTTCTCATAATTCCTGCTTAAATAAAGAAAAGAGTTGGGGTAGGCAAAGAGTCATCCACAACATGGCAGTTTGCTCAGGTGTCTGTATACTAGGCTCCATTATAATATGATAAGTCTGTGCTAAATAATAATAACAATTTGTGATGTTTTCATACAAGTAAAGCAAAGCTCATCCTCAAAGTGGCTAAAGAACATTTTAACTCCAGCCTTGTCATCAGTCCCCTGTTCTGTTTATGGGTTCAGTGTGAGGCTAAATTAGCATGTAGTCTCAGATGGTTTTGATTAAAATTACCTTATTCCTGGATACAAATAAAAAGTCAAAGTGAAAGAAAATATGGCAATACATTCAAGAATATTGTTCATAAATAAAAATTCTTTCGGCATTGTGATAGCTTCTATCACTTTTTTTCAGAACATTCAAGTCTATAGGGATTACTGACATACTAATAAATTGGCATATATTAGGCTCTTTAGAGCCTAATTAGAATTCAAATGTATACAAAACATGTTTAATAATGATGATCTTTTTAATTTTATCATAGCAACATTGGTGACAAAAACCATAGTGAGGCATTAGTGCCAAAGAATAAGTAGTTTCTGGCTAATAAAATGGAAATTTTTGAAACCATGAAAATTACTAATGGCAAAGTGAAGCTTTCAGTGACATATCTACTTGTCCTTAGTGTAATCAAAGCTGCTTCCTTTTTTATAATTAAATTATTTTTAAACATTATTATAATATTTATATTATATATCCATGACTTCCCTCACAAAGATGACATATAATTTAAAGCATATTTTACAGAAAGAATTTTTAAATTTCTATTATGAGAATATTAATTTCCTATCTAATTCCATGAAAAACAGTTGTTTTAATTAGATCTTTGTCTAGAGTACGAAAAGTCATTATAGCATGAAATAGGGGCAAGACAAAATATGGCAATTTATAGTGGACCAGTCAATATCTGGACCCTCAAAATATTTTATTATATTTGTTTTTGAGCTAAATTATTTCCACTTTAAGACAGATAAATGAGGCACTTTTTCATATGGTTATTATTAGAGATAAGACAGTATTTACTTTTGATCTAATATAATCTTGTAGGATATGAAGATCCCAATTGATAAACAGATGAAGACAAGAGAATTAATTTTAAGATACAAGATGATAGTTTCTTCCTTTCCACAGTAGCCCACAATGAATGGAACAAAATATTTTTAAACTGACCCTTTTCAAATGTAACAATTCAAACTCTTTAAGATCTAAAGCATAAACATAGGCGGTAGTATGTCTACCATTTTAAACTAATAATTATACGAGAGTTCATCCTTATGGTACTACAGCAATAGTCCCAGAAATCTATATGTTTCTTTTTATCTTGTAAACTTATTTCTTGCCTGTGTCACTTTTACTTCCCACATTTAACTATAAATATTTTCTGCTTTACTCTTAAAGCCTCCAAAACATGTTCTTTTGAATATTTTGTTTTTTTGTTTGTATAGTCTTCTTTAATTTCAGATATTTACATGTATTTTTTGCAATGCAGTTTTCAGAAAACTCATTGTGAAATTTAAGAAGTGCTTACTCCCACTCACTGTGCAGCTATGTGCTGCAGGCCAAACATAATTAAAATTATTGCAGTCATCTGAACACTACATTCTTTTCTAACAAATTTGCATTAAAATGCCAGAAAAAAATGAGCCAAGCTGACACTGCTAGATAAAAAAAAACATTGGTAAGCTTTCTTTATTTCTGCCTTAACAAGACCCTTTCAATTTTGAACTTCCAATGGTTAGTTCATCAAGGTCTGTATAGAAATACTGACAAATTAGATTGGACTATAAAATTTAGATATTTGTTATATTTTTTCTAGCTATTTCACATATTTGTATAAATTCTTACTTTGTAAGCTCACACTTTTAAATCGTGTAGATTCTTTATGTCTTCATATGGCATTTTACTAGGATGGTCCTTGGGCTTATTTAATCACTGGAATATTTTTATTAAGTTTAGATTATATGACAGGTATAGTACAAAGTGCTAAGAATGCAAAAAAAAAAAAAATAGAAGACATAATCCTGTATGGCAAGGAGTCACAGTCAAGTGAGGCAGAGAGAACTAAGGAGATAATTAGGGTACAATATGACAATCAAATAACTAAAAATAAACAACATGCTTTCAGTTCTGGTCATCTTTCCCCCCGTCTACTGCCTGGTATATTTTTGATTTCTTGAAACTCCTTTTACCTTTCCAAAGATTAGTGGACATTGTCTGGCTCAAAGAAAAAATAGCAGTAACAATCAAGACAGGCAGATCAACAGATATTTTCATGAGATGATGAGTTCCAATTAAGATCTTCATCAATCTTAATTTCAAAAATTAGGGCTTCCAGTTTTGTTTACCTGGATTCTCAGTAGGGCTTTATTGAACAGTGCTTCTGAATCAAGGTAGATGTTCTCAAGTTATATTTCAGTCCCGCTCATTCTCCACTGGGCCCCATCCTAACCCAGTTCCTCCTCCACTTATAATCTTGCCAACAGTAATAGATTTTGTGGAAAAATACATTAGTTTGGAGTCAGATGAACCTCAGTTTTTGTCCTAGCTTCATTACATAGTATAATAAGACTTTGGTTGAAGAAAATTATTAAAATTCCTTGATAGTCTTGTGTGCTTTCTCAGTGTACATTTCTGGTTCTCAACCAGGGGCCACTTTACATCTCAAAGAAATTTGGTAATGTCTATAAACATTTTTGATTATCACAATCGAAGGGTTACTGCTGATATCAAGGAGATAGAAGCAAGATATGCTGCTGGACATTCCGCAATAAACAGGATAGTCCTCTGTTGGAACCAGATGTTAATAGGACCATGTTGAGAATCACTTTGCATTAGTTTTCTAGGGCTGATATAACAAAGTACCATTGAGTGGGTGGCTTAAACAACAGAAATTTGTTTTCTCACAGTTCTGGAAGTTACGACTCCAAAATCAAATGGCAGCATGGTTGAGTTCTTCTTTCCCCTTGGCTCGCAGATGGCCACCTCCTTGCTGTGCCTTCACAGGTTCATTCCTTAATGTGCATGCATGCCACGTGTTTCTTTCATTTTCTTATAAGAACAGCAGTCATAAAGAATTAGGCCTTCACCCAAATGACCTCATTTTAACTTAATCACTTCTTTAAAGGCCTTGTCTCCAAATACCAACTCCTTCCAAGGCAGTGGGGGTGGGACATCAATATATGAGTTTGAGGGAACACAATTCAGCCCAAAAAATCCTTGTTTAGAGTTTCAAATTCCAAATCAGCCATATAATGTCTATAAGGCCTTAGAAAATGTATTCAAACTTTGGGGCATAACAATTTCCTAATCCATAAAATAATACTTTATTTCATTGATATAATTTGAGGATTAAATTAATTAATATATTGCAAAGTTCTTAAAAACATGCCTAAGATAGAAGGAATCCTTTTGAAGGAATAGCTATTTATCAGTGAAAGTAACCTGTGAAATAGAATACTCCATCATATAATCGTTACATAATTGAGGTGTGCATGCAAGGTACTTAACATTATTTTTGTCTAACATATGACAGGTACGTAATAGAAATTGATTCCCTTTCCTTATTATTTTTTACTGATTCTATGTACAAAAATATAGGAACAATTTAGACAACAAAGAAAACACATACCAGAGGCAACATCAGAAGAGGCAAAATTTAAGTTTCTTATCTCTGAGATTTTCTTTATATTTAAGTAGGAGTTTGACTATGACTATTCCATCCTTTGAGCACACATCTACTACTAAATATTTGTTGAGGCATTGGTTTTTATTTCTTTTCATATCTGTCTTCTTAGTAAATTATAAGTTCCTTGATATCCTTATCCTGATAAGATAAATTATAAGTTTCCTCATATTTTACATTCTTTATATTTCTAATTGTTAGCATAGCTCTTGCACATAATACTAGAATTAATAATAATCATAATAGATGCTGTTTCAGTGTTTGAAATAGGCCATACACCATACTAATGATTTAAGATGGCTTAGTTCAATAATAGAATGATTGTATAAGGGAAGTATGAATATTGCCCCAATTATATTTATGGACTTTAAAGGACAGAATCTTGAAGATTAGTACTAAATTTCAAAATCAAGCAATTTGACTCCATACTCTGTGTTTTTAACTACTGTAAGATAAACTCCATAAATGTTGGATTAATAAAATGAATTATCAATTGGGAAAAAAATCATCACATAACAAAAAACTAAGGGATGTGCTAGTCATAGGTGCAAACACCATGATGCCTCAAGAGAACATTTGTATGTTCTTAAAATTTAAAAAAATGAGAAATAATGGAAAAGTCAGCCAATCAGACATCTTTCATTCTTTCTGAGTGTAGTCTGGCTATCATTAGAAATAAAAATTACAAGGGCACCTGGGTGGCTTAGTGGGTTAAAGCCTCTGTCTTTGGATCAGGTCATGATCTCAGGGTCCTGGGATGGAGCCCCGCATTGGGCTCTCTGCTCAGCAGGGAGTCTGCTTCCCTTCCTCTCTCGCTGCCTGCCTCTCTGCCTACTTGTGATCTCTGTCTGTCAAATGAATAAATAAAATCTTAAAAAAATAAATAAAAATTCCATTCTTATTGGAAAGAAGTATTTATACCAATCAGTTAAGGAGATAGATATATGTATTTTTTTACATGTGCGTGTAATAATTTCAAAATAAATGTGTTTTGAATTAAATAAAAATTATCTAATCATAGAACATAGCTGCTCCAAACAAATTTTAATGCTGAGAATTCATCATGCATTTAGTGTATATATATAGGGGTGTGTGTGTGTGTGTGTGTGTGTGTGTGTGTGTGTATGTAAATGTGTATTTTATATATACTTGGTGATACATAGTACATATATTATGTACTATATGTGTTGTACTATATGTGTTGGTGGTATTAATAACTCAAAATAATATTTAGAATGTTTGTTAGATGAATTTTTAAAAAGAATCCACACAAGTACAGTAAGTTAAACATATGAAATCTTCCAATTTGTTAAATCTAAAGTCCATACCCAAAGATGATCCTACTTGACCCACGGACCACATCAAACACACCTAATTACTTAATCTCCATGACATATTTTCCTCCTTTGGCTTCCAGGAAACCAACCCCTCCTGATTTTCTTTCTACTTCATTTGTTGCTCTTTTGATCACTTTTATTTTCCTATTTTATTTTTTATTCCACTTTTATTTTTCCTATTTCAAAACTTAATTTTAGAGACCTTGGTCTTCTCCCTACTGTCCATCAAACAATCATTCTTTTGGTCACCACCTTCAATATTATGATTTTAATACCAAAAGCTTCTTATTTCTTTTTATTTCTCATGAGAACACTATCTTGAATTCCAGGCTCATATAGTAATTTAAGTTATAAGATATTATTTCTGATTTCTTTCTCTCAAAATATGCTCTATACTTAACCTTCAGTTACTATCTCAGTAAACTATAACTCCTTCCTTGCAGTTATTCAAGGCAAAGGCTTTAGAGTCATCCTTTTCATTTGTCTTCATATATTTTTTCGTATGTCTTCATATATTTCATTTGTCCCCATATATTTTTTTCTTGTTTTGACAGGATATTTAAAATCTGACCACAAGTTTTTCACCACCACTGTTATCATTCTCATCTGAGCCACTGTATCAGTTAGCTACTACTAGTGAATCACCAAACACAAAATTTCAGTAGAGTACACAATAAACATTTTCTTATAATTCTGCTGGTCAGTTGATATGATTCTGCTCCAGGCTGCGGTGGCTGGACATTGTGATCAAGTATAGTTAGCTCAGGGGTGTAACACCATTTGCCACTCCTTTTCCTTCTGAGACCTATGAACTAACTGAGGCATGTTCTTTTTTTTTTTTTTTTTTGAAAGATTTTGTTTATTTATTTATTTGACAGACAGAGATCACAAGTAGGCAGAGAGGCAGGCAGAGAGAGAGGAGGAAGCAGGCTCCCTGCTGAGCAGAGAGCCCGATGTGGGGCTCGATCCCAGGACTCTGGGATCATGACCTGAGCAGAAGGCAGAGGCTTTAACCCACTGAGCCACCCAGGCGCCCCGAGGCATGTTCTTTTAATACAGATGGCAGAAGCATGAAAGAGTAAAGTTCCCTTTAAAGACCTCTTAAGGCTTAGCGTCAGAATTGGCTAAGCCTCTTTTTAAGAAGTGATACAATAAATTCCACTCATGATGATGTTGCAAAAATTTTGATGAAAGGAGGAATAAAGTATTTTGGCTAAATATTTATTGGGCAGTGGAAGAAAAGTCATGCCCTTGGTATTAATGACCAAAATATCTAAAAGAAAATTTTTATTAGCTGGTTTGGGATGACTTATCCAACTCTGAAATAACCAGTATTACCACTAGGATGGAACAGATCTGTTTAAACAGCCATTGGCCACAGACCCATCCCAGTGTCTAGTAGGGTCAGTCAAAACCTTCCAAAATAAATAAAGTTATATGGAGGAAGGAAGATATTTTATACTACAAAGTGGAAAGAAACTTGGTTTTCTTAGCAAACCTCTTCTCTGAATATGCAAAAACAATGAGATGAGCATGATTTCAGTTTAGAAATACACTGATGAAGATGATAATAGTTTCCTTTTTTGTATTCTTCCAATGTATCTGTAGAAAACAAAGTTTGTGAATATATAAATATTGGTGTGCATTTATATTAAATAATTTTAATTATACCTTTGTAGTTCTCCAATCTTATCTTATTCCTTAGAAAAGAATATGATCACTACAAATTAAAGTTTGATTTTCCATGGTTTTAAAAAACTATTGTCCTCTGTATTTTAAAAAAAGTGGTGTTTGATATATTTATCTTTAAATACTTGACATTTATTTCAGACACTTATGCTAAACTTTAAGTTTAAAAACCTTATACTTCTATTGGTTTACACTAGTTCTAGGAATATTTTCTAGAGATTTAAATAGTAATTTCCTTCTGAAAGAGGAAAAAGATTGCTTTATTATTGTTTCGATTCAAATGGCTTGTATACTATTTTGGCGAACATACTGCTGACAGTCTTCATTTTCAACTCATTATCAGTTTTACACAGCCCAGCATGTCAGAGGCTGGTGACTATTTTATAAAGATGTGGCTCTTTTCTAAAGAAGAAATGATAATTATATAGTCTTACAATGTAAAGGGCTCCATAATCGCTTTATCCCTGGTGTAACATTAATAGAGTTTGTTTAATAAATCAGGTTTATTGGCCATTAGAAACCCACGATGCTGGGTTGCATTATAGTTGTAGTCCTATCTGTGTGGTGCAGTTTTACCCCTTGACGGTTGACAGTTGCAAAAACATAAATAAGGATTAGGTAACAGCAAAGCCTGGAACATATGCCAGCTACTTTAAAATTGTAATTTTATTACCATTAAATCAGCAATTTTTTGGCATGTTATTTATGGCAAGGAAAATCCAATGGTTTCCAAAGTATGAAATTATATACGATACACCATTTTTAATTATTGTGTGTTTCAGAGAGGTAGTTTGAGTTAAAAAGGTATAATATTACTCAGTTGCAGTCATTACAAAAATGATGTGAATATAAATATTTTACTCAGTGTGGCACGGCTATAGAAGTCCCCAAAATATATCATGTATTCTTTGTACCAGCCATGAGATATCTTGGAGAAGGTTTCAATAAAGATGGTTTGAATTCATGTCAGATTCAGATTAGACTAGCTTATAGGCATTTATCTGTTCTATCTGCCTGGAAGAATTACCACGTCCTGTTCGAACACTCTCCCCGCTCTGGCTTGGGAATGCTTATCATTGCTGAGACCTAGAGTTACCACAGACCCTTCAAAATCTCATTAACAAACCTGGGTTTTGTTTTCGGAATAAAGAAAATTAATTCATTTATCTTTGCTGAAATGGGCAAGAGGTTGTAAAATGAATAGACACCGTACTTTTTCTACACTACATTAATGAAAGTGACAAATTGAGACACACATACGGAGAGCAAGGTGGGGATTCTTCTTTCACATCTGCTGAACTTTTATAAAAGTAATACCAGCTCGGCAACATTCGATAAGGATGAATGCTACAAATACACTCTGTTCTGTACCCTTTACCCTTTATTCCACAACTCATATTTATTTCGCATCAGTTCAGTCAGAAACATTAATCTTGTTTAGTACCGATAACTAATATTTAGTTCATTTTAGGTACTTGTCAGAGGAACAGTAGGTGATGCTGACATTGAAAGTGTCTGTCTCATGAAATTGCAGTGCACAGACACAGTACTGACTGTGAAATGGAAGGAGACAATATTAATGCCTCTGGAAGAATTATCACTTCGTCTGGTGTAAAACTCAGAAGTACACCAAAATACTCTCTCCAAAATGCTCTCTTCTATAGGACTGATCTGACACTGAAATATCGGCATTCATTTATACGTGCTTTCTGACTTTATCTCTATTTTCTGGGATGTAAAACAGTCTCAGGTGTGATAGCTTAGGAGAGCCTGTCTAGCGAAGTTCCCGATAAGTGAGTCATGCAGTGGAATGATGTGATGTGACGAGGGGCGGAGGGAGAACCTGGACGAGTACCATGTTAGTTAAATGCCATCTCAAGCCGGGGACAAAAATTTGAATTATATTTAATAGATAAAAAAAACTAAGATCAATGAACTTGTTTGAAGTCATACATCTTAGAAAAGTTAAGTCTAAGTGAAATAAATGTGACCAGATTCTAGAAGTAGGACTACTAGGAAGAACAGAAGGACAAATTTTGGGTACATCAATAGTTGTGGGAAACTTCTATAAAAGGTATTTGCCAAAAATAAATAAATAAAAAGGCAAAGAGAGCCCTTCATTCTGGTCCAAGCCTGAAGTTCTTTAGTTTAGACAACCTTATATGCCTAATAAAAGTTAGAAGTGGAATAAGAACTCAACATCGGTTTTGAGGCAGAACAATAATTTTAACATATTTGAAACTTAAAAATTTTTAATTTATTACATTAAATTGATTAGCAAGTAAATCATGTAATATGTTACGGACATGGCTTAGCCATGGGGAAGTCAGAAATAGGGCTCTTTGCCCCTGGGCATTGACATCCTATTTTGGGTTAACTATAATAAATGATATAAAACACTCCATATTTAACAATAAAGAGCAAATATTAAATATTTGTACTAGTTTTCTATTGCTACTGTAACACATTACTACAAACTCAGTGGCTCAAAACAATAAACAGTCATTATTTATTATGTATATTACTATTATATTTCTGTTCTGGACACTAGAACTACAAAATCAGTCTTTCGTGTAGTGGTGGGCTTCATCCTTCAAGGTTTGGAGACTCTAGGGAAAAAAATGTGTTTTCTTTGCCGACTCTTGCTTCCTTTGCCCATCTCCTCTCTCTATAACATCGACTTTATTGCCTCCCTCTTATAAGGACTCTTGTGTCAATATTAGGTTGATCTGGATAAAGCAAGATAATTTCTCCATCTCAGGATTTTTATTTATGTCTTTAAAGTCCCTTTTACATGTAAAGTACCATATTTTCAGGTTCTAGAGACATGGATAAGGGCATCTTTGGGACTCATTATTTTGTCATTAAATGCTATGTAAGTTAGGAGAGGGAAATCAGAAAATTCAAAGCATTTTCACTATTATAGCTTCACATGTTTCTAAATTTTTCAATTTATAGTGACTCCTCCCTCTACTCGTAGAAGCCATTTTAAATGCATCCTTCCTAGCTTTCCTCCATTTAGCTAATATTGTTTCAGTCCTTCAAATAGACTGTGCTCTTGCCTACACAAAGGTTTTGAAATTACAGTTCCTGGAGCCTAAAATATCATTAACCACCCCAGTACTTCCGTTGTATAAGACTTATCACATTTTTAATTAAAATTGTATTTGTGTAATTAGTTTAACTCTCACCTATGCAACTGAAACACAAATTCTGTCAGTGCAGGGATCATGTCTATCTTGTATTTGAAGATGAATAAGAGTATATTTGTTCAATGAGTGAATGAATAAAGTAAACTAAAACTCTCTTCATTATTATGAACTATAGCATGACATTCAAATATTGAGATTACTTAAAATATAATTTTTTGCTATTGAAAGGCAGTCTTAAAAATTAAAGAAGAGGGGCACCTGGGTGGCTCAGTGGGTTAGGGTCTCTGCCTTGGGCTTGGGTCATGATCCCAGGGTCCTGGGATTGAACCCCACATCGGGCTCTCTGCTCAGAAAGGAGCCTGCTTCCTCCCCGCCCCACCCCCCACCTGCCTCTCTGCCTACTTGTGATCTCTGTCTGTCAAATAAATAAATAAAATCTTAAAAAAAAAAAGAAGAGATATTATAGAGTTTAAAATAAGAAAATGCTATGGCATACTCAGCAAAAGTCAATAGCCCCGAGGCAAAGACCTTAAAAATGTTTCCAAAAAGCCCATAAGGTGGCCTGCATTACCTCGGTAGATTTGCCAGAGTCCTGGATCTTCCCTCTGGCTTAGAAACTGATTTTGTCAGCACACAAAGGGAAAATTCATTGCTCAGAAGTGTATTTACATAAAATAAGCATATAAGTCTAATGCCAGTGTATTAATTTACAATAAGATATGTAAGTGTCACCGGTGCTGGAATATTTAATTCAGTATAAGTAACCCATTCAATCCCTCTAAGTGTTCCAATATAGAGGAAAATAAGCCAAATTTTGCTTGGTTAGGACAATATGAAAACAGTTAGTGTTAAGGAAATTATTATGAATGCAAGATTGACCTATAAGTCATTTAAAAGATTCTTTAGAGGTATTTTTGAACCCCACATGACTAAAGAGCTAACACTGAACACATTCTTGTCAGAGCTTGGATGGGCACTGCGAGTATCTGTTCTATGACTTTTCTTGTGCTTATTTACATAAGTTATAGTTTGCTTTTATGTATATTCTTTATATAAGTTGACATATTCTCCACTAACATTTAAGTCCTTATAGTTGAACTAGTCATTTTGTCCTTTTTAGATGGTTTATAGAACTTGGTTTAAAAAATCAAATTTTTGTTTATTTATATTTTTTCCTCTCTAAAGCTTATCTTATTTTACATCATTTCTAAATCCTTCAGGAGAGACGGTCTAAAAACTGCACACTTTTGTTCGAAGTTTAATTTTTTTATGAATACTAATATTTGTAAATGCATTAGAAAGTCACCTCTAGGGGGAGGAGTCAAGATGGCGGAGAAGTAGCAGGCTGAGACTACTTCAGCTAGCCGGAGATCAGCTAGATAGCTTATATAAAGTTTGCAAACACCTGAAAATCCATCGGCAGATCGAAGAGAAGAAGAACAGCAATTCTGGAAACAGAAAAACAACCACTTTCTGAAAGGTAGGACCAGCGGAGAAGTGAATCCAAAGCGACGGGAAGATAGGCCCCGGGGGGAGGGGCCGGCTCCCGGCAAGCGGTGGAGCAATGGCGCACAAAATCAGGACTTTTAAAAGTCTGTTCCGCTGAGGGACATCGCTCCAGAGGCTAAACCGGGGTGAAGCCCACGCGGGTTCAGCGTGGCCTCAGGTCCCGCAGGGTCACAGAAGGATCGGGGGTGTCTGAGTGTCGCAGAGCTTGCGGGTATTGGAACGGGAAAGCCGGATACAGAGACAGAGCCGACAGTAAGCTCGCAGCTCGGTGTTACCTTGAACCGGTCGCAGGCTTGGTGAGCTCGGAGCGCGGCCGGAGGTCAGGCAGACGGGACTAACAGGGCGCTGTTCTCTGAGGGCGCACTGAGGAGTGGGGCCCTGGGCTCTCGGCTCCTCCGGGCCGGAGACCAGGAGGCCGCCATTTGTATTCCCGTCCTCCGGAACTCTACGGAAAGCGCTCAGGGAACAAAAGCTCCTGAAAGCAAACCCGAGCGGATTACTCACCCGGCCCCAGGTAAGGGCGGTGTAATTCCGCCTGGGGCAAAGACACTTGAGAATCACTACACCAGGCCCCTCCCCCAGAAGATCAACAAGAAATCCAGCCGATACCAAGTTCACCTACCAAGAAGTGCGGTTTCAATACCAAGGAGAGCAGCAGAATTCCAGAGGAGGAGAAAGCAAAGCACGGAATTCATGGCTTTCTCCCTAGATTTTTTTTAGTCTTGCAGTTAATTTAATTTTTTTCTTTCTCACTTTTTGTTTTTTTTCTTGCCTTCTTGTAAAATTTTTTTTAACTTTTACATTTTTCTTTTTTAACGTTTTTAACTAATTTATCTAATATATATATTTTTTCTATTTTATATTTTTATTATTTGTTTTCTTTTTTTTAAATTCTTTTCTTTTCTTATTTTTTTTCTTTTTTCTTTTTTTTTCTTTCTTCCTTTTTGAACCTCTTTTTATCCCCTTTCTCCCCCCTCACGATTTAGGATCTCTTCTAATTTGGTTAAAGCATATTTTCCTGGGGTTGTTGCCACCCTTTTAGTATTTTACTTTCTCCTTCATATACTCTTATCTGGACAAAATGACAAGACGGAAAAATTCAACACAAAAAAAAAGAACAAGAGGCAATACCAAAGGCTAGGGACCTAATCAATACAGACATTGGTAATATGTCAGATCTAGAGTTCAGAATGACAATTCTCAAGGTTCTAGCCGGGCTCGAAAAAGGCATGGAAGATATTAGAGAAACCCTCTCGAGAGATATAAAAGTCCTTTCTGGAGAAATAAAAGAACTAAAATCTAACCAAGTAGAAATAAAAAAAGCTATTAATGAGGTGCAATCAAAAATGGAGGCTCTCACTGCTAGGATAAATGAGGCAGAAGAAAGAATTAGTGATATAGAAGACCAAATGATAGAGAATAAGGAAGCTGAGCAAAAGAGGGACAAACAGCTACTGGACCACGAGGGGAGAATTCGAGAGATAAATGACACCATAAGACGAAACAACATTAGAATAATTGGGATTCCAGAAGAAGAAGAAAGAGAGAGGGGAGCAGAAGGTATACTGGAGAGAATTATTGGGGAGAATTTCCCCAATATGGCAAAGGGAATGAGCATCAAAATTCAGGAGGTTCAGAGAATGCCCCTCAAAATCAATAAGAATAGGCCCACACCCCGTCACCTAATAGTAAAGTTTACAAGTCTCAGTGACAAAGAGAAAATCCTGAAAGCAGCCCGGGAAAAGAAGTCTGTAACATACAATGGTAAAAATATTAGATTGGCAGCTGACTTATCCACAGAGACCTGGCAGGCCAGAAAGAACTGGCATGATATTTTCAGAGCACGAAATGAGAAAAACATGCAGCCAAGAATACTATATCCAGCTAGGCTATCATTGAAAATAGAAGGAGAGATTAAAAGCTTCCAGGACAAACAAAAACTGAATGAATTTGCAAACACCAAACCAGCTCTACAGGAAATATTGAAAGGGGTCCTCTAAGCAAAGAGAGAGCCTACAAATGGTAGATCAGAAAGGAACAGAGACCATATACAGTAACAGTCACCTTACAGGCAATACAATGGCACTAAATTCATATCTCTCAATAGTTACCCTGAATGTGAATGGGCTAAATGCCCCTGTCAAAAGACACAGGGTATCAGAATGGATAAAAAAACAAACCCATCTATATGTTGCCTCCAAGAAACTCATTTTAAGCCCGAAGACGCCTCCAGATTTAAAGTGAGGGGGTGGAAAAGAATTTACCATGCTAATGGACATCAGAAGAAAGCAGGAGTGGCAATCCTTATATCAGATCAATTAGATTTTAAGCCAAAGACTATAATAAGAGATGAGGAAGGACACTATATCATACTCAAAGGGTCTGTCCAACAAGAAGATCTAACAACTTTAAATATCTATGCCCCCAACGTGGGAGCAGCCAACTATATAAACCAATTAATAACAAAATCAAAGAAACACATAAACAATAATACAATAATAGTAGGGGACTTTAACACTCCCCTCACTGAAATGGACAGATCATCCAAGCAAAAGATCAGCAAGGAAATAAAGGCCTTAAACGACACACTGGACCAGATGGACATCACAGATATATTCAGAACATTTCATCCCAAAGCAACAGAATACACATTCTTCTCTAGTGCGCATGGAACATTCTCCAGAATAGATCACATCCTCGGTCCTAAATCAGGATTCAACCGGTATCAAAAGATTGGGATCATTCCCTGCATATTTTCAGACCACAATGCTCTAAAGCTAGAACTCAACCACAAAAGGAAGTTTGAAAAGAACCCAAATACATGGAGACTAAACAGCATCCTTCTAAAGAATGAATGGGTCAACCGGGAAATCAAAGAAGAATTGAAAAAATCATGGAAACAAATGATAATGAAAATACAACGGTTCAAAATCTGTGGGACACAACAAAGGCAGTCCTGAGAGGAAAATATATAGCGGTACAAGCCTTTCTCAAGAAACAAGAAAGGTCTCAGGTACACAACCTAACCCTACACCTAAAGGAGCTGGAGAAAGAACAAGAAAGAAACCCTAAGCCCAGCAGGGGAAGAGAAATCATAAAGATCAGAGCAGAAATCAATGAAATAGAAACCAAAAAAAAAAACCAATAGAACAAATCAACGAAACTAGGAGCTGGTTCTTTGAAAGAATTAATAAAATTGATAAACCCCTGGCCCGACTTATCAAAAAGAAAAGAGAAAGGACCCAAATAAATAAAATCATGAATGAAAGAGGAGAGATCACAACTAACACCAAAGAAATATGGACTATTATAAGAACATACTATGAGCAACTCTACGCCAATAAATTTGAGAATCTGGAAGAAATGGATGCATTCCTAGAAACATATAAACTACCACAACTGAACCAGGAAGAAATAGAAAGCCTGAACAGACCCATAACCAGTAAGGAGATTGAAACAGTCATTAAAAATCTCCAAACAAACAAAAGCCCAGGGTCAGACGGCTTCCCGGGGGAATTCTACCAAACATTTAAAGAAGAATTAATTCCTATTCTCCTGAAACTGTTCCAAAAAATAGAAATGGAAGGAAAACTTCCAAACTCATTTTATGAGGCCAGCATCACCTTGATCCCCAAACCAGACAAGGATCCCATCAAAAAAGAGAGCTATAGACCAATATCCTTGATGAACACAGATGTGAAAATACTCAACAAAATACTAGCCAATAGGATTCAACAGTACATTAAAAGGATTATTCACCACGACCAAGTGGGATTTATTCCAGGGCTGCAAGGTTGGTTCAACATCCGCAAATCAGTCAATGTGATACAACACATCAATAAAAGAAAGAACAAGAACCATATGATACTCTCAATAGATGCTGAAAAAGCATTTGACAAAGTACAGCATCCCTTCCTGATCAAAACTCTTCAAAGCGTAGGGATAGAGGGCACATACCTCAATTCACCACTGCTATTCAACATAGTACTAGAGGTCCTAGCCTCAGCAATCAGACAACAAAAGGAAATTAAAGGCATCCAAATCAGCAAAGAAGAAGTCAAATTATCACTCTTCACAGATGATATGATACTGTATGTGGAAAACCCAAAAGACTCCACTCCAAAACTGCTAGAACTTATACAGGAATTCAGTAAAGTGTCAGGGTATAAAATCAATGCACAGAAATCAGTTGCATTTCTCTACACCAACAGCAAGACAGAAGAAAGAGAAATTAAGGAGTCAATCCCATTTACAATTGCACCCAAAACCATAAGATACCTAGGAATAAACCTAACCAAAGAGGCACAGAATCTATACTCAGAAAACTATAAAGTACTCATGAAAGAAATTGAGGAAGACACAAAAAATGGAAAAATGTTCCATGCTCCTGGATTGGAAGAATAAATATTGTGAAAATGTCTATGCTACCTAAAGCAATCTACACATTTAATGCAATTCCTATCAAAGTACCATCCATCTTTTTCAAAGAAATGGAACACATAATTCTAAAATTTATATGGAACCAGAAAAGACCTCGAATAGCCAAAGGGATATTGAAAAAGAAAGCCAACGTTGGTGGCATCACAATTCCAGACTTCAAGCTCTATTACAAAGCTGTCATCATCAAGACAGCATGGTACTGGCACAAAAACAGACACATAGATCAATGGAACAGAATAGAGAGCCCAGAAGTAGACCCTACAGTACAACTCTACAGTCAACTAATCTTCGACAAAGCAGGAAAGAATGTCCAATGGAAAAAAGACAGCCTCTTCTATAAATGGTGCTGGGAAAATTGGACAGCCACATGCAGAAAAATGAAATTGGACCATTTCCTTACACCACACACAAAAATAGACTCAAAATGGATGAAGGACCTCAATGTGCGAAAGGAATCCATCAAAATCCTTGAGGAGAACACAGGCAGCAACCTCTTCAACCTCAGCCGCAGCAACATCTTCCTAGGAACAACGCCAAAGGCAAGGGAAGCAAGGGCAAAAATGAACTACTGGGATTTCATCAAGATCAAAAGCTTTTGCACAGCAAAGGAAACAGTTAACAAAATCAAAAGACAACTGACAGAATGGGAGAAGATATTTGCAAACGACATATCAGATAAAGGACTAGTGTCCAGAATCTATAAAGAACTTAGCAAACTCAATGCCCAAAGAACAAATAATCCAATCAAGAAATGGGCAGAGGACATGAACAGACATTTCTGCAAAGAAGACATCCAGATGGCCAACAGACACATGAAAAAGTGCTCCATATCACTCGGCATCAGGGTAATACAAATCAAAACCACAATGAGATATCACCTCACACCAGTCAGAATGGCTAAAATAAACAAGTCAGGAAATGACAGATGCTGGCGAGGGTGCGGAGAAAGGGGAACCCTCCTACACTGTTGGTGGGAATGCAAGCTGGTGCAGCCACTCTGGAAAACAGCATGGAGGTTCCTCAAAATTTTGAAAATAGAACTGCCCTATGACCCAGCAATTGCACTATTGGGTATTTACCCTAAAGATACAAACGTAGTGATCCAAAGGGGCACGTGCACCCGAATGTTTATAGCAGCAATGTCCACAATAGTCAACCTATGGAAAGAACCTAAGTGTCCATCAACAGATGAATGGATCAAGAAGATGTGGTATATATACACAATGGAATACTATGCAGCCATCAAAAGAAATGAAATCTTGCCATTTGCGACAACATGGATTGAACTAGAGTGTATCATGCTTAGCGAAATAAGTCAAGCAGAGAAAGACAACTATCTCCCTGATATGAGGATGCAACATGGGGGCTTAAGTGGGTAGGAGAAGAATAAATGAAACAAGATGGGATTGGGAGGGACACAAACCATAAGTGACTCTTAATCTCACAAAACAAACTGAGGGTTGCTGGGGGGAGGGGGTTTGGGAGAAGGGGGTGGGATTATGGACATTGGGGAGGGTATGTGCTTTGGTGAGTGCTGTGAAGTGTGTAAACCTAGTGATTCACAGACCTGTACCCCTGGGGATAAAAATATATGTTTATAAAAAATAAAAAATTAAAAAACAAAACAAAACAAAACAGAAAAAAGAAAGTCACCTCTAGACAACCATAATGATTCACATTTCTAGATAACCTAAGGATTCATATTTGATTGGATAATTTATCAAGGGACTCAAATTATTTTCACAATTTTTAAGATTCTGTGAAATATCCCAATTTGGAATATACTTGGTAATGAATGGTATTATCATTTGCTAATAATCTTTAGCCTCTGTATAAAAACTCATCTACTGTTCAAGATGCTGTTTATATAATGGAGAACCAGTGAGGACTTTTTTGTGAAGCTTACCTTCTGTTGGGGTATGACGGAAAATAAACACAAATAAACAGGATAAAGATGTCATGAAGAGGAGATATGATTGAAAATGATCAGAAGAAAGCTATTTTGGATGCTCACTTAGCAAAGGTTTCTTTGTGAAGGTAGTGCTTTAGACAAAATAGATGAGAAGGCCACGTGACCATCAGTGTTCAGAAAAGAAAGCCACAAAAGTCTCAAATGTAATAAATCTGAAGAGTGTAAGATACCCAGAATGATCAATGAACAAGGGAAAAAATAATTAGAGAGAATTTTAAGAAAGAAGATAAGAAAGGAAACAAATCCTGTGAGGCCTTGCAGGTCAGGTCAAGACTTTGGCTTTTAAAGTCTCAGTGTCATGGAAAGTCACTGAAAGCCTTCAGAATGAGGAGTGTGAAATTATCTGATTTTTTTTTTTTTAGTTTTTTTTTTTAATTAAAATTCAATTAGCCAACATAGAATACATCATTAGTTTTAGATGCAGGGTTCAATGATTTATCAGTTGCATATAACACCCAGTGCTCATCATATCATGTGCCCTCCTTAATGCCCATCACCTGGCTACCCCATCCCACCCCACCCCCCTTCTGCAACCCTCAGTTTTTACAAGTGACTTTGCCAGCTCACTGGAGAATACATTATACTGAGGCAAGGGCTAACCTACTGAGTCATGTTGGGGGATTACTACCACAGTCAAGATGACAGAAGATGAGGACTAGAATTGTGTTTGTGGTAGTAAAAGTGGTGCGAAGTGGTCAGATCTGAAATATATTTTGGAGCTCGAATGGATGAGACTCTTGGCTAGCTTGCTGTGGAGTCTTAGAGCAAGAACAGATAGAGGAGGGGTTTGTTGATAGCGAAACTATAGCATCACTCTCCTTTACGCCCCCAAGGCTTCAGTGCAGAGTTAGTCTGACATCTGAGGACGGAACAATGTAACTTTCTAGCAATCTTTCACTATTTTTGTTCACATACCTGATGTTTCATTAAATTGGTATAATCGTTGTTCCAAAAAAAAAAAAAATATGCTTTGCACTTTGGTATTTCTTTTTCTTTCTAGTGTACTTCACTCTGACTAGAATCATCTTCATTTTTATCTGTGCCTCTCAAAACTCTTTTCATTCTTTAAGAAGTCAAACAAGAACTTGACTTATAAAAACTCTTAAATTATAACTAGTACAGTGTATCAGTTATTTGAACAATCCTGTCTTCTCATAACAACTCCAAAGCATGAGCATTGCTTTGCCTTTTTGTACCTTATATACTTTTATATTTTATACTTTATATATTTACTTTTTGATGACCACTTTATATGTATTAGATACTCAGAAAACGTAGGATAAGTAAAATAAAAACTTACAAACAGTTCAAAGTTACCCCCACTAATTTAGAAAACAAAACAAAATAAAACCAAAAAAAGCCCTGTGATTTTAAAATTTGCTTAAATAGTGCAGTTACTCATTTTATAAATAATGAGACAGAATTCCAAAAAAATTGTTTTTGTTTTTAATTTGGCCATTACTGAGGGAACCATCAGAAGAATTTTATTCTCAGCAGAGTCAGCCCACATGCGGGTTATATTTTAGTAGTAGAAAGGGCAAGCTGTAGAGGGGTAGGAAAACCTGGCTCCTATACCTAGAAAGCCAACTCTGAATGGTTATCCTAGTTTCTGAACTACCTGTAGGATTGTTTTTTGCAGCTTAATCACTGTTCAATTCTCTGTCTACTCCACCTCGTTTACCATAATCTCTTATATATATTATAACTAAGTTTTTCCCCAATAAACCTTCTGCAAATGAGTTTCTTCTGTCTGAGTCTCTTTTCCAGGGAACATGACCTCAGATAAAATAAGTCTAAATAAAATGAGAAGCCATCTTTTGGGGAAAATGCTTATCACAGATTAAAACATGCTGCTTTAAAACTTTGAATATGGAAAAAAAATATGTTGACTTAGACCAAATGATTCTAGAGCAGTATTTTGGTCAACTTTGTGTGTGTGTGTGTGTGTGTGTGTGTTTAGTATTTTTCAAAAATTATGCATACATAATTTGTCCTATTCTTTATGTCACAGAATTAGAAAATTCTACCTTAGATTTTGTTTTGGGGTTTTTTTTGGAGAGGTTGCTTTATTTTATTTTTTTTTTTAATTTAAACTCGATTAATTAACATATAATGTATTATTTGTCTCATGGTACAGGTTTGTGACTTATCAGTCTTATATAATACTCAGTGCTCATTATAACACATACTCTCCCCAATGTCTATCACCAGTTACCCCATCTAACTCAGATTTATATGGCATTATGGAAGGTAGCAAGCAAACATAAATGGATATTGATATTCTGGTAAAATATAGATGAAGATTTAGTTATTTTTAAGTAAACAAAGTAACAAGTAAGCAAAACTAGAAAAGTGGATGCTTCAAATAGTAGTGAAAAAGTTACTAATTCAAACTTTGGTTTGAATTAACATTTTTCTTTTTAAATTTGTCCAGTCATAGTCCTCAGTTTCTCTCTGTAGTAAATGAAGAAAACTCCCAAATATTGAAATTTAAGCTCTTGAATAATTTCATAAAATAGTTTGATTTTATGCTTAAAATTAAATGAACTTTCAGCAAAGAAGTGAAATGTTAAAACTACTCAAGATTCTAAATCTTTTCTTAAGATGTCTCACTTGAGCAAGACACTTAAAATACAGATATAGTCTTGACTCTCATCAGTATCAGAAAGAATATTTTTTTTTTATCACATCCCTCATCAAAATCTTATGTGAGTACATTTTTACTCAACAGCGGACAAGCTGAGTATTGATAAAGGAGAGTTGAAGTACCTACTTTTTTTTTCCTCATGAACCAGAGAAGATTTGCCTCAGTCTCAGTGCTTTAATCATATTCACAATTTTTACAGATCCTTCAAAATTGTTGATCACCTTCTATTCTCTCTGAATAAAATGGTCTTTGCATTAGCTTTCAGGAAAATTCCATTTCATCTTCTTTATAGTGAGTTATATAGTGGTGCTGTAACCTCTTTAGTGAATTAGTCAAAGTGATGGGAACTACAAAGTCCTCAAGTGCATGTTGCAACTTCTAATACTGTTACAATCATTCTTTAGAGTGACTTCTAAAACTATACATTATTTAGTGACTTTATAAATAAGTATAAGTATAATAAGGTATTTTTTAATTTTTTAATTTTTTTAATTTTTATTTTTTTATAAACATATTTTTATTTTTATCTTATTTATGTTATTATATGGAGTAACTTCTAAAATTATATATCCTTAGTGGAATTAAAAGATCTTAGTGAGTTCCTGAAAATGAGCTTGGAGGTATTTTTTAAAACACCTAAAAATATTTATTCTACTTGAACATAAATTCTATTAAAGAATTAAGTCAAAAGAGATATCAGACGTGAAAAGAAAGATTTATAAACAAGCATTGATTTAATAGGACTAAAATGGGGTTAAATAAAATATGTCAATGTGATAAAATATTCAACCATTAGCTATTTTATAGGAATAACCTATAATTACAGGAGATAAAGGTTATAAAACAGTTAAAAGGAAAGCCAGGATATAAAATTATGTATATTTATATGCAATATAGTCGAAATGGATATGTGTGTGAGAGAGAGAGAGCATACCTACACATGGGTATGTGTAGAGTTGCTGTTCTTTCCACTCTTATATAACATTTCAAAATGAAAATGGTTTACATTTATTATGTAAAACAGTAACACAAAAAGTTCTTCTACATCTAGTATATGTGCTGCCGAAGCGAGCACAAAGTTCTTCTACATCTAGAGAAAGACTTGCTGGTTTTAGATATATGGAAGATTGGAGGGGAACATTTGAAAACTGGGGAGTACAGGGTATGGGAATTGGAGAGTAAAACACTCTCTAAAATAAACACACTGAGAGTAAAACACTCTCTAAAATAAAACACACTGATACTGAAAGAGATAGCCAACAAAGAAGGTTATTATTTTTTTCTGGTTTTCATTTCTAAAGATCTATATAACAAACAAAGGGATTTAAAAACATTGTAGATTAACTTGTTTATTGTATATATAAACTCAAGTTACCTAAATTACGTTCAGACTTAGAGAAATTATTTGTACAATAAAACTAAAGTTTAATTAATGAACTAATGTTTGAGAATAAATAATTATTGTTGGTAAATTAAATGTGTTACAATGAAGTCTTAATTTTACTGACTAAAGGAGGTTGGGAAAACGCAGTTGTAAGCATTGGTTGAAGGTAGAAGAGTGGGGGGGAGCTGTTCTTTTTAGGAAAATGAGAGCAGGGTGATTAACTTTCAGCTAAGCATTCAGGATCAGAAGGATATGTGCTTGATGCTCTTTTTTCTTTTCTTGAGACTTTGACAAAATACAAGCAAAATGCAAGAGCACTGTATCAATCAGGGTTTCACCATATACATGTGATTGATTGCAAGGAATTGACTTAATCTTTGGCTAGCTACCTAAGCAGAAACTCTCAGGTAGGAGCTGAATCTTCAGTCCATTCACTCCACAAGCAGATTGTCTTCTTGATTAAGATAAGACTCTTAAGGTCCTCAATTGCCTGGATCAGGCCTATCCTAATCATGAAGGACTTGAAGTCAACTGATGGGCTTGTTAATCACTTCTGCAAAATACTTTCATGGCCACACCAAAATTAGTGTTTGATTAAATAACTGGGTACTAAAGTCTATCTAAGTGGATACATAAATCTGACCATCATAAGCACTGTGAAACATGAAATAGTGCATTTGAAAAGAAGAGTAGTAGAAAATGCTACATATTGACCTTCTCTGCTGAAAATACATAAATCAAAACATTTGGAGTATATTCAAACTTGGTGGAAAACTCACATTTCAATGTGATGAATTATGATTGTAAACTCTTATCTCTAATAAATTGGGGAGTCTGTCTTTCCCAAAACCATAACTTTCACATTTTTAATTTTTTTTAATTTTTAATTTGTTTTTTCTCCCAAGGTTTTATTTAAATTCTAGTTAGTTAACAAAAAGCACAACGTTAGTTTCAGATATAGAATTTAGTGATTCAAAACTTACCTACAATACTTACATAAAACATCATAAGTGCCCTTTTTAGTATCCACCACCCCACTTACCTCCAGCAACCTTCAGCTTGTCCTCAAAGTTGAGTCTGTTTTATGGGTTGCCTCTATTTTTTCCCCCTTTGTCCATCGTTTTGATTCTTAAATTCCACATATGAGTGAAATCATATGGTATTTGTTTTTCTCTGACTTATTTCAGTTAGTATAATATACTCTTGCTCCATCCATATCATTGCTAATGGCCAGATTTCATTCTTTTTTATGACTAATATTCTATTATGTATGTGTACACACACACACACGACATATACAACAACTACTTTATCCATTCATTAGTTAAGGGACATATGGGCTCTTTCCATAATTTGGCTATTGTTGATAATGCTGCTATAAACATTGGGGTAAATAAATATCACTTTTTACATGATCAATCATATGTAGTTAGTTTGTTTCTGAGTAGAAAAATCATTATGCTTGGAGAGAAAGACAACTAAACAACTAACAAAAGCTGGAGTCAACTGAAAGCATGATTACTTTAAAGGCTTTACAAAAGTCATGAATTCTACAGTTATTAGGAGAACTAAATCTATATATTCAATTTTTTTTCTAAATTTGAAGGAAAAATGGAATTGTTATTAACCCAATTACAAATTCCTGAATGACCAATTCTTTTACTTATTGCTATAAATCACAGCATGCAGCAGTAAATTTCTGGTCTATTTTAATATATCTTAAAATGATTGTATTCTATTCTTAATAACTAGAAATTTGAACTAAGCTTACACTGATATGGTAGGTAAAAAGTCTTTCATGGTTTTCTTTGCTTTGGATACCAGAGAGGTTTGTTTTTTGTTTTTGTTTTAAAGATTTTATTTATTTGAGAGAGAGAACGTGCAAGCAAGCATGTACTAGGAGTGAGGGAAAGAGGAAGAGGGAGAAGCAGACTCCTCTACTGAGCAGGGCGCCATACAAGGTGGGGTTTGATCCCCCATCCCAGGATCCTGGGATCATGACCTGAGCCCAAGACAGATGCTTAACTGGCTGAGCCACCCAAGTTCCCCCATACAAAAGAGTTCTTTGAGCATATATTTTTATGCTCAAATACCTTGTACTTAAATATGTTATGAAGTTACTGTAGTTTAGACTACTACTAACTCACCTCAAGAATATTTTTTTTACCTCAAGAATTAAAAAAATATATATTAAAATTTGACTGTTTTAACATGGTTATTGTTGCTAAGAAAAGTACTCCATTGGGATCTGCACACTCAGCACATGTCTCATTTTGTTAAAATTTACAGAGGCAACATCACAGTGTAACACTGACATGAACATAGTTCATCGATTTTAACTACTTTGGTAGCAGTATCTTGAAAATATATACATATAGTGTAATTTTTTTTTGTATATGTGGGTTTAAAAGTGGACTACATATTATAAATTTGAGATAAAATGCTCAGATGTATGTATAAATAAATATTCATTAATGTCCCAGGATTCCAAGTTTAAACTCCGAAAACATTAAACTGCAGATTCTGAAGTATATTACTAAGGTTGTAGGGGCAAGTACGCACAAACACACATAAATGTCGTATTTGTGTAACATTATACTCCTTGGGTGAAATTGAAGACAAACTTTTGCATTAATCAAAATAATTAAGTCTTAAAATGTAATCAGTTTTTTTATTTTATTTCCTCTCAGACTGTAGAAGACACCAGGTCAAATAATGTGAAAAATAATGAGTAGGATCTGTTAACGGAAATTCTGCAAGGAGCTAGCAGGATGAACTGGAATGTAGATGGTAGCAGAGTAACTAATTAGACAGCCATCTGGCACCATTTAGATCAGGGCAACAAGGCCTCCACCTCTTAATAGTCCTTTAAGGCATCATTCTCTTACTGCAGTATGCTAATTGATAGTCATGTGAAGGCCCTGAGTTAGAAGAGAAATGTTAAATTATGCTCTGCATACTCTGATTAAGATAATTAGCAAAATGCATTATAGGAAGATGTCAGACAAAATGGTTAATGTTTCTAAAAATTTCAATTAATTATAAAAGTGAGACTCTAAGTACAAAATGTTTTTTTTTTTAAAGAGAAATTTTCATCAGTAATATTACTACCTGCCCCCATCCTCCTTCTTTATTTATTTTGAAAAGTTCAAGAACTGACGAAATGCCACGCCCTATCAAATGGTGTTATTAGGGAGCATTGTAGAAGACACAACATTTTTCTTCCTTAATGTCTAGACTAGTGGGTGAGCCACCAAGGTAAAAAGAAAAAAAAAAGGCGGGGGGACAATATGACTGAAATTGCCCTTCTTATCTTTTTTTTTTTTATTTTTTTTATTTTTTATTTCCAGCATAACAGTATTCATTATTTTTGCATCACACCCCGTGCTCCATGCAATCCGTGCCCTCTATAATACCCACCACCTGGTACCCCAACCTCCCACCCCCCGTCCCTTCAAAACCCTCAGATTGTTTTTCAGAGTCCATAGTCTCTCATGGTTCACCTCCCCTTCCAATTTCCCCCAACTCCCTTCTCCACTCTAAGTCCCCATGTCGAACTCACTTTGGAAATTTGGCACAGCCCGCCAAGATTTATGTATTCTATTTACTGTGTGAGACCTACCTTCCTTCCTGCACACATGATTACTCAGAAAATCCCAGGTATCTCACGATTTTGCTATTTTCTGGTGTATTCATCTGTCAGTCACTGCTTCATTCTGATTTTTCCAGCTTCTCTGCTTTCTGCTGTTATTGATTCCCTAAGCAGGAGAGAAAATGTATTTTCTCCTTTTAGGATTGTTATTAGAACTTACAAAAAAAAATATTGAAGGAGTATCAGGAATTAAAATATGTGTTTTTCAGACACAAGAAAATTGGTCAGGCAATTACATATCCAATTAAGTAGAAAATTCTAAAATGTCTAAAATATCCAATCATTGTGAGGCAAAATGTGCTTCTTTCTATAAGATAGAGACTCTTTCTTTTTCCTTAAAGTCCTTTGGGGACTATTTATCTATGGCACTTGCCTGGCAGGCAGTTCTTTTGCTAGGCTGTGTGACTAACTTCCACATTCTCCCCTGAGGATTACACAGACAGGACGTTCCTATCTGATTGGCTTTCAGTGGTTTTAGTTGCTTTAAAATGACTTGTGACCAGTAAAGTATGGAGGTGGTCACTCCACAGGCTCTAAATCTTTGGAAGATTATTTTTAAAGCAAATCCCTTAGAACTGCTGTAGAATGAACCTTTTTTTTTTTTGAGTGATGGGAGAAAATAGCAGAGAAAACCATAAGGATCACCATTCTGATAAACGAATGAAATATAACTTATTCCCAATTTTGTTAAAGAAAAAGCTTTAATCCAAGAAATAATGTACTAAATATATTCATCCAGGATTGGAAAAACACAGGAATTCTAATACATGCATTATTTAGATATAATGTATGAATAACTCAGTTTTTACATCATACCCCTTTATTCCAAAGCTGTGGCTTTGGAAAATAGAGGGAAAAAATGAAGTATTTATTTGACCCCCATAGACAATTATTCTTACAACAAGATCTAATTTATTTTTCATATTTGTAAAATAGAATATTTTTGCTCAAATTGTTTTTACTTCAGAAACTTGGTACATCTTTCAATCTAGTTATATAGGAGGTATTTATCCACCCATCAATTATTAACCATTATGCCAAATAATTCTGGCAAAGCAATAGTGAACTAGAAACATAGGCCCCTGCCTCCGTGGTGCTTACCATTCAATATGGAACATTTATATGAAGCCATCTTTACCCTCCTGCAACTTGGAATTTTGGAGTTAGTATTCATACAGAAAATAGTTACAATGGCAATGAAAGGAATCTATAACAATGCATTAAAATAAGAGGGTAGAAGGTTTTATTTGTTTGTTTTTTTGTTTTAAGAAAGAGAGCTGGATGAGCCGGGGCTTTGGGGGTGGAGGCAGAAGGAGAGGAGGGAGAGAGAGGGGGTTAGATATATATTTTTTTTCCTCTAAAGATTCCATTTATTTGACAGACAGAGATCACAAGTAGGCAGAGAGGCAGGCAGAGAGAGAGAAAGAGAGGAGGAAGTAGGCTCCGTGCTGAGCAGAGAGCCCAATACGGGACTCAAACCCAGGACCCTGAGATTATGACCCGAGCCGAAGGCAGAGGCTTTAACCCTCTGAGCCACCCAGGCGCCCCAAGGGGGTTATATATTCTTAAGCACATATGAGTTCAAAATGGCCCCAACAAAATCAATAAGGATTCAGAGAAGAAAGAAGAAAGATCTGCATAGTGTATCATACATGGATAAGTGGAAAAGGGAGAGAGCATTTGATACAGGAAAAGCTCACAAGCTGGCAAAGAAAAACTAACAATATCAAGGAAAAGTTTGAAAGAAAATGATTAAGAATAAATTGTAAATGACCTACTCCAGCTTTCAGGAGTTTTAAACCAGTGCATCTTTCTTATCTTTTAAACTCACTAATCCCCCATGGGAATATTCTACTTGAGGCAATTCAAGCTAATGACAGAGAAAATACTTTAAACTTCATCTTTGCCCTCGACTTTTTCTGCATCTCTCACACTACCAGTCGGTAAAGGTTCAGCTCTCATTCTAAATATGGATTTACTACTATTGTTTTTATGTTGATATGATTCTTCATTGTGATCAGAGAAAAGGGAAATAAATTCAAGTTCATTTATGTAATACAGTTACTTTATTAAGAAAACAAAAGTAAATTATATATCAAGTGCAGAATGTTTACATCCTAGGATAATTGATCTATGTTTCTGAAGAGTAGTTGTTCAATGCAACTAGGCTCTGAGAAATAAACCCCTGCTTATTTTATGGTGGAACTAGGCAAAAGCACTTTACAATGCAGTCAAAACTGAAGTATTAACTAAAGTGTTTCTTGGAATATATTTGCTTTAATTCAGATTCTTTGTGTTGCAAGTAATAGGAAACAATTCAAATTTAATTGAGTAAAATCAGTGGGTTTTATTATAAGTTTTCATATACATTTCAAAGACAAGAGTAGCAGAAAAATGGCCAAGCATCAGAAAAGTTGATTAGTCAGAGTTTAGAAAGTTGATAGGACTTGCTGTCTCTGATTTCTGCTACATTCTTCTTTTTCCAGAGACCAGGTTTTTATACTCCTTGGTTCGTCTGGTAGAAAAATTTACTTCCTCTTTTCAGGAGTCTGGTAAACTGAGCTAGGAATGTCATGACCTCGACTCCCAATTGCTTACTTAAGAATAGACATTTATACGTCATGTTGGGTCAATAATCACATCTCGAACAACAAAATTAGCCTGGAAATAAGATGGCAATTACACAAATGCTGTTGAAGAGCATTCACCACATTCATTTTGCGTCCATGTAGATTTGTGTTAGTGTTGGGAGGGAGAAGGGAGAACAGTTTCTATGGCAGGAGTAATGGAGTGATAAAACAACTCAGCAGGGGTCCGATAAAACATTGTGTGTGGGTGTGTATCAAAGCCAAATTGATTACTTACGCCTTTGAAATATTGGATTGTACTTTTGAGTCTTAAAATGTTCTGGCTTAAATTATTGACTTTTTTTTTATGACTTTATGTCTTATCTCTTTATCACTGTTGTGCACCCTTGTGTTAAATACCATGTCTTGAATATTGTATTCTATCACCTCCACTCCAGTTTCTTGGGCTCAATAATTCACCTGCACAGTCTTACAAAACACTTACTTTTCAACACACACAGATATACATAGACACTACAGAGACACACAAAAATATTAATTACTTGTTTTTTCCATTGGTTTCTTTTTACCTGTTGGCGATTCCTGCTTAAGTATTTCTAATTCTACAAATCATATTCATATTTACTTTTTTGATGCATTCTTGTTGTCTCAGCTACATGATGACTCAATTTTAATGGCTCTTGTACATCTTTTTTTTTTTTTTTTAAAGATTTGATTTATTTATTTGACAGACAGATCACAAGTAGGTGGAGAGGCAGACAGAGAGAGAGAGAGAGGAGGAAGCAGCCTCCCCGCTGAGCAGAGAGCCTGATGCAGGGCTCGATCCCAGCATCCTGGGACCATGAACTGAGCCGAAGGCAGAGGCTTTAACCCACTGAGCCACCCAGGTGCCCCGGCTCTTGTACATCTTAAACTCATTACCATACCAAAGAACTGGATGAGCTTATCTTTGAACTGCTTGATGTTATCTTAATTTTCCTAAATGGAGACTATTATTATAATCTATAATCTTTGTATATAAAGTTTAGTAAAATTGCAAGATATATAAAAACTCAATGCTCTTAGTGGGAAATTAGTGTGTGTGTATTCTAATTTATATTTTTATTTTTATTCATTCTTTTGATAAACATATAATATATTATTAGCCCCAGGGGTATAGGTCTGTGAATGCTTTCTAAGAATATTTTGCTAGTTAATATCTTTTCTGGCACTCTTTGTGCCAGAAACATTTAATAAGTATAAAACATTTATTAAGTAACCATCTATAAAACATTTATTAAGTAACCATCACCACCCAACAATAGAATACACACTGAGAAAATGGTGAGTAAAATCTGACATGGCTTCACAGAACCTATTGTCCAGTGTAAAATAATGGCAGTAATCAGTTAATAAATAAATTAACAAACAAGTAAGTTGGATTTTAATAAAAGCTAAAACAGAAGAAATAAAGTAGTAACCTTTTTTCCTCAGAAGGAGAAGTTATTTCCTAATGTTCAATGGGCTTCTAAAAATATATAGAACACCAAATCATGTAGAAAATCATAAAACTATCAAAGGTTAGTTTTCACAAATCATATTTTACAATATGATATAAATATATAATATACTTTTTAATAATTATAAATTAATTTATTTGTTCACTTCTCAGTGATTAGTATGTGTAAGCCCTAAAACCAAAATACTTTAAAGATGTTTGCATATCTCTTATCTATTGATTTAACTTTTCTTTCCTTTTGTGTTTTTATTATAGAAAATTCAGTTATTTCTTAGCAGAGAAAATAGTACAATTCAACCCTAAGTACCCATCATTTCATGAAACATCTATCTCTTCAAGATCATTTCCAAATATATTTACTATCTTGAAGTAAATTTCAAATATCATGTTATTTTATGCGCACATATTTCAATATACTTATATAATTGATAAGGTTTTTTAAACATAACAATAGTATCATTGTCACATTTTTTAAAAGATTTTATTTATGTATTTGACAGAGAGAGACAGAGATAACAAGTAGGCAGAAAGGCAGGCAGAGAGAGAGGAGGAAGCAAGCTCCCTACTGAATAGAGAGCCTGATGCCGGATTCCTGAGATCATGACCTGAGCTGAAGGCAGAGGCTTAACCCACTGAGCCACCCAAGCACCCCTCATGGTCACATTTTAAAATAACACTTTACTGTTATTTATTTATTTACAAATAAAATTTACTGTTATTTCAACAGTAAATTCACAAAAATCATCCTTTAATGTTATCTATGCGTAAATATCTAGTAGTGCAGTTGCTGGACCATAGGGAAGTTCTATTTTTAACTTTTTGATGAACATTCGTACTGCTTTCCAGAGTGGCTGCACCAGTTTGCATGACCACCAACAGTGTAAGAAGGTTCCCCTTTCTCTGCATCCTCGCCAACATCTGTTGTTTGCTGTGCTGTTAATTTTCACCATCTGACAGGTGTGAAGTGGTATCTCATTGTAGTTTTGATTTGTATTTCCCTGAAGGTAAGTGATGGTGAGCATCTTTTCATGTGTCTGTTAGTTGTATGTATGTATTCTTTGGAAAAATGTCTATTCCTGTCTTCTCATTTCTTCACTGGATTATTTGGGGAGGGTTGGATATTAAGTTTGATGAAGTCTTTATAGATTTCATTAGATATGTCATTTGCATATATCTTCTCCCATTCTGAAAGTTGTCTTTTAATTTTGTTGAGTGTTTCTTCCAATGAGCTGAAGCTTTTTATCTTGATGAATTCCCATAGTTTATTTTTGCTTTTCTTTTCCCTTGCCTCCAGAGATGTGTCTATTAAAACATTGCTATGGCCAAGGTCAAAGAGTCGGTTGCCTATGTTCTCCTTAGGATTTTGGTGGTTTCCTGTTTCACATTTATATCTTTCATCTATTTTTAATTTGTTTATGTGTATGGTATAGTCCAGTTTCATTCTTCTGCATGTTGTTGTCCAGTTTTCCCAACACCATTTGTTGAAGAGACTGTCTTTTTTTCCATTGGATATTCTTTCCTGCTTTTGTCAAAGATTACTTGACTATATAGTTGTGGATCCATTTCTGGTTTTTCTGTTTTTGTGCCAATACCATACCATCTTGATCTCTGCACCTTTGTAGTATAGCTTGATGTCCAGAATTGTGATGCCTTTAGGTTTGCTTTGCTTTTTCAAGGTTGCTTTGTCTATTTGAGGTCTTTTGTGGTTCCACACAAATTGTAGGATTGTTTGTTCAAGCTCTGTGAAAAATTCAGGTTGTATTTTGATAAGGATTGTATTATATGTGTAGATTCCTTTGGGTAGCAAAGGCATTTCTTTTTATTTTTTTCTTTATTTTATTTATTCGAGAGAGAGTGAAAGGGAGAGAGAATGTGAGCAGGGAGAGTAGTAAGGGGTGTGAGAGAGAGAATCCTCAAGCAGACTCCCAACTGAGTGTGTAACCTGTTGTGGGGCTTGAATCCAGAACTCCCAGATCACGGCCTGAGCTGAAATCAAAAGCTGGCCACCCAGGTGCCCCTGGTAGTATAGACATTTCAGTAATATTTGTTCTTCCAATACATGATCATGGAATATTTTTTTCCATTTCTTTGTGTCATCTTTAATTTATTTCAAAAGTGTTCTGTAGTTTTCAAAACATACATCTTTTACCTTTTTGGTTAAGTTTATTCCTAGGTATCTTATGGTTTTGGTACAATTCAAATGGTGTTGATTTCTTGATATCTGTTTCTGCTGCTTCATTATTGCTATATAGAAATTCAACAGATTTCTGTATGTTGATTTTCTATCCTGTGGCTTTACTGAATTCATGTGTCAGTTCTGGCACTTTTTTGGTAGTCTTTCAGGTTTTCTACATGGAGTATCATGTTATCTGCAAATAGTGAAAATTTGACTTCTTCCTTGTTGATGTAGATGCTTTTATTTCTTTCTGTTGCCTAACTGCTGAGTCTAGGATTTTTAGTAGCATGTTAAATCACAATGGTGAGAAATAAGACATTAAATAAGATATTCCTGTCTTATTTCTAACTATAGAGGAAAACCTCTCAGTGTTCCCTGATTGAGGAGCTTATCAGTGGCTCTTTTGTATATGATCTTTATGATGTTGAAGTATTTTCCGTATATCCCTGCTTTGTTGAGGGCTTTATCAGGAATGAATCCTATATTTTGTCAAGTGCTTTTACTCATTCTAGGGAGGATCTTATGATTCTTACCTTTTTTATTAATGTGGTATATCACATTGATTGATTATGAATATTGAATCACCCTTGTAGCCCAAGATCAAATCCCACTTAATTGCAGTGAATGATTCTTTTAATGTACTGTTGGATTCAATTTTCTAATATTTTGTTGAGAATTGCTGCATCTATATTCATCATGAATATTGGCCTGTAGTTGTCTTTTTTCATGGAGACTCTCTGGTTTTGTAATCAAGGTAACACTGGCTTCATTAAATGAGTTTGGAAGCTTTCTTTCCATTTCTATTTTTTTGGAATAGTTTGACAAAATAGGTATTAACTCTTCTTTAAATATTTGGTAGAATTTCCCTGGGAAGCCATCAAGTTCTGGGCTTTTGTTTCTTGAGAGATTTTGATAACTGATTCAGTTTCTTTGCTGGTTTTGTGTTTTCTGTTTCTTCAGGTTTTCTGTTTCTTCCTGTTTGAGTTCTAGTATTTTTTATATTTCTAATAATTTATCCATTTTTTCCAGGTTGTCTAAATTATTGGCATACAGTTTTTCATAATATTCTCTAATAATTGTTTGAATTTCTGTGGTGGTGTTTGTGTTCTCTCCTCTTTTCATGACTTATTTATTTGGATCCTTTCTCTTTTCTTCTTGATAAGTCTGGCTCAGGGTTTTTGAATTTTATGAATTCTTTCAAAGAACCAACTCCTACGTTCTTTGATCTGTTCTACTGTTTTTTGTTGTTGTTTCTATGTTATTTATTTTTGCTCTAATATTTATTATTTCCTTTTTGCTGGCCTCAGGCTTTATTTGTTATTTTTCTTGTTTCTTTAGTTGTAAGGTGAGGTTGCGCCACTATTTCTCTTGCTTCTTGAGGTAAGCCTGTATTGTTATATACATCCTTATGACCATTTTAGTTGTATGCCAGAGGTTTTGCACCATTGTGTTTTCATTTTCATTTTGTTTCCATGGATTTTTTATTTTTTATTTAATTTCCTGGCTGACCCATTAACTGTTTAGTAGGACATTGTTTAACCTCCACGTATTTATGGTCCTTCCATATTTTTTCTTGTTTGACTTCATGTTGTGGTCAGAAAATATGCATGGTATGATTTCAATCTATTTGTACTTGTTGAGGCCTGTTTTATGACCTAGTATGTGATCTATCCTGGTTAATGTGCCATGTGCATTTGAAAAGACTGTGTATTCTGCTGCTTCAGGATGAAGTGTTCTGAATATATCTGTCAAGTCTTCCTGGTCCAGTGTGTCTTTCAAAGCCAATTTCCTTATTGATTTTCTGCTTAGATGATCTGTCCATTGATGTAAGCGGGGTCTTAAAGTACTCTACTGTTTTTTAAAAAATATTTTCTTTCTTTATTTATTTGAAAAAGAGAGCACGAGTGGTGGAAGGGACAGAGGGAGAAGGGGAAGCAGACTTCTCACTGAGCAAGGCACCCAACATTGAGCTTGACACAGGACCCTGAGATCATGACCTGAGCCAAAGACAAATGCTTAGCCAACTGAGCCACCCAGGCATCCCTAAATTTTTCTACTACTATTGTATAATTATCAATAAGCTCCTTTATGTTTGTTATTTATTATTTTATATATCTGGGAGCTCCCAAGTTAAGGCCATAAATATTTACAGTTGTTTATCTTTTTTGTTAGGTAGATCCCTTTATTATGATATAGGGCCCTTCTTTATATCTTTTTTTAGTCTTTGGTTTAAAATCTAGTTTGTCTGATATAAGTATGCTACTCTGGCTTTCTTTTGGCATTTGTGTGCATAACAAATGGTTCTCTGTCCCCTCCCTTTTGTTAATCTGCAGCTGTCGTTAAGTCTAAAATGTGTCTCTTGTAGGCAGCATATAGATGGTTATTATTATTTTTTTTTATTATCCATTCTGGCACTCTGTGTCTTTTGGTTGAAGCATTTAGTCCATTTACCTTCAGAGTAATTATTGATAGATATGAATTCAATACCATTGTATTAACTTGTTAAGTTGTTGATTCTGGAGATTTTTCTCTCTTCCTTTCAGTGTTTTCACTTGTGGTCTTTCTTTCCCTGTCAAAGACTTCCCTTTAGTATTTCTTTCAGGGCTCATTTAGTGATCATGAACTCCTTTAGTTTTCATTTGTCTGGGAAACTTTCTTCTTCTATTCTGAATGACAGCCTTGCTCGATAGAGTATTCTTGGTGACAGATTGTTCCCTATTTTGCATATTGAATATATCATGCCACTGTCTTTTGACCTATCAAATTTATATGGAGAGATCTGCTGCTAACCTTTGTCTTCCCTTGTAAGTTTGGGACTTCTTTTTTCTTGCTGCTCTCAGGATTTTTTCCTTATTTCTGTATTTTGCAAATTTTACTATTATGTGTCTTGGTGTTGGACTGTTTTTTATTGGTTTTGATGGGAGTTCTCTGTGCCTTTTGGATTTGGAAATCTGTTTCCTTCCCCAGATCAGGGAAGTTTTCACCTGTAATTTAATCAAATAAACATTCTGTCCCCTTTTCCCTCTCTCTTCTTTTGGGGTTCCTATGATTTGAATGTTATTATGCTTAATGAAGTTGCTGAGTTTCCTAAGTCTATATTTTTTTTTTGAAGATTTTATTTATTTACTTTACAGAGGTCACAAGTAGGCAGAGAGGGGTTGGGGAAGCAGGCTCTCTGCTGAGCAAAGAGCCTGATGCTGGGCTCAATCCCAGGACTCTGAGATCATGACCTGAGCTGAAGGCAGAGGCTCAACCCACTGAGCCACCCAGGCACCCCCTTACATCTATCTTTATGGTCCAATATTTTTCTTTTCCTATTCTTTTCAGCTTCATTATTTTCCATAATTTTATCTTCTACATCAGTTATTTGTTTCTCCTCTTCTTCCATCCTTGTGGTCATTACACTGTGGTCATTACATCCAGTTGGTTTTGCACCTCAGTTATAGCGTTTTTTTATTTCAGCCTGACTAGCTTTTATCTCTGTGGTAGGGGAACCCCTGATGTCTTCTATGCTTTTCTCTATACTTACCCTGCAAGCATGCTTATGATTGTTGTCTTAAATTCTGGTTCAGGTATATTACTAATATCTGTTTCGATTACATCACTGACCATGACCTTTTCTTGTTCTTTTGGGATGAATTTCTCCATCTTGACATTTTGTGTATGTCCCTGTCTTCTGTGTCTTAGGAAAGCTTGTTATATTTCCTGCTCCTGAGAGTAATGGCTTTATTAATAAGTCATATACTGTCCAGTGCCTGGCACTTTAGGAAGTGTTTCTGCTGTGTACTGTTTGCACTCTGCTGTGTGTTTTGGCTGCTCTTTCTCTCAGGTCAGTCTGCTACAGAGTTTCTCTATGACTGCAGTGGGGAGTATTTGGCCCTTATTTAACTAGGTGTACTCTGCTCTACATACCTGGGTTAAAGAAGGCCCAGTGCTTTTTCCACTAGATCTGAAGTTTTTCAGCTATGTGTACTTGTCATATGTTCAGGGTTTGTGCTGGTCTTCTGCAGAGATGGCCAATGCTCTGATTTTTAGGTCACTTGCCCTAGTAAAGAAGCAGAGAGCAGGGGGGCAGGTCTTGGTGTAGGTGGCTCAGGCCTCATTCTTGGCGCTGTTCTGATCACTGAGGTTACTCTGTGCTGATGGGTGAGGGAGAAAAATCTTGCCAGCCGTTTTCCTCATCCTTGGAGAGGAGGTTCATGCCTGCTGCTGCCTGGGAAGCACCCACAGAAAAACAATCACCCTTCACGTGTCTCAGGTATTGCTCAGATCCCTGCCTTCATCCTGTCTATGTCCAGGCCATCTGCCCACCCAGCAGTGCAGTTCATCTTCTTTTTATTTTAGGCTTGCTGCTTTAGTCTCAAAACTGCGAATTTTAGGGATCAACATGGCATGATCCATGTTGGTCCTTAAGGGAAAGGTCTCACCTCACTGGGGCTGGTGCAGGTTTGTACCAGAAGGGTAGTTGCACCAACACACAGGAGCTTGGATTTAGAGTAAAGCACAGCAAAAAAAGGAGTGTCCAGGTTAGCCACCCTCAACAAGTGTCTTTGCCCTGATGCCAAGAGGCATGGGAGTGTAGTGTTGCCTGCCAGCTCTTTTGTCCCCTGAGAAGCAATGCCACCTCTCCCAGATGTACTCCAAGAAGGTGGGGGGGAATGTCTCTCCCAGTGTTTCTTAGGGGGTCCTCAGATTGTACTATCTGCTCCGGGCCTCTACCTTTCTTATCCACAGGAACACTGCAAGTGTTAATAGGGTCAACACCAGCCATGGTGTGGATCTCTATAACTCCAATCTGTGAGGTCCACTGGTTATAAAAACTTACCATAATTAGCCTCTCTCCTTTTACCAGTCAATGGCTTTGGGGAAGTGTTTTCCTTGCACAATCCTCTGTGCCCTGATTTCTGTCTGTCTGTCTGTCTCTCTCTCTCTCTCTCTCTCTCTCGCTCTCTCATCTCTCTCTGTGTTATCAGGGCTTTCTCCCCTCTGCAGTACCTGTGAACCTTTTCTCCCCAAAATATGTCTCTGAACCTCCTACCTTCCACGAAGTAGCCTCTTTTCTTCCTCTAGTGAAGTTTATTTTGTCAGTCCTCAGATCAATTCCTTGGGTGTTCAGAATGATTTGACACTTATCTATCTGTGTTCAAAGGACAAGGAAAACATAATGTCCTCCTACTACTCCATCATCTTAATTAATTAATTTATTTTTGAGAGAGAGAGAGTGAGCATATGTGAGTGGAGGAGGAGGGACAGAGGAAGAGGGAGCAAGAGAATCCCAAGCAGGCGCTACTCCCAGTGCTGAGCCCAACATGAGATTTAGTCTCACAACCCTGAGATCATGACCTGAGCTGAAATCAAAAGTTGGATTCTTAACTGACAGCCATCCAGGTGCCCTTAATTTCTGTATTTTAAAATAGAATTAATTCCCATTATTTTTCCATAAAGTTGCAAGAAAAAAAGGGGTACCTGGGCAGCTCAGTTGGTTAAGCATCTGACTCTTGGTTTCAGCTGAGTTCATGATCTCAGGGTCCTGGGATTGATCCCCATTTCAGGCTCTGCATTCAGCACAAATTCTGCTTGAGACTTTCTTTCCCTCTCCCTCTGCTCCTCCCCCACACAATCTCTCAATTTAATAAATAAGTCTTTTTAAAAATTGCAAAAAAACCCATAAATATAGATATATATTAAATCCATTTTAAAGCAAGGCATACTGTAGTTTGGATCTCAGTAAATTAGAATCCAATAAAATAAAACTAACATTTTCTTTCAAACACTTCCAAATACATTTCCTTTTTTCCTTTAAAATAAAGCTTTCAGATGAATTTATTGCTTTTCTTTAAATTTTAACTGAAATATTAAACTTAAGTTTGAGCCAATTCCAAAAATTTAAACTCTAAATATATGATTTTGTTGAATTTGGAAGAGATTGAGATATCGTTGATAAAATAATACAGGAAAGGATGGTAGATTTTGACATAAACAAAGAAAATGATTTGTTCATCAGAGGTCCAAAAGAATTAATGCTTTTTCCTAAATGACTGAAGGACTGTTGAATGTGAAAATAGATTTTTGGTAGTGCTGAACTTAATCACTTGACAAAAAGTAAAATAACATAGCATTCTAAGTTTAGGCAAACTTTACAAGTGTCTTATAATCCTGAGAGACCACTCATGTCATAATGTTGACTGTTTCTTCCCATTGGTTTTTTTTTTTTCAGTCAATGATAAGAGAAGGAGATTAATAATAGAATATAGGCTTAATGTTCAATATGCAATGCAATGCATCTTTCTACCAATATTACTATATCTCATACTTCAACTTTACTGCATTCATCAAATGCCAAATTTGATTTCTGACAAATAAATGTTTAGCACCTATCTACTTAAGTACCTTTTTTTAAACATCTAAAATCTGTTTATTTTGAATGCAAAGGATAGCTTTGCAACATATGCACTTTTATAATTTCTGCTTGGGGAAAATTAGAGAAAGAGCACATTTACATAGTCTAACAGAAATTTGCGTCTATAAGAAGGTCACACATTGAGTCATATATTGCTTTACAGTTTAGTTCAAAGGGAATTTTCCAGAAGTGGAAAATATTCACAATACTAATGAGGAGAGGGGAAAGATGAAATATAAATGATCAGATATGTGGAAAAGTAAGTAAGTTCCTAGAGGAAATGGGACCCTTTTCTCCGAGTTTCTAAACTGTGCTTGAATTATCATCCATTAGGTTTCTGTTCTCTATGGGAAAAAAGCCCCATCCCCCTTCTAAAAAATTAGTGGACTTTATTCCTTAAAGCAGCTTTAGGTTTATAGGAATATTGAACAAATAGTCTGGGGAGTTCTTATACACAAATCAATCCCACCTCTTCATAGCTTTCCCTATTATTGACAGCTTGGATTGGTGTGGTACACCTGTTACGCTGATGAATATCAATTAATTGATGAATGATATTGATGCATCATTCTTAACTAAAGTCCATGGTTTCCATTAGAATTCGGTTGCTGCATTGTACAGTTTTATGGGTTTGTCATTTATTTACCATTATAGTATCTTAGTTTCACTGCCCTAAAAATGGCCTCTGCTCTGGCTATCCACCCTCCTTTCTTCTGTCTCTACCTCAATTCCTGGAAACCATGAATCTTTTCACTGTCCTTGTAATTTTGCCAAAAATGTCCCTTTGATGATTCAGTGATATTTTGCTTTTCAGATTAAATACTCTAGAGATAGTGCATATTTATTCATTTTAAGTCAAGGAAAGCATATGTGGAAGGAGAACCCATGTGTGTTCCTCCACAAGACTCTACCCACAGTGTGAAAGTTTTAAAAATAATTCATGAGCTATAATGTATGGATCAGGAGCTGTGAAATAAAATTTCCATGGCTGGGAAGTTTTGAGGTATCCAGAATTGAAGGTAAAGAGAGACTTCACATAATTCTATCAAATCGCTATGACATATGGCAGGTTGTCTACCAAATGTAAATGAAGTCTTGTAAAAATGACTTCCTGAACTGTGGAAAGAGGTCACTAGTGCTTATTATTTTTTTTTATGCTACCTGCCAAAATCTTGAGTAATAGATATTTATTTACAAAAAAAGTCAAAGTATTATTTAAATTGAAATGTTATAAAGACAAGGAATGTCTTACTTAAAATTACTAAACCAATTATGCTAAGTAATATTTTTAAGAATTTACCAATATAGTCAATTTAAACATAAGTATGTACAATTAATTATATTTTATAAATAATGGATTTCTGACATATATTTTCATGTGTATCCTCACTAGGATAATGTGAAAAACTTTCGAACTGATGATGACTAAGAGTAGTATTGCTGTGTTGGTTAGGGCTAGATTCCACTGCTTATATTTTCCAAATTCTCAGATTCTTTTCTGCATTTACTCTGCAGTTCTTTTATCCATCTTGGCCAGAACTGGAATGTTGCTTCCTTGTACTAGAGCTTTTATTACTAAAACATACATCATTTAGAACAGTGGATGTGTTTTTGGAAATGGGAGCTCACACTAACTCTGTGGGTCATCTTGGCATGATCCCCATGGAGATGATTTAGATTTCCCCAACCTCATCAGTGTTTCTAAAACCACTGTGAGCTTTTGGCAATTGTGTCTTCCAGCTACTCATCATATACATTTTACTCATCTCAGGGAACTTTGATGTTTCTTAGGACCTTTACATTGCCAAAATATCTCCATCAACTAATCCCTAATCACTAGCTGTTTAGTCTCTGATTACTATATCAGTTCTATTATAGGTGTCTTGACCAGCCAAAAACCTTTTTCTTTGTTCCTGTGTGGAAGCTACAGTGGTATCATATTTGCTTGTATCTAGCATTGTTACTCATCCTATCTACCAGAGCACAAGTTAAATGGGAGAGGGAGAAGCTATAATAAAGGAAACAATACACAATCAACTCAAGATAGCACACTGGCTGGGACCACTTGCATATGGAACATTTTGGCTTATGAGCTTCCTACATCAGCTGTTGTACATTCTGGCATACCAAGTCTCACTGCTTCTAAGGATAGGATAATATAGAGAATGTGGACAAAATGTGAATACTAATATACATAGCTATTTCAGGAAGTATTTTAGAAGCTTTAAAATGTTTCTGTGCTATGTTGAGTGGCAGTAAGAGAGGTATATGTTCATCTGATTTTGATAGCTCAAAAAATTATACATTTGTATAAAAATTACACATAGGTTATACCGCTAAACTTGCTTCCCTCCAAACTATTTAGCTAAAGGCTTGCCACTTTCCACAGTGCAGTGAACCTCTTTCTTTTTGGGTGATGTTATGTTAATTTATAGTTAAGCTGCAGTACATATAAATGCATATAAATGACAAAATATTCAGTGAGCTCATGTTTACATTTTATCTCTGATTGGGAAAATAGGAACTGTACTCTTTTGATGGGTACTAGATCATTTAAAGTTACTTGATCTTTTTGAATACTCAGGAAAAACACGTATCAACAGATACCAACATTCTTAAAAGAAAACCCAGTAGTAAAAATATTAATAATTATTATACTAACAACAACAGCAATAATACGAACACATAGCAACAATAAACCACCAACTTTTACTGAGTGCCTGGCTTCCCTTTTAACTTCATTTAATTCTCATAATATTCTTTTAAAGCATGCCATATTTATCCCCATTATAAAACAGAGGACCTTGAGACTTTGAAATGTTAAGTCTATTGTGCAGTAACAACTGGATAAGAAATTGCAGAGCAGAAACAAAAACAAAGGCAAACAAACAAAAAACTGAAAATCCCATATTCTTAATCTTTTTATTAAACTATGATATAATTATATTATTTTTAAAGTCAAATTCACGGAAGAAATTTATGTAAGTGACTTGGTGTAGTCTTTTAGCAAAGAATTATGTTTTTTTATCATTTCCATATACTCTAAAAGATATGAAATATATATTCAAAAATGTATTTCTAACTTATTATATATAAATTGTATTAATCTATAATGCTTGGACATTTCTATTATCTCTATTCTATAATGACTATTAAAGACAACATTGAGTTCTTTTTTTTTTAGGATTTTATTTATTTATTTGACTGACAGAGATCACAAGTAGGCAGAGATGCAGGCAGAGAGAGGAGGAAGCAGGCTCCCTGCTGAGCAGAGAGCCCAATGTGGGGCTAGATCCCAGGACCCTGGGATCATGACCCGAGTGAAGGACAGAGGCTTTAACCCACTCAGCCACCCAGGCACCCCGACAACATTGACTTCTTTCTTTTCTATTATAAAATCATATGTAATCATTTCAAATGATGTCAAAAGAGAAAACTGTACTAAGAAGAAAATGTTATCCATTCAATTATTTTACCTAGTAGTTTCCAGTAATATTTTTCTGAATTTCTTTCCAAATTTGTGCTTATATACATGGGCATATTCCCACACAAATATATAATAATTCCATTTAGTATATTTTATAGAAGTGGTATTTTACCTAAATTCTTCATTGAATATTATATTATAAACATTAAAGATGAATCAAAATTTTAAGTAAATATCATTTATATCATAACTTATTAAATATTTCTCTGGCCTGCTAAATTTTATTTTTCCAAACACAGCATTCTTAATAATGAAATATTAGAAGAATCTCTTCTAAAATCAAAAGCAATATAATGATAGAATCTGCAACTGATAATTTACAATGTACTTTAGAAAGGAAGAAATTAAATAGTAATTATTAATTGTTAACTAACCCTCTACCTAGAATATACAAGAAAGACTGGAAAGATTCTAGAATTAATGAGAGGTCAAGTGTATTTTATGTTAAAATTTTAAATGAAATATTTATTACAAAAAATAATAGGAAATGTATTGAAATCATATAATACACTATAAAACCGATGAAATACCGAAGTGTAAATCTGAGAAGAACTTCACTGGACCTCAAAAATTGTATACTTTAGTAGAGGACAAAAATGGTGAACTAAACAAAGAAAAAAGGGGCTACAATCTCATGTTCATGCATGAGGAAATTCAATATTGTAAAATGTCACTTCTAACCAATCTATATGCTTCACAGAATTATAATCAAGATGCAAAAGAATGTTCAGGGAATTTGATGAATGAAATTTTAAGTTCAAATGTAAGAGAGGTGATGATAATGTCTTCAATGAATTGTGCTGGTAAAAATAATATATTTTTGGTATTTTTTAATACATTCAGTGTTTCAATATTCTACTTTTTCAATGTTTTTTGAAAAAATTCAAATATATTTCTGTTTCACATTACATTAATCCAGAATTTAAGGTGGTGAAGAATGTTTATAATCTTAAAAAAAGAATAATTTTTATAATTTTTAAGTAGGCAGGGTCCAATATACAGGAGCCATATGGAAAATGGCTGACATATTTGACTTCAAAACACAAGTCTGTATTAAAAAAAACCAAAACTAAGAACATGTTTAGAGCAAATGGGAGGTCCAGGAATATATTTACAGCATATATATATATATAAGGTAAAGAAATTGGATAGAGGACAAATCTCCTCAAATCTGTAAGGAGAAGAGAAATTAAAAAATAGATTAATAGACAAATATATGAAATGGCCATTTACTATATTTTAAAAGTGCTTAATCTTACTACTGATAATTTAAATAAAAAATGAATATGGATTTGTGCACACCAATTAAGAACTATGGAAATCATTGATAACATTGAATGTTGGTATAGATATAAAATGATACATACTAATACACATTTTGTCATCATACAAATTTGCTAAACCTTTTGGGAAGGCAGTGCATTACTAAATACCAACCCCATGCATACGCTTTGACCCATCATTTGTATTTCTATGATTTTTATTCACAGAAATACTTACAAATGAGCATAAAAAGCATCCATGTGATCAACATTGCTTCATTCTTTTTTTTTTTTTAAAGATTTTATTTATTTATTTGACAGAAAGAAATCACAAGTAGATGGAGAGGCAGGCAGAGAGAGAGAGAGGAGGAAGCAGGCTCCCCGCTGAGCAGAGAGCCCGATGCGGGACTCGATCCCAGGACCCCGAGATCATGACCTGAGCCGAAGGCAACGGCTTAACCCACTGAGCCACCCAGGCGCCCAACATTGCTTCATTCTAATAAAAAGAACATGAAGAATTTTGTAAATAATATCTACCAGTAGGACATAGGTTAAATAAATTTGGTTTAACCATAGTATTCAGTAATATGAAGCTATTAGGACAAAATGAAATCAAGCCAACTGTGTTGCCATGGAAAAATTTTGAGGACATATTGCTAAGCATTAATAGCAATTACAGGGTAATTCACAATATGGTGTTATTCATATTAAAAGGTGTATATGTCTACCTATTTATTTCTAAATTCATAGGGAAGAGGTCTGTAAGGTCACACTTATTATGTACTGGTGGGGCTGACTTCCTAGCATTCTTCCAAATTTCCCAGTCATATGTTTTGTTTTTGTTTTTGTTCCAAGGGTGAGCCTTTTGATTTAAGCCAAATGGCCATGTAATTTATGATTATATCTGGACACGTTTCAGAGTGAGAAGGGACACTATTAATAATTATGCCTAATAAAAGGCATAGCCATATCTCTCTCAGCAAATCTCAAAACTGTCCCAGCAAATGGTGACATATGGTCTGTATACTTACGGCAGTCAATGAATTTTATTCTCTCTCCACCATTTTTTTGGATATGTGCGCCTTATCTAAGGAGAGACAATTAGGAAAATAAGACTTTTGCAGATACTACTAAGTAAAAACAAAGACAAAAGCAAAAAAAAAAAAAATCTACTTTCTCCTCTGAACCTAAAAAGGACACTGTCTTACGTATGAAAACACAGAGTTTGGATATAAGTTCTGTATCTGCAGCAGTATTTTGAGCACTAAGTAAAAGCTTAGAGCTACTCACAGACACTATGTGTTCCCTGAATTTTGCTGATTGAGAAGAGAACAGAGGCCAAGAAATTAAGTTCTTAGTACTTTGGGAGGCATTTAATCAAACCTTACTTAAAGTTCCAAACTACCACCTGGATTTTTCAGTTACATGAGTCAAAATTTCTCTTTTTTTACAGTTGACTTTTCTTTTTATGTCTTCTCTACCACACAGTGCTAATGAATATACATTTAGGATCATCATTAACTTCTCATGCTGACTCTAGGAGTGGAAAATACGTGAAGGCAAGGCTGGAAATTTTCATGTTTTGCTTATCTTCCTTCTCTATTTTTTTATACTGTTTACATTATGTGTCATTTTTGAAATAAATGTCAAAAGCTTTTAAAAAAAACTTCTTATATGATATCCAAGCTGAAGAAGAAATTTATCTATTTTGATTTTATGTCTTGTAGCTTGAGAACAGTATGTGAAATTATTTTTCCCTGGAGAATCCTCTCTCTGTTTTGAAATAGCCTTAATAGAATCTGCTTCTTTTCTTTCCCTGGCTTTCGGTTAGTGTTATTTTTTGTTGCATTATTATTTTAATAAATATTTCCTTATCTTTTTATAGCCAATTATGTTATGCTCAGTAATGTTTAACTGATGTTAAGCTCACCATCAGTTTTTAAACTTCTATTTTAAAGCATAAACTTCTACTATAAAGCATAATTCATTTCTCATTGGCTGAAGTACATCTTCAAAAAAATTTTTTTTCAAAAGTAGCTCATCAAGGATCACCTGGGTAGTGCAGTCAATTAAGCCTCTGACTCTTGGTCTTGGCTTAGGTCCTGATCTCAGTTGAGAGCCCACATCCCAAGTCAGCCTCCGTGCTCAGCTTGGACTCTTTAGTTTAAAGACAGTCTCTCCCTCTCTCTTTGCTTGTCACCTTCACCCCCCCCCATCAAGTTAATACATCTTAAAAAAAAAAAAAAGTAGTGCATCTATTCTCTTGAAACATACTCTTATAAACTTCTTATAAACTTCTTATCTTTACATCAAATAGAAAACTCGAATTTGTGTAGTTGTTAGTCACAGTTTTTTATTAGATCTTATGGCATTTATTGTTGAAAAAAATAATATTCTAGGCATTTATTTGAAACTTAAACTAAATATATAAATGCACACACTATATCCTGGCATATGGCTACTATGCAAGTGAGAGCCAACATCTTAAAAATTCCTCCAGGCATTCTTTAAATTAAGTATAATTATGGATGAATCCTTTTAAATTTATTTCTTTTGGGGGTATAATAAACAATTAAATGTAAATACTTACATTTAAGTTCAAACAATTTTTCTGACCATTGTTCTAAATATCATTAATATCCCAATTTTTAAAATGTATTTCTCCAGAGTGACTTAATTTTGTCAGCTTGACCATCCATTGTCTTCATATTTCTCTTCTGTTTGCACATCTTCTATGACTCCTCTGTTCTTCTCTACATTTTAGAACATCTTATTAAATTTGTTCTATACATCACTGATTGGGTTTTTCTACTTAAAAATTCACCTTTTTATTTTTTTCATTATGTATTGAAAATCTACTATTGCCTTTTAAGTTTCTTTTCAGTCCTTCATTATTATATTTACCCCCTTGTTATATTTTATACTGTGGTATTTTCCTTTCACTTTCTCCCCTTTATCTTTTTCATATCATTCTGCTGCAGTTTCTCAAAACAAACAAATAAACAAAAAAAACTTTTTTATTCCTATTAGGATAACTAATAGTTTTTATACTGTCTTCTATTCAATTTGAGAAATACTTGAAGGATGTATGCTTTTAAGTTTGAGGTTTTAGTATAAATTATTCTTCCTTGTATGGCATTTTTGTTGTTGTTGTTGTTTTGTTCCCTTTGTTTCTGTTATGGCATCATGAGTAGAAGTCTAATGTGTTTTCATGACTGCTAGTGGGCAGAAGAGTGATTTCCTTTGGCCCTGCTCTGGCCACCTTGCCCTTCTCTCCTGCCTGAATACTGTTGTCTATAGTTGTCAGCCCAGGGTTCAACATCTGAATTTATTTAGTTTGACTTGCTAACTTTAGATGAGAATGTGTCCTAATACTGTCTCTTATTTGGCACTGAAAAAAAAAAATCAGGAACATAATGCATCACAATCCCCAATTTCTTGAACTCTCAGAACTCATTTTCCAAATTTATGTTTGTGCTTTAATATGAGAATTTTACTACCTATGTGAAATATTTTGTTAGTCTCCTACCTCTACTTTTCAACTAAACCCAGATTAATTTTATACCATATATTATGTAGATGTTCTGTTCTCCAGCCTGTTATATCCAAAGTTCTGATAACAAGGAGGGAACATATTGCTATGGCTACTTGAATCTGCAGCACCCACACTGGAAAAACAGCAGCGAAGATATTTTTCCCACAGGGCTATAGAAACTGAAGACAGACAAATGGTTCTACTTTCATGCCAGGATGTTTGCTTTATGCCAAAGAGCACAGTGAGTGTTCAGTTCTTTTTCTCAGTCAAGTTCTACTATCCTTGCGTTAAGTAAATTTCCTCTTTCCAAATAGCTGTAAAAGAGTGGATTTATCTCAACCAAATATTGTATTTTTTTTCCTTTTTTATCCGACTTCAAAGATTCTGTTGAAAGTTAGAGAGGCTGTGTCACATGATAGCTTTAAAACAGATTATTGCTTTCCAAGCATAATTTTAACATTACTGAAACAGTCTTGTTCTTTGAGAAAAAAATCCAAGAGAAATAAACCTTGTCAATCTGTTTGTAAATTATAGGATCGTGATAGACATACATTTAAACTGTCACAATTTATTTTTTGGATTGAAAAATAAAAGTCAGCAGTGGTCTTTCTATTTTTGTGATTTTTATATCTATCTTAAGTAAAAAGACAGGGTATGAATATGAATTTAGTTTTGCGAATGCTATCTATGAAAGCTGAAGCCAACGTTGTTATGTGCCTTGTGTTTATTTTGCTTACATGACAGTCATTGACAGGAAGTTTGGCATTTACAGAACTCCAAAATGATTCCTGTAGTGTCAGTTCCAAATGCATAATCTTGGTCTGCACTCTGCCCTGACTTTCAGGATTAAGACCTCTGACATGGAGAATGATGCTTCCCACTGTTGTTGCTATGGCAAAGACCTTAAAGGTTCTTAAAGTGCTCCAAGTGAATAGAGTGGAAATTGAGGCATTCTGTAATATCAGGAAGACAAGCAAGTAGAGCAGCAATGTCATGTAAATCTCAAGTGCCCTATGAACGCAACAACGTGAATGTGTGAGAAAAGGATAAAACCCTGTTTTTGCAGTGGTTTCAGGACTATGAGGTTGTTTATCAATGGAACAATGATCTCTAGGATTAGTGGACCACATTTCAGTTATAGTAAATTTTGACCATGTCTAATCTTAGAATTTATGATCCCAGGTCACTTCACTTAAGAATGCTTTCAACCACATATGCAGTTCTAATGCCACAGGCCAAAGCTCTCCATGCACAAGCTGAGCTTATTTAAAGTTACTTATATAATAGGAAAAAAAAAAAAGTTTGCACAGTTTACCTCTTAAGTGTAAGAATATCAAAAATGCCAGTTCCCATCTGACATAATAATATTGCTGTTTCATCCACAGTCTGAGTTCTCCACTTCTTTTTTCAAAATTTTATTTATCAGAGAGAGAGAGAGAGAGCACAAACAGGGGGAGTGGTAAAAAGCAGAGGCAGACGGAGAAGCAGACTCCCAGCTGAGCAAGATGCCAGACATGGGACTAGATCCCAGGACCCTGGGATTATGACTTGAGCCAAAGGCAGACACTTAACTGACTGAGCCACCCAGGCATCCCAGTTCTCTACTTTTAAAATTGGAAGGACCCAGGCTTTTTGAATGAGGCCAAAACATTAGCCTGAGCTTCTACTCATTAAGAGAGACACAAATGAGTGGACCTGTAACCTGGGGCACAAATGGAGTGGACCTGCTTGCTTTAGGTTGACAGATATATCAATATGATAACAGATTTGTAAGGCACATTCTGACACGTAGGTGTCTTATTTGCTTCTCCCCTGTGAACTCCAGGTGGCTATCTTGAGGAAATATGGAGCCACCATTTAAGTAGGAGACATAGAGGATTAGATAGATAGATAGATAGATAGATTGATTGATAGATAAAGGATAGGTGTAGAGGAAGAGGCATAGAACAAGTGCTTATGAAAGAGATAAAATTGGTAAGGGAAACTAAAAAAAGAATCTTCAGGGAAGAAAGAGCAGTATCAGGAGATTGTGTCAGAGAAGCCAAGAGGAGTACAATAAAAAGGAAAAATGTGTTACTTGGATTTATCTAATGGATGTTATCTATCTAATTGGATGTCATTAATGTGGTAATAGATCTTTACTAAATGTAATTTTAAAAATCAGGATAAGATTAAAGAGTGAATAGAAGGTAAATATGTATAAACATCACAAGTATAAAACATTTCAAAAGTGGTAAATGATAATTTTAATAATAAATATCTACTTTGTGTTTCTACAAAATGTATAAAAATTGATAGAACAGTAGGATTTTTATGGTACAAGATATTCCATAAGATATTATACTCTTTGTATGTTAACTGGAAGTATTCAGAGAAAAATAAACTTAATAATGCAAGGGAAAGACAAAATTTTATTTTATTTTATTTTATTTTATTTTATTTTATTTTATTTGGGGTGGAGACAAAATTTTAAAAGGGAGACTATTTTTTTGAGAAAGATCTAAATGTGTACAGAACATGCTCTTTGACAGGAGAAAGCACTCTTCCTAGTTTGTATACAAAAAATGGAAAGAGTCCATAGAAGTATTTCAGAGTACTCAATAGAAACAGTTATTTTTAGAAGACTCAATAGAAATATCTAACCTGGAGATTCAGAAATAACTGATTATTCTGTTTTAGAGTTAGAAATATGAGAACATTTAAAGGAATTAGGAAGCATGAGTAAGAAGAAGAGTATTGGCATAAGATTATTAGCAATCACAATTTTTGGAATGTGATTTGGAATTTTTGGAATGAAAAATGAGGAATGTAAGAAAGCAATGGATAAGGAGGCATAAGGTATTTATATTATGAAAGCTAGAATTTATTGTCATTGACAAAATTTATTGTCATTATTAGATCTTTCTCAGAAACTCAGATGAGAGCACAAGAGTTGGATGATCCAATGTAAGTAAGAAAATCTCTTTTTTACTAACTGAAATTCTGTTGCCTGCACAGAGTCACTGCAACCCTCTCCCAACCCAGACTTCAGTAAAAGCAAAGGAATTTATCAACCATAAATTTGTACTGAATAAATATAGTTTTAAGCAAGTTGAACAAATGTAAAAATTAGAATAAAAATAAAATATTGCTGGGACGCCCAGATCGCTCATTTGTTTAAGTGTCTGCCTTTGCCTTGGGTCATGATCTCAGGGTCCTGGGATTGAGCCCTGCATCAGACTCCCTGCTCAGTAGGGAGTCTGCTTCTTCCTCCCCTCTCGATGCATTTCCCCTACTGTGCTCTCTCTTTCTCTCAAATAAATAAATAAAACCTTTTTTAAAAAATTAAAATAAATAAAAATAAAATAAAATACTGCTCTATTAAATGTACCACCATTCACTGAAACACTTTTACTGATAAATAGCTGTATTTCATATGACTATACAAATATTTTATTATTACTAAGTTATTTTACTTAATTGAAATACAATTTTTTTAAAAAGAGTTACAAATAGGGCGCCTGGGTGGCTCAGTGGGTTAAGCCGCTGCCTTCGGCTCAGGTCATGATCTCAGGGTCCTGGGATCGAGTCCCACATCGGGCTCTCTGCTCAGCAGGGAGCCTGCTTCCTCCTCTCTCTCTCTCTGCCTGCCTCTCTGCCTACTTGTGATCTCTCTCTGTCCAAAAAAAAAAAAATAATAATAATAATCTTTAAAAAAAAAAAAGAGTTACAAATAGAACAAAATTAATAAGGATTTAAGACCTAATTCTTGTAAAACTTGTTCATTTCCTTGAAAAGATGCTTGTTTATCATTATTAGTTTCATATTAACTGATAAAATATTTCAAACTCCCAGGATCTCAAGAATATGAAATTGCTTCACTAAGCCACCCTACTGTATTCATATTCTTTATTATGAAAATTAATTCCAGTTAGTCAGTTTTCATGCTTGATACATAAGAATCAATAAAAAGCACGTCATGAGTACTTCCAAATATTAGAGCAAATTAGCTGTGTTTTCTTTTACTTTCATTTTTCCAAAAGTGTATCAGTAAACTGAAATGGTGATTGGTTTTTCTTGTTCCAAGGGCTAACAGAGGTAATCACTTCTGAGGGAAGCGCACATACACAAACACACACGCATTACCAGATGGGTAAACAACATACTGACATTTCAAGTTCACTTGCTTAATGTATTCCATATACGTTTTTTCTCCCCATTTCCCAATGCTTAATTTATTATTTCAAAAGGGAAGACTCAAGGTTAATTCATCCTTAATTTTTTTCAACCTAATATAAATAACAATTTTAGACTTATTTCAGTGATTAAAAAACTACTGAATTTTACAATTCATCTATCACAATAGAGTACTTGCATAAGAATAAGAAATGACCAAAGTGTATTTTGTAATAATATAGACAAAATAAGTAAAATATTACATTATTATTCCATTTCTTGTCAAGTGTTAACATAGGTAATTCAAAGAATAATATGATTTTAATTTTTTAGTTCTACAGAAAAATACATGATTCTGTTTATATGATCAAAATTCTTAGGTCTTTTAAAGAAGACATTGCAGGGGCTCCTGGGTGGCTAGTTGGTTAAGCAACTGACTGCCTTCAGCTCAGGATGTGATCCTGGAGTCCCAGAATCGAGTCCCACGTCCAGCTCCCAGCTCCAGGGGGAGTCTGCTCCCTCTGACCTTCTCCCTTCTCATGCTCTCTCTTGCTCTCTCTCTCTCTCTCAAATACATAAATAAAAATCTTTTTAAAAAGAATGTATTTTTAAAAATAATAAATAAATAAGACATTGCAGCAAATTGTCATGAAGACTGTCAAATAGGGGTGCCTGGGTGGCTCAGTTGGTTAAAGCCTCTGCCTTCGGCTCTAGTCATGATCCCAGAGTCCTGGGATCCAGCCCAGCATCAGGCTCTCTGCTCAGCAGGGAGCCTGCTTCCTCCTTTCTCTCTCTGCCCTACTCTCTGCCTACATGTGATCTCTGTCAAATAAATAAATAAAATCTTAAAAAAAAAAAACTGTCAAATAAATTTTTTGTCTTAGAGTTGTGGCAATAAGGTTGTTGGCACATAAAAACAGCACTAGCTCTTTTTACCAGATACTGCTTGGGAGACAACATGGAGCAGTGAAAAGAAAGTTAAAAATCTGAACTTCTAGGTTCCTAATTTGGCCCCTGATACATGAACTTCGGATGTTAGATAAACTACTCTTAACACTTTGCTTTAATACTCTTACTTTTAAAGTAAACACAACAATCCTCAGGTTTTTATGAAAAAAATATATTTAAAAATGCAAACAAAGCAATAAAATATAAAATACCACAATAATAAAGTTTTATTTTATGTGACATATATGTATTTATTTATTTGTTCTTCACATTTTAAAATTTATTTCCATTTTATTTTACCCTGTAAAATACTTTCATCTTGTACATTATTAAAAATGAGAGTTTCTAATGATGAGGCTGACATAACATTCTGAGAAAAAAATTATATTTCCACTTGCATAAATCACAATATTTAATAAGTGAGTAGGGCTTTACCACTTTACTAATTAAATTAGTCTACCTTTTTTTTTTAAAATGATTTTATTTATTTGACAGAGATCACAAGTAGGCAGAGAGGCAGGCAGAGAGAGAGGGAGAAGCCCCTAAATTAGTCTACTTTAAGTAAACCACTGCAGTTATATTAGAAAGGTCAGTTTCCTCATAAAAGTGTTATTTTAGGGGCACCTGGGTGGCTCAGTGGGTTAAAGCCTCTGCATTCAGCTCAGGTCATGATCTCAGGGTCCTGGGATTGAGCCCCGCATGCTTCCCTCTCTCTCTGCCTGCTGCCCTGCCTACTTGTGATCTCTCTGTCTGTCAAATAAATAAATAAAATATTTTTTTAAAAAAGTTATTTTAAATAGTTATTTGTAAACTATAGAGGGACTTAGAGATGATTTTTATAGATTACTGTGTTATATCATTTAAAGTAATTGTTGTTAAATATAAAATTAGAGACAAATTATGATTTTAGCTCAGAAGCAAATTCTTAAAAATACAAAAACATAAATACTGTCATATATTAAATCCTGGTTTCCACAGATAAGAGAAAAAAACCCTATTCTTATTACTTACAATTCAATATTAGAGATATATGATTGTTTTCTCCCATTGGGCTATAGTTTTGAAGGAATAAAATGGGATTCATATATATTTGACATTATGGGAGTAAAACAACAATGAAACACATTGCAACCATTAAATTGTAGCTTCATTCTTCTTGCCAAGTAAAATATGGATAATTAGATTCCATATACCATTGTTTCACATAGAATTCTGTTTGGGAAATCTATTTCTCTCAAAATCAATTTGTTATATATATTTTTTTCTTCAAGTAATTACTAAGGTTTGAGTTAAAATACAAGATGTTACTAAGGGGAGTGAAAATGTGATTTGGACATTGGTGTAAAAAGTTTTCTAATATAATGTAAATGGTAATAACATTTCAGGGTTTTCTTATGCCTCATACAAGTTTTATCTGATGTTATCAGAAATATCTCTGATATTTTGAGTGTATAATATATAGTGTACTTAACTTCTGATGTGTTCCTACCAAAATTTTTTACATCAAAATTGATTGGGATTTTTATAAGAGCTGCATTTCTTTTTTTTTTTTTTAAGATTTTATTTATTTATTTGACAGACAGAGATCACAAGTAAGCAGAGAGGCAGGCAGAGAGAGAGGAGTAAGCAGACTCCCTGCTGAGCAGAGAGCCTGATGTGGGGCTTGATCCCAGGACCCTGGGATCATGACCTGAGCCGAAGGCAGAGGCTTTAACCCACTGAGCCACCCAGGCACCCCCAAGAGCTGCATTTCTATAGGATTAATTTGTCCTTGGAAAAGGCAGCAAATTTATTAAGCCAGTTAAGAGATGTTAAATAGTACCACTTATAAAATATAATGCAATTAGAGCTATTTAGTGTTAATAACTTACTAAGAAAGATACCAGTAATATAAAATAGCTAATGTTGTTTTTAAGTAGCTTCCTAACCACTCAGATCTAAATCAGAAATACAGAAGATACAGCTTTTAAAATATCCTTAAATATATTACATACAGTAGTGCTCTTTCAGAGGATGACATTCACAATGACCTTGACATAGCAGGAAAATTGATCCATATTCTAAAAGTATAGTATTCCCATGATGCTTCCTTTTCTCCTCCCATGAAGAGATCATACTTCAACCCATTTGGGGAAATTGTGAAAATACTTTGTGGCGAGTAGAATGACTGGAATAAATGTCATGAGAGATTTCCATACATCCTTCATTAGTGCCCATCAAAGGAAAGTCCGAGTTTGAGCTTCCAAGGCACTTAACTCATAAACTTTCTTTAAAGTTCTGTGGGGTATACACCTTAATGCCTAGAAATAACAGTTGTTAGCATGGCTTCTAATGATGACATCATTCAAATATTGAGGATTTTGATGGATTTTTGGCAGTAAAACCCTACTGTTCACCACTTTTTCCCCTTTCAGATCTCCAAAAGATCACATATCATGAAACAATATCCAAATAGGTAATTATAGTATTTCATGCCTGGAGAAACATCTTATAGTCCCTAAGATACAGATTATCTGATAAAACAGATCTGGAAAATGCGATTTAATTTCAAGATTAAAGTGGGGTGGCATGAGGGAGGAGATCAGAACACCTGCTTCTCAGTGAAACCGGTGAAAATCTTTAAAAAGTAAAACAAAACAAAATAAAAACAGCTATTGAAAGTCTCTGGAAATAGCCCTAATAGCATATAAGCAATAAAGAAAGATTTTATTCAATAAACTTTACGGAAACTTGGTATGAATTAAGAGAGTCTGTGGAATTTGAATCAATACCTCTCTCCTCTATCCTGTTCCAGTGAGACAGGAATTCTGCTCCAGCGAGGTACAGCTAAGAACATAAGCATCCCTCCCTCTGCTCCTTATTCCCAACTGAAGGCTATCTCCCTAGAAGAAGCAGGAAAAAAATTTTTTTCATTTTGCCCACAGCTGCCTGTTGTTGAATTCAAGGCCCACAGGCGTGCAGCAGCGAATTGGGGCTCGGTTCTTCCTCACAGCCCCTAGGCATGGGACAGAGGCTCTATCATGGTGCAGTGTCATCAGGAATACTGGGGACCCATTTACTTTTGTTTTGGCTTATGGGTGGATGGATTTCACACCAAGAGAGGTAAACAGAAAAGACCTAGATTTCTTGCACCACCAACCCCTCTACACTCAGCTCCTGAAGCAGATGATCTAGTATAACAGTAGATTATGGCAAGTAAGGGAATAAAAAGATGTTGAAAGGAAAAGTTTCATCCCATATTAATTTATAATTTAGAGGATCTTTTGTGAATTAACTGTAACTTTATTTTTATTAGTATGTAAAGACTCTTAGATAATAGTGAAGCTAATGTCATTTATGAAGTAAAGATTATCCTGCTGTCATTTTATGTGAATCATAAATATTTTATAATAATACTTTTAATACATACTTTCAGTGATCATTAAGTTTAAATATTCAATTTTCTACATTGTTGTTATTAGTTTCATTCTTTCATGCATTCTTCCTTTTGCTACTTCCATTATTACAGTAACAACATACAACCACAAACAAATATAAGCCATGAGTTAAATAACTATAATCATAATTCTCTCTAGAATAGTCTCCAAATAACCTTTTGTTATGCCAAAATTGGAATCGAAATACTCACACCAAAGGAAAACTATCCCTATTTTTTGAGTATCCATTGCTTTTAAAGAGGAGTCAGAGACAGTCATTCTTGGTGTGGTGTTAGAAAAAAAATCATGCCCGGTCTGAAAAAAAATGTGAACAGGAGGGAAAGAAAGTTTGGTGAATCAACAGTATGAGAAGAGATAATAGGCTAGGTCAGGATTGAACAGATGGAACTGGGTTGCGATAGGAAATCACAAAGAAAATGAAAAATAAAGCAAAAATACAAGGGAGGGAGATTCAGGAGAGTGATTTTAGATTTCTTCACATACAGGCTACTTTCAATGATCACAATGAAAAAAATGAACCAAATGAATTGTGGATACACTTTGCTACCAGTAACCCAGAACTGCCTTTATAGGTATTTCATTTATTCTTTCCCAAAGTTTAAAGATGCCCTTTTGTATCTTCTTGAGGTACATAAAGAGAGTCCTTTTGGGGAGTGTCCTTGCTCAGGAGGAATACATAATTTTACTGAGAAGACCACATTTCAGTTCAGAAACACATAAATATTTCAACAGAGAACATGGTCAAATTCTAAATTGTGTAGCTGTTACTGTAATTGTAGTTTGAGTTTAGAGGACTATTTCAACATTGGAATTTAAGAGAGACTAAACAGTTCCTACAGTTCTGCTATTGGAAAGGAAGGAAAAAGATCGCATAGATGGAATGAATAATTTGAGGTGAATGTCTTTACTTTCTGTATCTAGTGGCTGATCGTGCCCCCTTTGTATTAGCTCTTTCTTGTTTCCGTATTTCCACAAGTTGAGCAGCTTCAAACAACCCAGTTATCTCGCTGCTCACCTATCCATTCAGGTGAGTGCAAATGATTTCTCTGCTTCATGTATTCCATGGCTAATTTAAAAACATTGGCCACCATGGCGTCTCTTCCGAAAGCCCTAGAAAAGCATATCCTCCTTCCTTTTAGATTGATGCCAAAACCCAATTCCTGTGGTGATAGGACTGCGGTCCCTGTTCCCTGCTGACTGTTGTTCAGGAGCCTCTCTCAGCTCCTTGATATCTCCTGCATTCCTGGGTTCATGGGTCCTTTTATCTTCAACACAGGTAATGCTAACTGAGTTCTCACATTTGAATGTCTCTGCCCTCCTCTCCAGGTCCCAGCCTGAGAATATTCTCTGCTTTTCAAAGGATCCTGTGTTTATATTGAACCCAACTAGATAATCTGAGATCATCTATTTTAATCTCCATAAAACTAATTACACCTGCTAAGTCCCTTCTGCCATATAATCTAAACTAACCTATTCACAGGCAGTGGGAATTAGGACATGGGCATCTTTGGGGGACTTTTATGATAATAAGAGAATGTGCAGATAAGACTGCCAATAACTTCACCTATTTGCTTGGGGACATTTTGCTCTCCAGAGTCTCTTAATCTGTATGGGTAAGAAGTGCCAGAGAATTAATTCTCCAGAGCTGTAACCTCAACTAATGATTGGAGAAATTGGTGAATTAGAAAAAAAAAAAAAAAAGCTCCCTCAGACCTCAGATGGGATAGTAGTAACATGTTCTAGAATTCCCGAGATTAAAGTCCCGCTGTCAACAGTCGTCACTAATTTGTGAGAAAATGCTTTCCCTATTCCCTCCTTTTTTCTCTCACTTCCTTATTCCCTACTGATGTTTCCTGGGATTCAATCCAAAATAAATTTTAAAAACAACTTGCATTTAAGTCCTTGTCCCAGGTTGTGCTCCTAGAATCCTTAAAATGAGTCAGATAAAATAATCATTTCTAACTTTTACTCTCTTTTTTTATTGTTCAGAATATTTTTAGCATACAACCAGTAACGACCAATAGAAACAAACCTTAATATCTTAGAAAGATCTTTTCACACTATTGCTTTAGTTAATATTCATAACAAATCTGAGAGGTGGGAATTTCTCCATAGCTTATTTTATTTTATTTTATTATTTTATTAAGAGAGGGAGAGAGGCGGTGGGGAGGGGAGGAGAGGCAGAGAGAGAGGGGGAGAATCATAAGCAGGGTCCTATGGAGCCTCACGAGGGACTCGATCTCACAACCCTGAGATCATGTTCTGAGCTGAAAGAGTTGGATGCTTAACCGACTGAGCTACAAAGGTGCCCCTAGCCTATTTTAAAGACACAAAAATTAAAATTATAGTGATTAGGTAACTAAGAAAGTCATAGATTATAAATGATATGAGTAATGTATTAGAATCCCAGCTCATATCCAGTGACATTAAATCCTGTGCTCCTCTCATATTATAAACATTGTGGTAAACAAAGTAAATATGTGCACAAATAATTCATTTATAGAAAGCTGATAGAATTTGGCTAAGGTCACAAGTCTAGAAAGGAACATAATTAAGCCTAGAATTGGGATTTGTGTGTTCTCCTTCCCAATTGTGTTCTTTCCATTGTCTGCAAGACAATGATATTTAAGCAGGCTGAGGACCAGCTCACTGAATGTGGGGCATTAACCCAAAGGTTTAGGAAAAAACCCTTTGGCAATTCAATTTCACGAGAGGTTTTTAGAAAGTAAATAATGAAAATTTTATTTCATATCAAGATTTATTTAAGCACTTTTGGCCAAAGGTCTGGCAAATAGCGTTTTAAGAAAATTAATCTGCAAGGGCATACAAGATGATTTGGGGGAGTACAAGATAGAGGTCAGAAAATCTAAAGGTGAAGTCATTTCTAGTAATCCAGGAATTAGGTGATAAGGGCCTGAAATAGAGTAGTGACATGGATACTGGAAATGGATAAATACCAAAGCTGATTATGGAAGAACTGATAAAAAGGAGCGATTGATTACAAGAGGGATATAATACTATGTTACAATGATAGCACATCTCTATTTTTCCTCTTTAAAATATGGACAACTATTCTGTTTGCCTATTGATGGTATATAGATGTGTGTGAGTATTTCTTATTTATGGTAGAAAGGTTAAAATGAAATCTTACTCAAATTGTTTATTTGTCCCGTACTACTCCACCACTCAAAAATCCTCTTTTCACACATTTACAGACCTAGAGATTCATTTTCCAAAAAGAAAAACAATTTTAAGTCATTTCTTTCCAAAAATACATGTTGGTTATTAATACTGTTAACTTATTAATTAATTAATTAATGATTAATAATTTTAAAAACTTACTAGGGCTAGTTATTTATCTGGATTGAAAAAAGAAGATTCTGGGGTACCTGGGTGGCTCAGTCAGTTAAGTGGCTTCCTTCAGCTTAGGTCATGATCCCAGGTCCTGGTTCAAATCTCACATCAGGCTCCCTGCTTGATGGACAGCCTGCTCCTCCTTCTCCGCCACTTGTGCTCTCTCGTGTGTGTGTGCTTTCTCATGCTCACTCTCTCTCCCTCAAATAAATAAAATATTTAAAAGGAAAAAAGAAGATTCCATATTATATGGTATTACCTAATTCCCTAGTAAGGCCAAAAGACCATATTGTGGCTGATTCCTGAGTCTCTAGGGAAAGAAAAGCCAAGTTAGAAAATTAATATCCTTTGTTTTAGAATTATACAGTTTAGAACTATATAGTTTTTTATATAGTATATAACTCTCTATATAGTCATATCAGATTATAAATATAACTTACTGTATTTTATCATGAGTATTACCCTAATATTTACATAATAATGGCAGAATGGAACTAGCCTGTTATGTTTAGCTGCAATGCAACATTTTATCTCTTCTGGATACTTACAACAGAATTCCACAGGGTATCCAATCTTTGATTCTACTTCTTTTTTCCCCTTTTATACTCTAGTCTCAATTTATAGCAACTGGAGAGAACTTAAAAGAAAAATAATCTTAAATCATTTCATATCATTTCTGTACTTAAAGCACTCCAGTACTTTCCCTATGCAATTAGAATGAAATCCAGATTTTTCTTTCTTGATGAAGAATTCTCTTCATACTCAGAGGCATACCTATGTATCCAGCTTCATCTGCGTCTGTCGTTCTCTTTCATCAGGTTTTAGGCTCCTTGGCCTTTTTTTTTTTTTTTTCTGTCCATTGAACCTTGTTTTATTAATTGCCATTACTTTTGACCAATGCCTTAAACACTTTTGCCAAAGGACTTCACATAACTGCTTCTCCATATAAGTCAGATCTAAAATCCAGTATTACCTTTTCAGAGAAGCCATCCTTGACTATATGACCTAGAATAGACCCTGCATACAGTTATATTTATGCAAATTCATTTTTGTTTGATTGATTTCTATTGCTTACTTCTCACTACTAGAATGTAGCACTACCATATACAACAACCATAATGTTGCCAAGCATATAGTGAGCACTCTCTAAATAACTGTCAAATTCATTAATTGATTGACTAATAGTAGGCACTAAGCAATAAATGATTATATAATTATTTTAACTCTTATAATAAACTGCTAGGTAAACATTTTAATATTTGTAAAACCTAGGTATGAATTGTGTCTAATTTTATTGGATCATTGATACAAGCTGATATTTTGAAAACTACGGAATAGTCATTTCCAGATAGAATTCTGTTTTAACTATAATCTTAAGACTATAGAACTTATGTAATATTATATGCTTTTCTAATAGTTTTTATGTTAGTAGGTATTTCTAAAATGGACTTACAGGGCACCTGCATGGCTCAGTTGGCTGAGCACTGCCCTTGGCTCAGGTCATGTTCCCAGGATCCTGGGATCAAACCCCACATCTGGCTCCTTGCTTAGCAGGGAGTCTGCTTCTCCCTCTACCCTGCTACTCTGCCTGCTTGCGCGCTCTCTCTCTCTCTCTCTCTTTCTCTCTGTCAAATAAATAAATAAAAATTCTTTTAAAAAATAAATAAAATAAAATGGACCTATAGGTATGAGAAAATAGAATCAATTTTAATTAATCATGTTAATATTTATAAGATATGAGATTTTTCTCAAATGACTAAATTTTGACAAAGAAATGATGAAAGGAAGTATGTGAGGAAGAGGGCAAGGAAGAAGAGAGGAAAGAGAGAGTTAGAAGGAGAGGAAGAGGGAGCAGGAGAGAAAGAAAAAGAGGAGAGGGCATAGGATCAATAGATTAAAAAACA